>NC_067399.1:295180493-295490301 GCF_016432865.1 Antechinus flavipes | reverse complement strand
CTCAAATATAATAATTTTTTTTGTTTCTTCATGAGATGTAATTTCCCTCATTTTACCTCCTTTTTTCCTCTTTTTCCAGTGTGATCCCCTTTCCATATCTATTTTCTTTTTCATATTATCATAGTAAAATCAAGTTATATCCACATTCTCTAAGTATATCCATAATAGAAATATTGGCTACTTGCAATATCTGTTCCTTGGTGCAATAGTTCCAAAATTAAGCCATGATATTCCTTGGGGATTTAATTTTGGGGTCTTTTTTTCTGGAGGAAAGAATTCTTTCAATATCAGTGAATTTCAATAACTATTTTACCTTCTGATTCTAAGATACCAGGGCAGTTTTCTTTTTTGATTTCCTGTAAAATAATGTCTAGGTTCTTTTTTTCATCATGGCTTTCAGGAAGTCCAATAATACTCAGATTGTCTCTCCTAGATCTATTTTCCAGGTCAGTTGTTTTTCCTAGGAGGTATTTCATTTTTCTTCTATTTTTTTTTTCATCTTTGGGGTCTTTTTTTTGACTGATTCTTGAAGTCTTATTGAGTCATTCACTTCCATTTGTTCAATTCTACATTTGGATGTATTATTTTCTTCAATTACCTTTTTAAGCTACTTTTATATTTGGCTAATTTTGTTTTGTTCATTGCATTTTTTCCATTTCACACATTTTGGTTTTCATGAATTTATATTTTTTCATATCTATTTTGTAGTGCATCATATGCTTTTTTGCATTCCTTCTTGCAAGGATCTCATTTCTGTTCCCCCTTTTTTTCTAACTCTCTTTTAAGTTCCTTCTTCCAATCTTCCAAGAAAGCCTTGAGAAATGGGGATCAGCTCATATCTCCCTTTGGGCCTTCATCTGGAGTTGCTTTGCCTTTAGGAACCTTGGGATTTGAGGTCTATTTGTTTCTCTCCATAAAAGCTGTCTATGGTGAGAGTTCTTTTTGGGGTTTTTTTTTTTTTTGGTTCTTTTTTTAAGGCTTGAGGTCTGCTCAATGCAAAGGAGCAACAGCTGCTTTAGTTTGTAAGGCAGTTCTGCTGATTGATTTCCAGTGCTAGGTAATTGTGGCTGGGTAATCATAGCTAGGTCTGGAGTTCTTCTGGGGCTTAGTGGTTTATAATGTACCTTTTGTAGGAAATCTGCCAAACCACTTCTTTGCAACCAGGCCAGAGTAGCCTAAGAGGCTCACAGAAGATTCCCAGGTGCTTGGAATCTATAAGGCTCTGACTCCCCACCCCAGATCTTTGCCCCAGTCTCCCTTTGCTATGGTCTGGATATGGTAAACTGTCCTTCTGCCCATTTGAAACAGACCTGTTCTAAAGTTCTTCCAAGGTGTCTTTTTCTGGGAATGTGTTGTACTCCAAATATTTATGGGTTCTCCATAGCCATTTTAAAGGTTTAATATGCTGTTGGTTTGAGAGAAAGTCAGAGGAGGTCACAGAAAGTCATATCTGCTCTCTGCCATCTTGGCTCTGTCCCAAGTTTACTTCTCTTAGTCTGTTTCTTCACCTATAAATAATAACTAGCATTTCTATAGAACTACAAGGTTATAAAGCATTTTCCTCAGACCAACTCAGTTAAAGGGGTGGTACAAAGATCTTTATTTTAAAGATTTATAAACTAAAACTTATAGAGCTTAATTAACTATTACACATTTTCAATCAAAAAAACTTATTGTGTCCCAAACACTGTGCTAGGCATGTCGGATACAAAAAAAGACAAAAATATGGTTTCTGTTCTCAAGGAGCTTACATTCTAAAGAAAGAGAAAGCATACAGATAACTGTACATTCAAAACACATATGAAATAAATGGGAGATCATTTCTGAGAGAAGGCATGGTGGGGACCCAGAAAGGTTTCTTGTAGAAGGTAAGATAGCAGCTGAGTTTTGAAAAAAGGCAGGGAAGCCCAGCTAGTAAATTATAAAACCAGGATTAAAACAAACACTAATACATTGTTGGTGGAATTGTGAATACATCCAACCATTCTGGAGAGCAATTTGGAACTATGCTCAAAAAGTTATCAAACTCTATATACCCTTTGATCCAGCAGTGTTACTACTGGGCTTATATCCCAAAGAGATACTAAAGAAGGGAAAGGGACCTGTATGTGCCAAAATGTTTGTGGCAGCCCTGTTTGTAGTGACTAGAAACTGGAAAATGAATGGATGCCCATCAATTGGAGAATGGTTGAGTAAATTGTGGTATATGAACATTATGGAATATTATTGTTCTGTAAGGAATGACCAGCAGGATGAATACAGAGAGGACTGGCGAGACTTACATGAACTGATGCTGAGTGAAATGAGCAGGGCCAGGAGATCATTATATACTTCAACAACAATACTATATGATGATCAATTCTGATGGACCTAGCCATCCTCATCAATAGATGAACCAAATCAGTTCCAATGGAGCAGTAATGAACTAAACCAGCTACGCCCAGCGAAAGAACTCTGAGAGATGACTAAGAACCATTACATTGAATTCCCAATCCCTATATTTTTGCCTGCCTGCATTTTGGATTTCCTTCACAGGCTAATTGTACAATATTTCAGAGTCCGATTCTTTTTGTACAGAAAAATAATGGTTTGGTCATGTATACTTATTATGTATCTAATTTATACTTTAATATATTTAACATCTACTGGTCATCCTGCCATCTAGGGGAGGGGGTGGGGGGAAGGAGGGAAAAAATTGGAACAAAAGGTTTGGCAATTGTCAATGCTTTAAAATTACCCATACATGTAACTTATAAGTAAAAAGCTATTTAAAAAATAGGAAACTTTTTTTCATGCAAAGAAAAAGTAATAAATATAGACATCATAAGAAAAAAAATTAGAGCTATAGAACAGCTAAATTGCACAGTGGATAGAGCACCATCCCTGAAATCAAAAGGACCTGAGTTCAAATATGACCTCAGATGCTAGCTGTGTAATCTTAGGCAAATTATTTAACCTCAAAATAGGGTCAATTGAGAGGAGTGGAACAATTTTAATAAGAATGATATTGGACTTGTATCCTAAATTTCATCCTATTTCAGGTATAATCCTTATATTTTTCTTTCCATGATCCTTCCTCCTTTCCCTCTCATTCTAATGTTTCTTAAACATGGTGCTGCAACAATATTCTTGGTAACACACCTAATCCTTAAATTTTCATCAAGGCTAATGCATCTATACAAATCTACATGGTTACGCTCTTAATCTACTTCGTTACATAACCTCTAGCTACTCAGAACCCAGGGCAAAAAAAAATCTCAAGATAAAAAAAAAATTGGTTATTCCATGCATTTTAATAAACAAAAAGCTAGATACTGACAGAAGAAAGTGACATGTCAGCATGTTCAATACATGATCCCAAAGTCAGACAGTCAACAGTCTTTTAGTAAGTAGCTACAATGTTCCCATTAGCACTGGAATTTCAAAGGAAAGCAAAAGCAAAAAAAGAAGTGGTACAATGTATTGTGTTGGCCTTGAAATGAGGAAAACCTGAGTTCAAATTCTGCCTCAAAAACTAATGTATGCCATCACGTAAATCACTTAACCTTTAAAAACAAATGCAAAATAAAGGTTCCTCACCTTTAAAATGGAAATAATAATAATAATAACTTACATGGTCATTGTGAAAAAATAAATGAGACAATAATTTTTAAGGGTTTTGAAAACTATAAAATGCTACATACACCAGGAGGTTTAAATCTGGTCTCAGATACATAACACTTCCTAGCTGTGTGACTCTAAGCAAATCACTTAACCCCAAATGCCTCAGAAAAAAATGCTACAGAGAGAGAGAGAGAGAGAGAGAGAGAGAGAGAGAGAGAGAGAGAGAGAGAGAGAGAGAGAGAGAGAGAGAGAAAGAGACTTCTATTCTTACTAAGGAGTAGCCATGTGGTGCAATAGATAAAGTACCAAGTCTGGAATAAGAAAGACTCATCTTCCTGCGTTCAAATCCAATCTCAGAAACTTACTGTGTGACCTTAGACAGGTCACTTAAAACTCTATTTTCCTCAGCTTTCTCAACTATAAAATGAAGTGGAGAAGGAAATGGCACACCAACCCAGTGTCTTTGCCAAGAAAACCCCAAAATAGAATCATTAATAGTCAGACACAACTGAAATATGACTGAACAGCAACAAATAGTTACTATTAAAAACAAGGTTCTAATACTCATGGAGCTCATATTCTAATGGGGGAGACAATGTGCCAATAACATAGATTGTGCCAATCATAATAACACAGATACAAGTTATATAAAGAATAAATGGAAGATTGCAACAAGTCAAGTGAAAAGAACAAGAGACTGGGACTTGAGCCACTTAAATTCTAGGACCTGTTTTTCTTCTTTTCTTCATTTATCTATTTATTTTTGTTTATTTTTAAAAAACAAATGCAAAATATGAAGGTTCTGGAATATTATTGTTCTGTACAAAAGGACCAGCAGGATGAATACAGAGAGGCTTGGAGAGACTTACATGAACTGATGCTAAGTGAAATGAGCAGAACCCAGAGATCATTATATACTTCAACAACGATACTGTATGAGGATGTATTCTGATGGAAGTGGATTTCTTCAACAAAGAGAAGATCTAACTCAGTTCCGATTGATCAATGATGGACAGAAGCACCTACACCCAGAGAAGGAACACTGGGAAATGAATGTAAACTGTTTGCATTTTTGTTTTTCTTCCCAGGTTATTTTTACCTTCTGAATCCAATTCTTCTTGTGCAACAAGAGAACTGTTCATTCTGCACACATATATTGTATCTAGGATATACTGTAATATATTTAACATGTATAAGACTGCTTGCCATCTAGGGGAGGGGGTGGAGGGAGGGAAGGGAAAAGTCAGAACTGAAGTGAGTGCAAGGGATAATGCTGTAAAAAATCATGCAGGCATATGCTCTGTCAATAAAAAGTTATTAAAAAAATACAAAATAAGAAAAGAAAAAATTGCCATGTGCACAGCAAAATATGAGAGAATTTGACATATGAAACAAATTTCCATTTCAAGAAATTCTATATAATAAATACTGTACATTGTGTTCAGAGTTGTCTATCTTTTCTTTGCTTCCTTATAGGTTTTCTTTTGTTCTCTGTTGTGCACTTAACTTTATTTTTTTCCTTTATTTTAAACTTTTTTTCCAACCCAAGAAGGCTACAATTAAGTGCAGATACATATATATGTATATATTAAAAATAAAAACACATATATATGCATATATATGCAATACAAATAAATTATTTCTATAAATCATACATACATTCACACACACACACACACACACACATATATAAAATCATACTATGCTTATTTCCACGTGTCCTCTGTTTTTCTGAAGGTACATTACATCATTTTTCTTAAGTCCAAGTCTTTCCATATTTTTCTAAATCCACCAACTCATCATTTCCTACAAAACAGCAACATTCCAGCCTTATACTGTCTAGTTATTTTAAATAGTCTAAAATAATATTGATTAACATGAGTGACATATAGTGTAGTTATCTATTTTAGCTTTGTCTGAGATCATGATTGATTTTTTAGATAATAAATTTTACTCCTTATCTTTATATTTGTGTGTATTTTTCATTTTTATAATCTTTTCTGAAAGCAATATATTGTTCATTTCAAGGTTTCAGTCTCCTATCTATTTCCATTTTATGGGTGAATTCATATTCTAAGCTACTTGTTGTAGGACTTATTTTTCTATTTACTCCCTGAATAATCTGGGACAGATTTTCTATGGTCTCAATAAAAGGAGGAGGTTATATTTGAAAATCTTCAAAATGCTTCTAAATCTGATGTTCCTTTTTCAAAGGTCCCTTCCAGCTTTAAGTTGCTTTAGCAGCAACCCTTTTATGAGCTCAGCTGTAAAATTTACTTTTCTCATAATTAATACATTTTATTTTATCTTCAAATAGTGAAATATGTGTTGCTATTATGTTGTTTTAGTCATTTCTGACTATGATCCCATTTGGGTTTTTTTTTTAGCAAAGGTATTGGAGTGGTTTGCCATTTCCTTCTCTCGCTCATTTTATAGATGAGGAAATGGAAGCAAATAGTGTTTAGTGACTTGCCCAGGGATCTCACAATTAGTGTGTCTGGGGCCAGATTTGAACTCAAGAAGATGAGTTTTCATGTCATGCTTAGCATTCTATTCTATAGTCACTGAAATATATACATAAGGAAAAAACATGAAAGAAAAAATTACTATAAAATATTGTGTATAAAGCTTTATATTTCTTTCAAGATCTGCATTAATTTTGACCAGGTTTTGACAAAATCATCCTGATCTTCTTTGTGGAAAACAGTGTAATACTGCAGAAACTAAACTGTTTTTAAAATCAAAGGACCCAAGTTCCAATGCTACCTTTGATAATTATTACTTGTATATAAGTATTGAAGAATTGAGTAAAGAATGAATTAATGAAATTTTTTTAATTGTTACTTACCCTAGATGAGTCTCAGTTTCCTCATTTTTAAAAGAGAGCTTGCACTTGATGTTCTAGGAGCTCTCTTCCAATTCTGAATTCTTTTCTAGGTGTGTTAACATGGTTCAGTTCCTGTTATTGCTATTTTTATTTACATAACTGTGAACATTTTATATGTTACTTTTTAAGTTTTGGGGAGAAGCAGTAGGGCTTGGTGACCTGCCTAGAGTAACACATTTAGCAAATATCTATGGCTGCATTTTAAGTCAGGTCCTCCCATCCCCAGGACCAGTGCTCAATCCCCTGTGTCTCAGCATATTACTTTTTGAGTTCTACTTTTTCCATTCTGGGTCACTTGTTATATATTCCCTTATTTGTTTGAGTCTTCACATTTGGCATTTCTTATGGCATTGTAAGATTCTACTACATTAATATGTCATAATTTGCTTAGTCATTGCCAGCTATTGGACAAGTAGTTTATTTCCAGTTTGGGGATGTTAGCAAAGGCTAAGAATGTCTCTGTATAAGTAAGTATTTTTTCTTTCTTATTAATTTCATTAAATAACTGTCTTCCATTTGACAAGCACCAACTGAGATCCTGCTAAGTGTTAGGTTCTTTTCTAAAACACCTTTTGCTCTTAAGGGGTTTACACTCCACTGAAGGAAATGAAATGCATATAGACAAGAAAATACATAATACATACAAATTAAGTCTACTAAGTACTTTCTATATAACTTTATTCTGCCAGTGCAAAGCCATCTTCTCCTCAGTGTTCTAGGGTTGCTTCTGAGGAGTCCGGATGTTTCTTCATCAATGCTATTGGTTTAAGCCCCTATTCTGGGTATATTCTGCCTAAATCCCTCTGTTTGCCCCTAATAATTAACTCTCCAGTTCCATTTAATCAATTTCCATTACTTATACAAATGGATACTTATTTTGAAGCTATAACAAGAACAGAAATACAGCTATATCTCCCTAAAGCTTCAGGGACAGAGTGTGCTCTATGATATTTTTTCCCAAAGACAGTGGATTCAGACTGAACATTGTTTATACATAACATTTATCATTCTGAGTTCATGTCCAAATTCAACATCTGTAATGGATGAAATCTAGTCTCAGCCAGTGATGATCTAGGTCTCAAAGGAGAGTCGTTATTCTGCGTGGCATAGAAGTTAGATTAGGGGCAAAACCCAGCATAGAATCTACCCTAAAATTTCCTAGTGTCTTGCTTTTCTGACCTCTGGAAGCTTACAAGGTTATAGCATCAAATTTCAAAAAAGAAAAAAGAAAGAAAGAAAAGAAAAGAAAGAAAGAAAGAGCAACTGCTGAAACAGATAAAGAGCTCCTATTCCTAGGTCACATGTTGGCCTTGAATACAAGTCCTCTCCCTTTTATAGAATTATTTTTTCACCTTTTCTCACCAGAGCACCACTATGTAGAATGATGTCAAACTAAAAGAATTAGCAAAATCCAGCCCATTAGTCCCTCTTAATTGCTTCTCCCCATCTTGAAGTTCTGGCTATATGGCCATAGAAAATCTAAGAAGCTTCTGCTAACACCTGATTTAACAAACTAGAATTAGTTACTGTTTTCCTATTTTTTTGTCCAAAACCAGAAAGTTGTAATAATTATAGCTTTAAAGTATAACTTCAGGTCTGAAAAATTCCATATATATATATATATATATATATATATATAATATATATATATATATATATATATACACATACATATATATATACATACATATATATACATACATATATATATGTATGTATATATATATATATATTTAAATTTCCTCTTAATTTCTTTCAATACTTTTGACACGCAGAATAGTATAATGACTAGAAATTTAGTTTCTATGCCAGGTAGATGTGAGTTCCAGTCTGATGTCTGAAACATGTTGACTGCATGACACTGGGCAAGTCATTTCATTTCTTTGTTCTATACAATTTAAGAATTGAAGTTGCAAAGAAAATGCATTGAAAAGATGCAATTCTTTTCATGATGGAATTGTATATACTTGTGAAATCAGAAGTCTTGTCCCTATCCCACTTTTTTCTCCATCCTTCAGTCTATGAAATGTTCCATTAGAACTTTAGTTGGTATTGAATTAATTCATAAATTAATTTGGTAGAGTAAATGTTACTCTCTAAGCTGGGCCTATTTGCACTGACTCCAATTACTTCTGCAATTACTTAATTACTGCTCTATTTTTCTAAAAAGTGGTCTTATGTGCTTTGGTAAGCTAATGCCCAAATATTTAATAATATTTGGTATTATTTAATTTTCCTGATTCTTCTTAATAACATCAATCAATATAAATGATTTAATGAAGTAGCTTTCTTTAACTTATTATTTTGATTAATTGTGTTGTTATATCTCTTGGGTTTTCTAAATAAATCATTCTGTCCATTGCATCAATGCAGTTTTACAATTGACAACTGACCAAAAGGCTTTAAGAACACAAAATCACACTCTGATTATTGTTTGTCAACTGTTTAAGAATATTTGATATAAAAAGCAAAATAAGTGTCTTGAAGTTTTGCCTCTAACAAAGTATTCCCCACTTCTATGACAAAGTCACACAAGATTCTTTGAAAGATAAAAGAGCAGACTATGTTTTATTCAATGATCCTTGGATTATTAATCAAGCAAGGCTTAAAACAGGGATGCAGATATTTGGCAAGTGTTTTACATCAATATCATAGAGGTGATTGTCTCAGACTTGAAGTAAGATTCCATGTAATGATAAATGCTCCAGTTTACAAATTATATGGCATTGATTATATCAATTCTCAAAATGTAATAGAGGTGCCTAAAAAAGCCCATGTAAACTCCAAAGAGTTTGTTCAAACCATACACAAAAGGGGAGAGGAGAAAGGATAAAGAAAAGTTATTTTCCAAATTTGGCATACAGTTGGATTAACATACTTTAGTATTTATATATCTATTTCTATCTATAGATTTATGAAGAGAACAGATGTATCTATATGTGTGTACATATATATCCATAAATAAATGCAACCATTTCTATATCTATATCCTTCTATCTATAGTTATATATAAAATTTCAATATTATCAATATTCAGAAATTTATTAGCAAATTAAATAATACATTATAAAATCACCATTAAAAACTATGAAAAGATTGACAAAAAAAAGTTTTTTCTTAAAATGACTTTCTATTCAATTTGCTTCTCTTAGAAAGCAAATTTGTTTAAGGGCACTATGCTACTATATGGCACAGATATACCAACGCCTACTGAGTTCTAGGTTGGCTCTCTATCCAATTTTCCAGGATATTACATACCAAAAGTTCTATATCACCAAAAGTAAGAACATAAATGATTTTCTAAATTTAATTAGTAGTTAACTGTTTATAAATAACAAATCAGGCATTAATTAATTTAATTAATGATTTGTCAAAATATAAAGTACTTATATTCACAAACCAGAAAATACTTAAGCAATGTCATGAAAAAAACATAAAGATCAAGTGAATTATCAAGAAAATTAAACCAAACATTTAAAAAACAACTAATTCCTCTACTAGATGGAGTGCTTTAATAATAAAGACAGCACTCAAGTAGATACTTTTTGTGAGATAATGTGCTTAAATCATAAAAAAGAAAGAGGCAAGAACTAAATATCATCAATGATGACTATTTAAAAATATAAATTAAATATGAGAATATATTTTAAATGTATTGATATTGAGTACAATTAAACTAGGAGCACAAGAAAGTTTCAATAATATAAAAATTAAGAAATTTATTAGCAAGATAAATCACAAATTATAAAATCACTATTCTTTAGACAAAAAGGATAGATTACCATAGTCATTAATACTGTGTCTTGTGTACCAAGTCTATTCCACTGATCCACCACTCTATTTCTTAGCCATTACTAGATAATTTTGACAATTACTGCTTTATAATATAAGATATGATATTGCTAGGCCACCTTTCTTTGTATTTTTTTATTAATTTCCTTGATATTCTTGACCTTTTATTCTTCTAGATGAATGCTTTCATTTTTTTCTAGCTCTATCTGATAATTTTTTGGTAATTTGATTGATATGCCACTGAATAAATAAATTTAGCAAATTTTCTTTTATTATATTAACTCAACCTACCCATGAGCAAGTGATATTTTTCTATTTGTTTGTCTTGACAGATAAATTCCTAAACATTTTATATTGCTTACAGTTATTTAAAATGAAATTTTTTTTCTATCTCTTGCTGCTGGACAATTGATTTCTTCTTGATTTCTGTTTGTTTTGTTATTGATATGGTCAATTATGTTGATAGCTTTCTTACTATTGAACCAACCCTGTATTCCTAGCATAAATCCCACTTACTCATAGAGTATGATCCTTTTGATAACTACCTTGCTAGTATTTGTTTTTTTGATCAAATTTTTTGCATCAGTATTCTTTAGGATAATTGATCTATAATTTTCTTTTTCTGTGTTGGCACTTCTTGGCTTAGGTATCAACGCTATGTATGTGTCATAAAAGGAGTTTGGTAGGTTTCCACCTATTTTTCCAAAATGGTTTATATAGCATTGAAATTAAGTGCTCTTTAAATGTTTGGCAGAATTTACCCATGAACCCATCTGGTCTTGGAGATTTTTTTTCTAGGGAGTTCATTAATGGGTTGTTTAATTTCTTTTTCTAAAATAGTGTTATTTAGGCTTTCTATTTTCTGATCTGTTAAGATAGGTAATTTATATTTTTTGGAAATTTTTCATAGATTTTGCTCAGATGAGATTTATTGGCACATAGTTGGGTAGAATATTTCCTAATGATTGCTTTATTTTCTTCTTCATTGATGGTGATTTTACTCTTTTCATTTCTGATGTAGAATTTTTTCTTTTTTTAAAATCAAATTAGTCTTCCATGAGCTCATGAAATGTCAAATAAACTGTATACAAAGTACTAGCAATGTTGTGGGGTGATCAGCTGTGAACGACTTTTTTATTCTCTGCAATACAGTGATGCAAGACTGTTCTGAAAGACTTATGATGAAAATGCTATCCATACCCAGAAAAGAAAGTGATTGGGTTGGAATCTAGATTAAGCATACTTTTTAAAAAAAAATTATTTTTCTTGAGGGTTTTTTGAAGAGCCAGAGGAGATCTATGTTTTCTTTTGAAACATGACTTTTACAAAAATGTTTTGCATAATTTCAAATATGACTTCTCAATGGGGAAATATTAAAAATTGTGTTGCATGTAACTAAGAAAAATAAAATATCAAATACAAAAAAATTTAAGAAGAAAACAAAAAATTTAATTAATATTGACTTATCTATCTTATTGGATTTTTCCATAAAAGCTCCTGAATTTATTAATTCAATAATTTTTTGACTTTAAATCTTATTAATCTCAACTTTGATTTTCAGGATTTCCAATTTGGTGCATAACTGGGGATTTTTAATTTGTTCTCGTTCAAGTTTTTTTTTTTTTTTTTAATTGCAAGCCTAACTCATTTTCCATTTTCCATGTTGCCACAACAATTTGGAGAAATAATTTTTTCCCTGAGTACTGCTTTGACAGTATATCATAAATTTTAGTATGTTGTTTAATTTTTGCCATTATCTTTTTTTTTTAATTTTTATTTAATAATTACTTTATATTGACAGAATCCATGCCAGGGTAATTTTTTTACAACATTATCCCTTGCACTCATTTCTGTTCCGATTTTTCCCCTCTCTCCCTCCACCCCCTCCCCTAGATGGCAAGCACTCCTATATATGTTGGATATGTTGCAGTATATCCTAGATACAATATATGTTTGCAGAACCGAACAGTTCTCTTGTTGCACAGGGAGAATTGGATTCAGAAGGTATAAACAACCCGGGAAGAAAAACAAAAATGTAGATAGTTCACATTCATTTCCCAGTGTTCTTTCTTTGGGTGTAGCTGCTTTTGTCCATCATTTATCAATTGAAACTCAGGTCTCTTTGTCAAAGAAATCCACTTCCATCAAAATATGCCCTCATACAATATCGTTGTTGAAGTGTATAATGATCTCCTAGTTCTGCTCATTTCACTTAGCATCAGTTCATGTAAGTCTCGCCAGTCCTCTCTGTATTCATCCTGCTGGTCATTTCTTTATTGAAATTATTGTTTCTATGATTTGTTTTTTGATCTACTTATTCTTTAGAATTTAATTATTTAGTTTCCATCTATTTTTTCTTTTTTATATATTTATTTATTGAAAATTAAATATAAATAGAAAAAAAAGAGAGAGAAAAAGAGGGAAAAATTCATATGCCCAGTAAAACATCAGGGAGAATTCAAAATATGTAACTATTAATTTTCATTTCAAGAAAGCATATATAATAATAGAAGGTATTATATTCATCTTTTATGTCCATCTTTGCTTCCTTATAGGTTATTTTTTTGTTCTTTGCAGTACACTTTTTATTTTTTTCATTTTCCCCCTCATTTTGGTTACATTATTAATATGGCTGACATATAATGCAGATTTTTCTTTTGATTGCATCTTTAAATTTAACTTTATCTGAGGTTAATGACTTCTAGACCTAATTTTTTTCTTCTAATAAATTCTACTCCTGGTCCTTGTTATTGTGTTCATGTGTAGCTCTCATTTTCTATCCCTGCTATTCTTCTATTTTAATTCTACTCCTTAACTTGCATTGCTATTACTTAACATCCCCCTCCCCAAGAATCCCTCCCTTATCTTCTCCCCCACTTTTTTCTTGCCTTTTTATCCTATTCCCATTAAACTATGTATTTTATCCCATTCCCATTAATCTAGACCCCTTTCTATCCACCATCCAAATCTATTCCTCATACCCCCTATTTCTTTATAGATTTCGGAGGGTCCTATACCCTTCATGGATCATACTCGACTTTATCTCCATGTCTTTTGAACTACCTAAATACTGATGTTGATCTTTGTAAAGAGCCAGAATTCTGGAGAAATTCTTACAACAAGGTGTTAACTCAGTGGAATTGATGAGACAAAGGTTATCTAGTTTAGCATGTTGATTAATAGTTCTCTAGTTCAGTACATATACTTAGGATCTAATATAGTTCTACAAGATTGACACCTATTCTACAAGATTGACACCTATGATAATGTAATTATAATATTATAATAGCTGGGACAAACTCAACCAGATTCATTCATTCCATATCACACCACCCTGGTGGCAGACCTATCCTTCTTCATTTCTCCACTGAGACCAAGGCCCATCTGAGCCAAAGATATTTCATCTTCGGTCAGACTCCTGGTGGCTCTCCTGAGAGACTGTTTCAGACTTAGAGGGGCTCAGAGACAGACTCAGAAGGGCGAGGGTCAGACTTGGAGGAGGCCAAGACACATTCCAGAGGACCTCAAGAAAGCTAGCCCAGGCCCCAGGCAAGGAAACTAGACTGTGAAGGAGATATTAAGGAATTTGAACTTTAACACCTGGCTATTCTTGTGGTGATTACTCTGCTGAAATGAAGGCTGGTCCAAAGACCTTCAGAAAACCAATTAGGAACACTACAGGTATTAAACATATGTTTTACATTTTCACATATAAAAAAAGTTTGTCCTTGTTGAGTCCCTTGAAATTAGTCTTTGATGTTCATTCTTATATGTTAAATTTTCTGTTGAGTTTAGGTTTAGTTGAGACAACATCCTAAAAATTTGTAAATTTATTGAATGTCAATATTACACTCAATTTTGCTGGATATGATATTTTGGACCTCAGGCCTAGTTCTTTTATTGTTGATATATAATATTCCAGTTCCCATGATTTTTTGTCATAATTTTGGATAAATCCTGTACAATTCTAATTGTGGTTCTCACATATTTGAATTTTTTATTTTGTTTTGTTTCTTGTAAAATTTTCTCTTTGATCTAGGGGTTTTGAAAGATAGCAATAATTTTCCAATGTGTTTTCCTTGTAGAATTTCTTTGAGAAGGTGATTGGTGGGGGTTTTCTATTTCTACTTTCTTCTCATGTTCTACACAGGACAATTCTCTTTGATTGCGGCATTAAAGTTCTTTTCTTTTGGTCATAGCTTTCAGATAATCCAGTTATTCTTTTTTGTTATTATTATAGATTTTTATTGACAAAACATATGCATGGGTAATTTTTCAACATTGACCCCTGCAAAAACTTCCGTTCCAACTTTTCCCCTCCTTCCTTCTACCTCCTCCCCTAGATGGCAAGTAGTCTCATACATATTAAATACATTAAATTATGTGTTAATATGTTAATTATTAAATTACATATTATATTGAATTATATATTAAATTATATATAATTATATTAAATATTATATTATAATCATATTATATTAAATTATATAAAAAATATAATATTATTAACATCTTTGTATCATTATTAATATTAACAATACAATTGTATTAATATATCATTAATATTATACAGTATTATAATAATATATTATGTTATATAATATTAATAATATTATTGCTAATTATATTATTAATAGTATGTATATTATATTATATATTATTAAATATATATTAACTTAAATATATTTAATATATTAATATATTAAATTAAATTATATGTTAAATACAATATATGTATACATGTTTATATAGTTATCTTGCTGCACAAGAAAAATCAGATTTAGAAAGAAAGTAAAAATAACCTGAGAAGAAAAACAAAATTGAACATATTTTCAATGTGTTTCCTGTAAACAACATATTATAGGATTCTTGCTTTTAATCCAGTCTGTTATCCACCTCTACTTTATGGGGGAATTTACCCCATTTACATTTATAGTTAAAACTACTAATTCTGTATTTCCTGCCATCTTATTATTCCCAGATTATGCTTTTCTCTTTCCTTTCCCCCTTACCCTCCTCTCCAATATTAAACTTATGAGCATCACTTACCTCCTGCAGCCTTCCATCTTTAGAATCCCTCCCTTTCCCTTAGAATCACTCCCCTTTTCTCAAACCTTTCCCTTACTATTTCTGTATTCCCTTCTATTTAGCCTGCCCCTTCCCTTTTTGCTTTTCCCCTCTTACTTTTCAATGATTTGGGAGAAGTTTCTCCGTAAACCAAATATGTCTAATATTTTCTCTTTGAGTCAATTCTGATGAGAGTAAGATTCACACTATGTTCATCCCCCTCCTTTCTTTCCCTCAGATACAATAGGCTTTTTTTGCCTCTTCGTGAAATGTAATAGCTCCACTTTTCCCTTTTTTCTGGTATAATTTCCTTTCCACCTCTAGTTTCTTTTTTACATTATAACAGTAAAGTTAAATTATACATATACTCTCCATGTACACCCATAACAGAAATACAGTTCTCAAGAGTTAATTTTACCTTTTTATGCTTCTCTTGAGTCCTAATTTTGGAGTTCAAATGTTTTGTTTAGCTCTGGTTTTTTCATCAGAAATAAATGGAATTCATCTATTTCATTGAATGCCCATCTTCTTCCCTGGAAGAAAATGCTCAG
Organism: Antechinus flavipes; assembly: GCF_016432865.1. Classification (NCBI taxonomy): domain Eukaryota; kingdom Metazoa; phylum Chordata; class Mammalia; order Dasyuromorphia; family Dasyuridae; genus Antechinus; species Antechinus flavipes. The sequence continues at coordinate 295,474,401 of NC_067399.1, read as the reverse complement.
TTTGGCTGGGTAAGTGATTCTTGGCTGCATAGCAAGTTCTTTTGCCTTTTGGAATGTCAGATTTCAGGCCCTTCAATCCTTTAGTATAGATGCTGATAAATCCTGAATGATCCTTATTGTGGCTCCTCAGTATTTGAATTGTGTTGTTTTGTTTTTCTAGCTGCTTGTAGTACTTTTTCCTTGATCTGATAGTTCTGGAATTTAGCCATGATATTCTTTGAAGTTTTAATTTTGAGATCTCTTTCAATAGGTGATTGATGAATTATTTCAATGGCTATTTTCCATTCTGATTCTATGATATTTGGGCAGTTCTCTTTGATGATTTCCTGAAAAATAGTGTCTAGGCTTTTTCTTTTTATCATGATTTTCAGGGAGTCCAATAATCCTTAGATTATCTTTCCCAGATTTATTTTCCATGTCTGTTGTTTTCCCAGGTAAGTATTTATCATTTTTTCTATTTTTTCATTTTTTTGTTTTGCTTGATTGATTCTTGGTATCTCCTTGAGTCATCCATTTCCATTTGTTCAGTTCTGATTTGTAAGGAATTATTTTCTTCATTTACTTTTAAAATTTCTTTTTATATTTATCCAATTGAGTTTTTAAATGACTTTCTTTTGTTCTATGGAATTTTTTTTTTCATTTCACCAATTTTATTTTTAAGGAGTTATTTTCTTTTTCCAATTCATAAATTCTGTTTTTCAGGGAGTTGTTTTCTTTTTTCATTCTTATCTTTTAATGAGTTATATGTCTTATCCAGACCTTCTTGCAAAGCTTTCCTTTCCTTTCCCCATTTTTCTTCTAGCTCTCTTTTAAGATCTTTTTAAATTTCTTCTATGAGAGCCTTTTGTGGTGGGGATCAGATCATACCCACCTCTGGGTTTTCATCTAGAGACAAACTGTTTTTAGTCTTCTCAGGGTTTGAAGTCTGCTCTCTTTCAGTATAGAAACTATCTATAGTTAAAGCCTGCTTTGCCTTTTTACTCATTAAAAAAAAAAACAAAACAACAACACTGTTATTTGCTGGTAGGGCAGTGTGGTATTTCCAAGCTGCCTCTATAGACAACAGGAAGAAGCAGTGAAGTGGCAGTGGGACAGCAATGGTAGTGCTGGAATTAGTTGTACACTGAGTTCATGCTGAGTTCATGGAAGTTCCCTTCCAGTCCTGGGTGGGTGTGGCCAGGTCCCAAAAGACTCTAGCATTTTGCGGTTATAGTCTTTACCCCCTGTGTTTATAGCTTCTCTGCTGATCTACTGGCTTGCTGCCAGGACAGAGCAGCCTACACTGTGGTAGAGTTCTCCCTGCAGATTTTCTACCAGTGGAGACCACACCCTGCCCACCTCCGGTTTGCTCAGCATGAGCTGTTCTTCATGCTCTCACTACCTATCTGCCTGAATTTGTGCCTGGCCTAGCCCCTTTTTGTCCCAGCACACAAGCAAAACCAGACCTTTTCTGGCAAATTTTGAGATTATCTTCTATTGGTAATGTGTTGTATTACCAATATTCATGGGTCAAGTTAAGTCATAGTCAAGCACTAATTCAGAGGCTGAGTTTCATAAAATAGTTTGAGGGTAGAGGTGAGCTCAGAAAGACTCGTGTGTCCTCTCTATCATCTTGGCTCCACCCCAGTCCAGTTATTTTTATATTTTCTCTTCTTCTTCTTTTTTTTTTTCCTGAAGCAATTGGGATTAAGTTACTTGCCCAGGGTTGCATGCTAGGAAGTGTTAAGTGTCTTGAGCTCAGATTTGAACTCAGATCCTACTGATTTCAGGGCTGGTGCTCTATCCACTGCACCAAGTAGCTGCTCCTATGTTTCTCTCTTTGATATGTTCTCCAGGTCTATTGTTTTTCTTATAAGATGTTTCACATTCTCTTCTATTTTTTCATTCTTTATATTTTGTTCTGTTATTTCTTAGTCTCTTATAGTTTTACTGGTTTCTACTTGCCCAATTCTAATTTTCAAAGAATTATATTCTTCTTTAAGATTCTGAATCTCCATTTCTAAGTGGTTACTCATTGTGATAAAGCTTTTGAGAGAGGAAGTTGTTCACTTATGTATTTGCTCATTTCTTTTTTTCAGAGGGGTTTTCTTTTTGAGTTTTTTTTTTTTTCCCATTTGGTAAGTTTACTGATTTTTACTACTCATAGCTTTATGAATCATGTTGGGAGAGAAGAATCAGAGCAAAAGGGGAGAACAATGGGAGAGATTAAAAAACAGAAAAAAAGAAGTGAACATAGCATATGTTGATTTAAAATCTGTCTCCTTAGATTTTTTTTTTTCCTGGATGCAGATGCATTTTCTGTCCAAAGTCTATTGGGGTTGCTTTGGATCACTGAACGACTTAGGAGAACCAAGCCTTTCATAGTTGATCATCTCACATTCTTGCTCTTATTGTGTACAATGTATTCCTGGTTCTGCTGTTTTGCTCAGCATTAGTTCATGTAAATCTTTCCAGGCCTTTCTATAACCAGCTTGTTCATCATTTTTTACAGAACAATAACATTTCTTTACCTTCATATATCATAGCTTGTTAAACCATTCCCCAACTGATGGGCATTCACTCCTTTTCCAATTCTTTGTTAATACAAAAAGAGCTGCTACAAACATTTTTGCACATGTGGGTTCTTTTCCCTCTTTTATGAATTCCTTGGGGTACAGATTCAGTAATGGCACTGTTGGGTCAAAGGGTATACACAGTTTTATAGCCCTGTGGATGTAGTTCCACATTGCTCTCCAGAATGGTTAGATCATTTCACAATTCTACATTTTGAGGTTTTAAAATTGTTTCCTATCTATTGCTGTCTCTTTGTGCTTCTGTCTTTGCCCTTTCATCTCTGTTCCTGTCTTCTTTCTCTAAGGGTTTTCTTGCTGTTTTTTAGGAGGGATTGTAGAGCTGAGATTTCTTATAATTGTTTACTCTCCCAATTTGCTGGAAATTCCTGTCTTTAATTATTTCATGTCCTAACATTTTATCTTATAGGGTTTCTTTTAGCATTAATATAGTGTGTTACACTATTTCTTCCAGCTTTAAATTATACATTCTAAAATCTTTTTCCAGCACTTACTATTCTGTGACTCTAAATGGAGAGCTGGCAATGATCCAATATAAGCTGTGTACATAGTCAATTAGATAAGCCTAATTTTTTTAGATAAATTTTGTTTTGCATTTCCTTTTTTGATTAAAAAATGGCCTAAACAGTCTCATACTTAGTAAGATATAGTTTATTATTGTTGTAATTACTATTATTAATTACTGTACTAGTAAGAAGCACTTAATTTGCTTTCTTTGTATCACTGGAAAAAATCATAGTTCTTCATATATTATTCCCAGAATCTTGAAATTCTATAGTTGAACTATGTCTGCAATAGTGAAGTGGTAAAATGAAAAAATTATCCAGGTGATTAAAACCGTAACTTAGAAATTTTGTGTCAGTTATCTAGTTTTTCCCCCCTGGTCTGACTTATTCTCATATAAGGATTATATTCCTGTACTAGACTTTTGGATCTATAGCTACAGACTTTGATGTTCACAAAATCTATGAAAAACATTTATTGAGTATTTAATTGTACGGGATACTGTGCTAGACATTAGGAAGATATATTAAAAGAAAAATATCCATTGTCCCTGTTCTCAATGAGCGTGCAATCTAATGTGTGCATATGTGTAGGGGATGGGAGGGGGTAGTGGTAGTAAGATACATGAAGAAGCAACCAATAATTATGTGAATTAGATTTACTTGAAATGTGTAATTATTTGCACAATGATGGGCAACAAGAAGCTTATGAAAGGATATTATTTCTCTGGCTCTTTCCTATGCAGCTGCTTCATGAAACAATGCTTAGCTTGGAGAGTTGACTGAAAAATCCTACTGGGCTAAAATAGGTCATGTAAATATCATTACAAGTCTGTAAAATAGGTATTATGGGTATAATTGTCCCTGATTACAGAAAAGCAAAATGAGACTCTAGGAGAAGATATGATTAACTTGGGATTATTTGGCTGAACCCAAGTCTTCTTACTCTAGATCCAGAGTTCTTTCTACTACATTTCACTATTCTGAGTTTGAATTATCCAATAATAATGATTAAACTAGGGCAGCTAAGTGGTATACAGAGTTCCAAAAGATCTGAGTTCAAATTTAGCTTCAGACACTTAAAGCTGTGTGAGTCTGAGCAAGTCACTTAAATCTATTTGCTTCAGTTTTCTCATCTGTAAATGGCAAACCACTCTAGTACCTTCATTAAAACAAAACAAAACAAAACTCAAAATGGTGCTATGAAGAATTAGAAATTCCTAAAAAAGAAGTTTTTTTTTTTTTTAAGTTTTTATCAAAATCAAATCTAACTAGACTCCAGCCAGGCACAGTAAGGCAAGTACCTAATCCCTGCTACTAGGGAGGCTGAGATTGGTGAATCTTCTTAGTTTGGGAACTGTGAGCTGCAATATGACTAAAAAAGGCACTTAATAAATCCTTATCAAATGAATGATTAATGCTCACTACAGTTAATTGGAGCATCTGGGTAGCAATGTACCTGGCTTGAAGTCAGGCAGATCAGAGTTAAAATCTGGCTCAGAAACTTAGTAGTTGTGTGGTCCTAAGTCTTGGTTGTCTCATCTATAAAATGAACTGGAGAAAAAAATGGTACACTACTCCAGTATCTTTTGTCAAGTAAACTACAAAAAGGGTTGTAAAAAGTCTGACATGATTAAAAAAAAAAAAACTTTCTAAACAACAATGACTAAATTATGTGTTTTTTATGTGACCAGCACTTAACAGAAGGCTTTGAATGCATATAGTTGCCACAAAAATGTTTATTGAATTGAATAGGATTAAATAAAATTATGTTTTCTGTAAACTCAACTCAATCAATTACTTAAGGGGATATAATGAGTTCTTGGTTTTCATATATATTAATACACACAATACTTGTGTGTGTGTGTATATGTATATATATACATACATATATATACATATACATATATATGTGTGTATATATGTATGTATATATTTGTATATATGTGTATATATATATATATATATACATATATATATATATATATATTTATATATACTTGTAGACCTTATACATGTGGGCACTGCCTTCAACAGTGCAGATGACAAACCTACTATCAACTTTTTATTGTTTGTAATACTTGTCCTGTTTTCTAAAAAATTTCTATTTAGAGTCTATTCCAATATGCTGGAGATTTTCCTCCAGATCAGGGGTTCCTAATCTTAGTGATGCATATACCCAGAACATATAAGGAGCTTGTCAAGGGGATAATTTTGCCTTATTTTTTAAAAAAGTTATGTTGAAGTTTATTTTTAAAAAATCAACATTCTGTTTTATTTCTCAAGTACACATGCATGGAAAACTCTGGGATTTATTTAATTTCATATCAAATAGAGGGTATGTGAACGTCTACTGAAGTAGTGCTGTAGATTCCTCAGTCAATCAATAAGCATTTTTTGTTGTTGTTGTTCAGTCATTTCAATAGTGTCTGACTTTCCATGACTGTACTTTGGGGTTTTCTTGGCAAAGACACTAGAGAGATTTGCGATTTCCTTCTCCAGCTCATTTTACAGATGAAGAAACAGAGGCAAACAGGCTAGAGTCTGAAGTTAGTTTCTGAACTCACAAAGATGAATCTTCTCAACTCTAAGCCTAGTGCTGTCTATACACTGTACCACCTAGCAGCCCTAATCTGCTATTATTAAGTGCCTACTATTAGGAACTGGACTATGCTGGGGAACTAAATACAAATAATGATACGATCCCTCTTCTAAAGCAGCTTATATTTGATCAAAATGAGATCTCTTAATTGCCAACTGTGATGGTCTTTTCTCAGTTCTTGTCCTTCATCAACTATCTGCTGCATTTGAGATTGTTGATTACTCTTTCCTCCCGAATCTCTCCTCTCTATGTTTTCATGATGTAACTCTTTTCTGATTCTCTTCTTAGCCTTTTGACTACTCCTATTCAGTTTTTTTAATGTGAACTCATCATCTATCATTCTATCTAATTGTGTTTTCCCAAAACACAAGTCCCTCTTGTTTTCTCTATTTTATCTGTCTCTCTCTGATGCTTCCTCTTGTTCTTTCGCTCTCCCTTTCTCTCTTCTTTCTCTTATTCTATTCTTTCCTCCTTCTCCCTCCACTTTCCTTGTCTGTTTCTCTTTGTGTGTCTCTGTGTCTCTGTCTATCCCATCCTGTTTTTATGCATTTGTCTTCATCTCTATCTCTCTCCATCTCTTTTTATTTATTTATCTTTCTATTTTTGTCTGGCACTCTCACCTCATCTGCTCCTATTTGTGACTCAGAGATCTGTCTTTCAGCTCTACCCTTTCTCTTGAGTTTCAACTGAACATCACTACTTACCCACTGAACATCTCAAAGTAGATGCTCTAGAAATATTTAAAACCAAACTCATTTACTCTTCTCTCCCTTCTGTTTAGCACTGTTTTCCCCAAACTTTTCTATTTCTGTTGAAGGCACACCAGCTTCCTTTCAGTGTCCCAGAACCATTACTTCAATCTTCTCCTGGACTTCTCCTCTCCTTCAACCCATATATCCAATTAGTTGTCATCTCTCACCATTTCTATCTCCACAACATCTCTCAAATCCACCCCTTTCTTTTTATTATTATTATTACAACTTTTTATTTACAGAATATATACATGGGTAATTTTTTCAACATTGACCTTTGCAAAACCTTCTGTTCTAAATTTTCCCCTCCTTCTCTCCACTCTCTCCCCTAGAGTGCAGGTAGTCCAATACATGTTAAATATGTTAAATTATATGTTAAATCCAATGTATGTATACATATTTATATAGTTATCTTGCTGCACAAGAAAAATCGGATATAGAAAGAAAAAAACCTGAGAAGGAAAACAAAAATGCAAGCAAATAACAATAGAAAGAGTGAAAATGCTATGTTGTGGAACACACTCATTTCCCCTAGTCCTCTCTCTGGGTGTGGATGGCTCTCCATTACTGAACAATTAGAACTGGTTTGAATCAATTCATTGTTGAAGAGAGCCATGTCCAGCAGAAGTGATCATCATATAGTCTTGTTGTTGCTGTGTATAATGATCTCCTTGTTCTGATCATTTCACTTAGTATCAGTTCATGTAAGTTTCTCCAGACCTCTCTGAAATTATTCTGTTGGTCATTTCTTACAGAAAAATAATATTCCATAATATTCATATACCATAACTTATTCAGTCATTCTCCAATTGATGGACATCCACTCAATTTCCATTTTCTAGCCACTATGAAAAGGGCTGCCACAAACATTTTTACACATGTGGGTCCCTTTCCCTTCTTTAAGATCTCTTTGGGATATAAATCCAATAGTAACATTTCTGGGTCAAAGAGTATGCAAAGTTTGATAACTTTTTGAGCATCATTCCAAATTGCTCTCCAGAGTGGTTGGATCTGTTCATAGTTCCACCAAGAATGTATCAGTGTCCCAGTTTTCCCACGTCCCCTCCAATATTCATCATTATCTTTTCCTGCCATCTTAGCCAATCTGACAGGTGTGTACTGATATCTCAGAGTTATCTTAATTTGCATTTCTCTGATCAATAGTGATTTGGAGCACCTTTTCATATGACTAGAAATAGTTTCAATTTATTTGAAAATTGTTCATATCCTTTGATCATTTATCAATTGGAGAATGGCTAGATTTCTTATTTGAGTCAATTCTCTATATACTTTGGAAATGAGGCCTTTATCAGAACCTTTGAATGTAAAAATGTTTTTCCAGTTTGTTGCTTCCCTGCTAATCTTGTCTGCATTAGTTTTGTTTGTACAAAAACTTTTTAACTTAAAATAATCAAAATTATCTATTTTGTGATTAATAATGATCTCTAGCTCTTTTTTGGTCACAAATTTCTTCCTCTTCCACAGGTTTGAGAGGTAAACTATCCTATGTTCTATTATTTATAATAGCATTCTTTATGCCTAGATCATGAACCCATTTTGACTTTATCTTGGTATGCTGTGTTAACTGAGTGTCAATGCCTAGTTTCTGCCAAACTAGTTTCCAATTTTCCCAGCAGTTTTTATCAAATAGTGAATTTTTATCCCCAAAACTGAAGTCTTTGGGTTTGTCAATACTAGATTGCTATAGTTATTGACTTTTTTGTCCTTTAAACCTAACCTATTCCACTGATTAACTAGTTTATTTCTTAGCCAGTACCAAATGGTTTTGATGACTGCTACTTTACAATATGGTTTTAGATCTGATACAGCTAGGTCACCTTCATTTGCTTTTCCCCCCCATTAATTCCCTTGAAATTCTTGACCTTTTTTTCTTCCAGATGAATTTTGTTGTTATTTTTTCTAGGTCAGTAAAATAGTTTCTTGGGAGTTTGATTGATAGGACTAAATAAATAGATATTGTTATCTTTATTATAGTCACTCAACCTATCCAAGAGCATTTGATATTTTTTCAATTGTTTAGATCTGACTTTATTTGTGTGGAAAGTATATTGTAGTTTTATTCATATAGTTCCTGACTTTCTCTTGGTAGATAGATTCCCAAATATTTTATACTATTGATAGTTATTTTGAATGGAATTTCTCTTTGTATCTCTTGTTTTGGATTTGCTAGTGATGTATAAATATGCTGATGATTTATGTCGATTTATTTTGTATCCTGCAACTTTGCTAAAGTTGTGGATTATTTCTAATAGCTTTTTAGTTGATGCTCTGGGGTTCTCTAAGTATACAATCATATCATCTGCAAAGAGTGATAATTTGGTTTCCTCATGACCTACTCTAATTCCTTTAATCTCTTTTTCATCTCTTATTTCCAAAGCTAGTATTTCTAATACAATATTGAATAGTAATGATGATAGTGATCAACCTTGTTTCACATCTGATCTTATTGGGAATGGTTCTAGTTTATCCCTATTACATATGATGATTACTGATGGTTTTAAATAGATGATACTGACTATTTTAAGGAAAAGTCCATTTATACCTATATTCTATAATGTTTTTTAATAGGAATGGATGCAGGATTTTTCTGCATCTATTGAGATAATTGTATGGTTTTTGTTAATTTGGCTATTGATATAGTCAATTATGCTAATAGTTTTTTTTTGTTTTTTTTTTTTTTACTATTGAACCAGCCCTGCATTATTGGTATAAATCCTACTTGGTCATAGTGTATTATTTGGGGGATAATTTTCTATAATCTCTTTGCTAATATTTTACTTAAGATTTTTGCATCAGTATTCATTAGGGAGATTGGTCTATAATTTTCTTTCTCTGTTTTCATCCTATCTGGTTTAGGTATCAGTACCATGTCGGTGTCATAAAATAAATTTGGTAGGATTCCATCATTCCCTATTTTTTCACATAGTTTATATAGTATTGGAATGAATTGTTCTTAAATGTTTGGTAGAATTCACATGTAAATCCATCTGGTCCTGGGGATTTTTTTCTTATGGAGTTGATTAATAGCTTGTTCTATTTCTTTTTCTGAAATAGGACTATTTAAGCAATTTATTTCCTCATCTGTTAATCTATGCAATCTATATTTTTGTTGGTATTCTTCCATTTCACTTATGTTATCAAATTTATTTACATAAAATTGGGCAAAGTAACTTCTAATTATTGCTCTCATTTCCTCTTCATTGGTGGAAAGTTCTCCCTTTTCATTTTTAAGACTAACAATTTGATTTTTCTCTTTTTTTTCTAATCAAATTAACTAGAGATTTATCTATTTTTCCCCATAAAAACCAACTTTTAGTTTTATTTATTAATTCAATAGTTTTTTTTTTTAACTTTCAAATTTATTAATCTCTCCTTTTATTTTTAGAATTTCAAGTTTTGTATTTGATTGGGGTTTTTTAATTTGTTCTTTTTCTAACTTTTTTAGTTGCAAGACCAATTCATAGATCTGCTCTTTCTCTATTTTATGCAAGTAAGCCTTTAGAGATAGAAAATTTCTCCTTGTTACCATTTTGGCTGCATCCCACAAATTTTGGTATGTTGTCTCATTATTGTCATTCTTTTGGATAAAATTATTAATTGCGTCTATGATTTACTGTTTCACCCATTCATTCTTTAGGATGAGATTGTTTAGTTTCCAATTACTTTTTGGTCTATTTTCACCTGGCTTTTAAATGAATGTAATTTTTATTGCATGATATGGAAAAAAATGCATTTACTATTTCTACCTTTATGCATTTGATTTTGAGGTCTTTATGTCCTAATATATTGTCAATTTTTGTATAGGCCCCATGAACTGCTGAGAAGAAAGTGTACTTCTTTCTGTCTCCATTCAGTTTTCCCCAAAGATCTAACATACCCAACTTTTCTAATATTCTATTTACCTCTTTAACTTCTTTTTTATTTATCTTGTGATTTGATTTATCTAGCTCTGAGAGAGCAAGGTTGAGATCTCTCACTATTATAGTTTTTCTATTTCTTTTTGCAGCTTTCTTAACTTCCCTTTTAGGAATTTTTTTGCTATACCACTTGGTGCATATATATTTAGCATTGATATTGCTTCATTATCTATGGTATCCTTTATCAAAATATAGTTTCCTTCCTTATGTCTTTTAATTAGACCAATTTTTGCTTTTGGTTGATCTGAGATCAGGATGGCTACCCCTGCTTTTTTTACTTCATCTGATGCATAATAGATTCTGCTTCAGTCTTTTACCATTTCTCTGTATGTATCACTCTGCTTTAAATGTGTTTCTTGTAAACAACATATTGTAGGATTCTGGCTTTTAATCCAGTCTGCTATCTGCTCATGCTTTATGTGAGAGTTCACCCCTTTTCACATTTATGGTTAAAACTACCAATTCTGTATTTCCTGCCATCTTATTATTCTCAGATTATACTTTTCTCTTTCCTTTTCCCCTTTTCTTCCTCCCCAGTATATAACTTATGAGCACCATTTGCTTCAAACAGCCCTTCCCCTTTAGACTCCATTAGAGTCCTTCCCCCTTTCTTATACTTTTTCCCTACTATTTGTTTTCCCGTTATTTAGCCTACCCCTTCCCTTTTTTGGCTTTCTCCTCCCACTTTTCAATAAGGTGACAGAAGTTTCTCTATAAACCAATATGTTCAATACTTTCTCTTTGAGCCAAATCTGATGAGAGTAAGATTCACACAATGTTCATCCCTCTCCTTTCTTTGCTTCAAATGTAATAGGTTTCCTTTGCCTCTTTGTGAGATGTAATTTTCCTCATTTTACCTCCACTTTTTCCTTTTTCTAGTACAATCCGCTTTCCAACTCCAGTTCCTTTTTTTTAATATTATAACAGCAAAATCAAATTATACAAGTACTCTCTATGTATACCCATAACAAAAATACAGTCCTCAAGAGTTCTTTTTACCTTTTTATATTTCTTGTGAGTCCTATATTTGGAGGTCAAATTTTTTGTTTAAGTCTGGTCTTTTCATCAGAAATAAATGGAATTCACCTGTTTCATTGAACGCCCATCTTCTTCCCTGGAAGAAAATGCTCAGTTTAGCAGGGTAGTTTAATCTTGGCTGCATTCTAAGTTCCTTTGCCTTTCAGAATATCAGATTCCAGGCCCTTTGATCTTTTAAAGTGGAAGCTGCTAGATCCTGGGTCATCCTTAGTGGGGCTCCTTGGTATTTGAATTGTTTTATTCTGGCTGCTTGTAATATTTTTTTCTTGGTGTGATAGGTCTGTAATTTAACTACAATATTCCTTGAAGTCTCTTTCAGGAGTTGTTCAGTGAATTCATTCAATGGCTATTTTACTTTCTGATTCCATGACATCAAGGCAGTTCTCTTTGATGATTTCCTGAAAAATAGTGTCTAGGCTTTTTTTTTTCATCATGGTTTTCAGGGAGTCCAATAATCCTTAGATTTTCTCTCCTAGATTTATTTTCCAGGTCAGTTGTTTTCCCAAGTTGTTTTCCTATTTTTAAATCTTTTTTGGTTTTGCTTGACTGTTCCTTGATGTCTCATTGAGTCATTCATTTCCATTTGTTCAGTTCTGATTTTTAGTGAATTATTTTCTTCATTTACTTTTTTTTTTTTTTTTTTTTACTTCTTTTGGTATTTGTCCAATTGAATTTTTCAATGAGTTGTTTTGTTCTATGGAATTTTTTTCCCATTTCAGAAATTCTGTTTTTTAAGGAGTTATTTTCTTTTTCCACTTCACAAATTCTGTTTTCCTGGGAGTTATTTACCTTTTCCAATTCTCAAATTATGTTTTCCTGGAAGTTATTTATCTTTTCCATTTCACAAATTCTGTTTTTCAAGGAGTTGTTTTCTTTTTTCCATTTTGTCAAATCTATCTTTTAATGAGTTATATGCCTTTTCCAGATGCACTTGCAAAGTTTTCCTTTCCTTTCCCCATTTTTCTTCAGCTCTCTTTGGAGATCCTTTTAAATTTCTTCTAGGAGAGTCTTGTGTGATGGGGACCAAGTTATATCATCTTTTGGGGCTTCATCTGGAGAAGATCTGCTTTTAGTCTCCTCAGGGTTTGAAATCTGTTCTTCTCTTTCACCATAGAAACTATCTATAGTTAGAGTTCTCTTTGCCTTTTTACTCATTTTTTTTTAAAAATTAGGATCTGCTTTTAGAGCAAGGGAGGGAAGCTTCCTCTACAAGCCCCAGTGAAGCAGCAGCAGCTGTTCTGGGATTGTGTTGACTCACTCCTGGTGCTGGATGGGTGTGGTCAGGTCCAGTGAGACTCCCATGCTTCAGGGTTCACTATTTACATTTTGTGGATGTTTTATAACTTCTCTGCTGATCTACTGGCTTGCAACCAGGGCAGAGTAGCCAACACTGTGGTAAAATCCTACCTGTAGATTCTCCACCTCAGGGAGTCTGCACCGCCCCACCCCACTGCACCCCATCCTGGGTCTGCACAGTGTATGCTGGCATCCTTCACCTGGCTACCTCCCTCTGTGACCAAACAAAATAGACCTTTTCTGGTGATCTTTGAAATTATCTTCTGCTGGTAATTTGCTGCAATCCCAATATTTGTGAATTCTGCCAGGCTACACCTAATTCAGAGGCTGAACTTGCTAATTAGCTGAAAGTCATTGGAAAAGGCCAGAAAGAAATGTGTGTCCTCTCCACCATCATGGATCTGCCCACCCCTTTCTTATCACTCATATTGTTGTCCCCCTAGTTCAGGGCCTTATTATCTTTCACCTGAATTATGGCATCTGTCTCCTAATTGGTCTTTCTGCCTCATATTTCAGCACTCCAGTCCCTCCTACACACTGCTAAGAAAATAATTTTTCTAAGAGTAGATCTGACTAAATGATTTCCCTACCCAATCAACTCCAGGGGTTTCCTATTGCCTTTAGGATAAAATATAAATTTTTCTGTTTATCTTTCAATACTTGGCCTCAATCTATGTTTCTAGCATCTCTGCACATAACCCATATCCTCTGATCCAGTGAAACTGGCTGTCCTTCACACACAACATATTAACCCTTCTCTCCATACCTATCCTCTGCTATCCCCTCTGCTTGGAATCTATGTCTTTTTTCTTTGAGTTCCTTTCTTCCTTTAAGATACAGTTTAAGATCAGTTTTCTATGTTAAATTTTACTTTATTCCCTCACTGCCAATGCCCTTCTTACAAAAACACCTTGTATTAATTTAACTATTTTATTGATATTCGAATCTATTCACTTTATAGTTATACTAATACATGTTTACATATGTACTTGGTATTTTCTATTATATAATTGAATATTATATGTAATAGCTAAAATTATATAGCTCGTTAAGGTTTGCAAAGAACTTTATAAATATTTACCCATGTTATCCTTACAATCCCAGGAAATAGAAACTTATCAAAAAAATTTTATAGATTAGGAAACTGAAACAGACAAAGGTTAAATGATTCATTCAGGGTAACACTTCTAATGTCTGAATCTGGATTTGAACTCAGGTCTTCATGATTCCAGGTCTAGTATTCTATTCATTAACTTCCTCTTCTCATTTTGGAAGTAGGGATTGTTTCATTCTTTGTTAATTGTCTCTCCAGCACCTAGCACAATATCTGGCACAAAGTCAGTGCTTAATAAATGCATGTTGATTGATTAGATTATTTCTGACATTATAGGTACACCAGTGGAGCTCACCAGTTATCCATTTGTTATCCGATGCTTTCATTACATGACAGAGTGGTTTGCCTCCCTCCTTTAATGGTTTTTCAGCTCTTTAATGTCATGTCTTTTTGGCTCACAGTTCTTCACTTTAATATGACAAAATCCGTTTATGTTTACTATGTATCTTTCCATTGACTTTTAAGACATTTTAATGGTGGTTTATGATGGTAGTTTATAATGATAATTGTGTCATCATTAGATAAATACTGATGTTTAAAAAGATGAGCCTTTACCCTAGGAAGAAGAGGCCATGTGTTCTCATTATATATTTTGTATTTTATTGGAATAAAAATTACTCTCATTGACCTTTAATGAGTTTTTTTAGATATAAAAACATAATTGATTTATATATGACTGCTTATTTTATTGATAGCAATGCAATTGGGGAAGAATATTTTTAGTAGAAGGCTTAGAGCCTTGTTACTAAGCTACTTCAAGTAATTCTTGAAGAATGGACTTGTGGATACATAAGCTGATATAAATTGTCCTTTGTCTCTGAGCAAATCACATTTGAAGTACTGTGTCCTGTCTTAGGCACTGTCTTTTAGGAAAGACATTGACAAGTTCAAGCAAATATAGAAGGGGGAAAATAGGTAGGGAAAACGACTGGAAACCAGAGCAGCAACTAGAAACCCTGGTATCTGGGACAAATATATTTGAGGGGAACACGAGGCATAGAAAGGCTCCCAGAGAGACAGCAGTCTGTGGCTACAAATGTGCCCCCAAAAGAGGAAATATGAAGACACAGAGTAGTGGATGATCTTAAAGTATGAGGACAGAGCTCTCTAGACTGCTGTGAGAAAAAAAGTGTTCCACCATATGGATGCCTGAGGCAAAAGCCTTGATTATCCTGCCCTAGTTACTCCCCTACTGCCAACCATGTCATATGATTGGTTGAAGGAACTGGGCATGTTTAGCCTGATAAGGAGGAGACTTAGACAGGAAGTGAAAGCTGTCTTCAAACATCTCAAAGCTATTATGTAGGAAAAGTATTAGTTTTGTTCTGCTTGGTACCAGAAGGCAAAACTAGGGCCAATTCCTGACCTCGGGAATGCAGTTTTTGGATCAATATAAGGAAAAACTTCCTAACCACTGGACTGCCTACCAAATGATACAGATTGCCTTCATAGATGCTGAAGACATCAGTGGAACACCGTGTTCCGGCAGAGGCTGAATTATCTGTTGGTAATATTGTAGTGTGGGTTTGTTCCTTTTTATGTAGAGAGGAACTAGATAACCTTTCAGGGTCCTTCCAACTTTGTAAGCTATGACATTTTTGGAAATTGTGCTCACTGATGAAAATGAATGCAATACAAATAGCAGGCTCTTCTTTAATAAGACTTAAGGTGGGGTAGGGCGATGATGGTAGTGGACAGGGAGTTGGCCTCAAAGATAGGAAGAACTGGGTTTGAGTCCCAATTCTACTGCCTGGGCAAGTCTCTAAACTACTCAATGCCTCTGGAAGTTTTCTAAAGCTAAATACAAGAAGTGTTTATTTGCATTGGTAAAGAAACTTCCCCATACAAAGGTCCCAGGATCAATCAACTCCAATGTCTGGTAAAAAGAAAAAGGGAATGGGTCTTATTTTTCTGTTAAATAGTGAACTATAGCTGATGTCATGGTACAGGTTTATATGTACAGCACTTTTCACAGGATAAGAACTCAATAAATATTTGTTGAATTGAATTGAACTTGGTGAGGATATCATTTTGGATTTCCATGAAGAGAAATGATGGTAAAGTGTTTAAAGTGCAAAGCTAATCTTAAAAAAAAAAAAAAAAAATGAAAGAAAAGGAAAAAAAAAAAAAAAAAGAAGAAAAAGGAAACCAAAGTAGAAAAGCTAAGTTGTTGAATTTATCTCATAGTATTTCTAATGCCATCTTCTAGACCACTCCCTCTCCTCCCCAATCTCTGGCTCCATCTCTCTTCAGAAAAAGGAATGGCTTCCCTATATAGTGAGTTTCTTTCTCTGGAAGTCTTCATACCTTAGCTAGATGACCACTTGTTGTTAGGTGTGACTTCTGAGGTTCCTGACTGCACTGAGCTTCTATGAAAATCAATCTTTCAGTCACCAGAAGGCCACCCGGACTGCTAGCTAGGTACTAGGAAAGGTATAGGGACAAAACGTTGCCCATAAAGGACTAGGCATGGGGCTGGAGAGAGGTATTGAGCAGGGGTTTTAAAGAGTTGGAAGTGACTCAGGGCGTCGTTTTTACAAATGAAGGAACTGAGGTATCTGAGAGGTAGAATGACTCACTTTGGGACAGCATGGTTGGTAAGTGCAAGATAATAAATCTAGTGACCTTTCCATTATATCCTAGAGATAGAATAGCAACTAGGAAGCGTTGCTGGGGGGAAATAGGAGATGCCACAAATCAGGTCCCATCTTGCTGACAATGCCTTTTAAAGAGAGAACAAGAAACCCCCGGGGATTTGCATCGCGGTGCAAGCCCTCTAGACAACAGTAATAGTAAGAATAAAAATTAGCGCTGAGAGAGTCCAATACACAATAGACTTAGTAGAAAGGGATGAAAAATCATTGCAGCTGCTAAAGCTCATAGGCATTCTAAGGAGAAGAATTTCTGGCTCCATTCACGTCTATTTTCTTTTTCATTTCATTATTTCTCCTCCTCCTCCTCCTCTTCCTCCTCCTCTTTTTTTTCTTCCTCCTCCTCCCACTCCTGTCTTTGCCTGTGCCTTTTCCCCAGCCTTGTCCTCCCAGCACCCGCCCCGTGGCTCTTCGCCACCGAAGCAATTTCTCTCGCTTGTGCTTTCAGTGTCCCTGGAGGGGGTTTGTGTGATGGACAGCTGCGGGTGCTGACACCCTTGGCGACCCGAGCGCCAGGCAAAGCATTGCGCCGAGACTTTAAAGGGAGGGCGGCTGGGACCACGCGCGCGCGGGGGCAGAGCAGCCCGAATCGGAGCCAGCCTGAGCCCAGCGGGGTAGGGCTTTGGGAGAAGGAACTGCCTCTCTGGGGAATCTTTGAGGTGACTTTTTATTATTATTTTTCTCCTCCTCGCCTTCCCTTTGCACTTCATCTACCTACATTCCAGTTTTTCTTGGAGATGAAAAAGCGGGACATTTTCTGAGTCTTTGCTTTTTGGACCAAGCCGGTCGCATTTCTCTGTTCATTTTTTTTCTTTTTTCTTTTTCTTTTTCTTCTTTTTTCTTTTTTTCTTCCTCTTACTCCCGACCCGTACAGAAGGCAGGCTCGGACTAACACAACATCAGGACTGAAAAAGGGACAGCTTGCTCCCTCTGGGCCCCAACCGGCTCCTGGCGCCCCTCAATGAGAGGGGGCCGTGCCTCGGGGCTCCGGCTCAGCACCCACAGGAGGCCGAAGCAGAGCGCGGCGCTCATTGCAGCCGCAAACTTTTGCACCTGCGCCCCGCGCGTCTCCCCAGCATGTAAAGCCCTTTCGGCAGCCCCAGCTGTCGCCAGCTTCGCCGCCGCCTCCCGGGGACACGCGGCCACCCCCAGGGTGAGCAGGGGGTGGAGGAACGGGCGGGAGAGCGAAGGGTAGGCGTAGAGAAGGGGGCCGACTTCTTCACGGAGCTTTGTCCCGCTGCTTAGGAAGGAGGGAGAATGGGGAGATGGGGACACCCCTTCTTTCCCAGCCTCTGAGCTCCTACAGAAGCTGCCAGAGGAGTTTGTGGAGCTGGCGATGGAGAAGGGAAATGTTGGGATACCCATTTCGCCTGGTGATAGGGAGGTGTGTGTGTGTGTGTGTGTGTGTGTGTGTGTGTGTGTGTGTGTGTGTGTGTGTGTAGCTGTGTGCGCGCGCGTGTACCGAGAGTAGGTGTGTCTCGTGTGCCTTGTCTCCCGGGTGTTTAGCAGTGAGTGTGTATGCGTAATGTGAGTGTGCATACAAGGTGGGTGGTTTGAGTGTGTCGGGAGCAGGGTGCGCGTGTAAGTGTGCGTGCGTGAGCGCTAGAGAGCGCCTCGCGAGCGTGTCCCCAAGCTCCCTCCTGACCCCTCCGCCTGGCCCTCTTTTCCTCCTTTGCAGTTGGGCTCTGGGCGGCCGGAGCAGGGATGATGATCTGGGACTGGATGCTTCGACCTCGCTGCTGCTGGCCCTCGCTGCTGCTGCACTGTGCTCTGCACCCGCTCTGGGGTTTCATTCAGGTGAGCTCACGCGAGGGTGTCCGAGTCACCCCGGAAGGATGGAGGGATGGAGGGAACGAGAGAGCAGGGGAAGGAGGGAGGAAGATCACATTCTCTCTACAGCTGTGAGATGGCCTGGGCTGTGGGGGTGCTGTAGTGGAAAAGAGGCTTCTGAGAAGGCTGATTTGAGGATCCTGCGAGGTCCTGCAAGGTCCCACGATCCCTACGGGCTAGCTCTTCCTCTCCCAGCTTTTAGATAGAGGCTATTTTTCAGGTTCTCCGAGTTGAACAGGACAGGAGACATAACTAGGATCGACTTTAGAATAACAAACAATACTGGACATCTCAAGTTCCCTTAGCCCTAATAGGAAAGAGAAACCATGAAGATGAGAATAACAAGACCACCGACATCTTTGCTTCACTTTATGCTTTTAGAGCATGTGTTGTAAAGAAAAGTCAGGTTTTTCTAATAGCACTTGGGGTTCTAAAGTTGGGTTTCTCTATCACACATACCATCTATTAAACCCAGTCCTTTCCTGGCCTAGGTTGTAGCCAGCTAAAAATCAGGGCTACAAAATGGAAATCTTTAGTAAATATTCTGCTAATGGTGTTTGTTCCATTAAGACTAAAAGTTGAGTCTTCTTGGGCTTCAAAAAACTTTAAAAAAAATTATTCTAGTGATATCAAATCTCCACATTTTACGTTTTATTTAGCATCAACCAAATAAAAAAATAAGGTCTTTCCCACATATACTGTAGGAAACTATAGAAGTTATAGATTGATATGTTTATAAACTATGCTTACTTCTACTGTGTGCAACTTTAGCTTTTCAGATTCCTGTATTCTCCAGGATTAATATATATTGTCTTGCAATTTAGGAAAATCACTTTTTAAAAATTGTTTGATGTTTACAAACCATATCACAAAATTTTATACTTAAAGAATGTGTCTTTCCTGTCCACAACTAATTAAGAATTTGTCTCTTGAACATTTAACACTCCCCACCCCACCCCCCAGCACTCACACAGTATTAAATCTGGCATATGTGCAGATTCATGCTCTCTAAGCAAAGGTTCAGGGAACAGCTAAGATGTTTACAGTATATGAGCATTTAAAGGAACAGGCTTTGGGCAAACTCTCTTAATTGGATTTTATCAAAGATTAGACTTTCAGAATCATGTGATTCCAATCTGAGATCTAGCTAAATGTAAAAGCTGAATCAGCTTTGCCCACTCCAACTCTGATGGTAACATGGTGTGATGTGACCTTGATGGTAATTTGGTGTAACTCACAATTGTTTTGCTGCCAGAATACATCTGTTAGGAAATAAGAGAGGCATTGATAAAGAGGGCAACTCTTCAGTTTTGTTTCTCCTTTTCCCCTATCCCAATCCAGTGGAAAAGGTGGGAAGAAAAACCTAGCTGATTTTATTTTAGAGCTGACACACCTGTGAAATAAATTAATTATTAGAAAATCATCTGGAGTGGTGGAAAGAACCTTGGAGTATGAGTTAGCTAGGTTAAATAATCTGTGTTGCTAATTAGTCTTGTTTTTAAAGCTATAAAAAGTAGAGGATAGACCAAATTTTAAGATCCCTTTCAGTTCTAAAAGCCTCTGAGTATGGCCAGAGTCTAATATTCTATATCTAACATTTTGATATGACTATATTCTAATATTCTATGTTTTCTGAGGTTCTTTTTTCAAGCTCTTAGTGTTCTCATTGAGCTATTGCTATTCAAACTATGGGCTTTTGTCACTTTATACACTTTAGATACCTACTTTGATAAGATTTGGCTAGAGTTAAAAAGTTAATTCTGCTTTGTTTACAATTTGTCTCCTACTCCTTGGAAAGCTCCCTTCCCCCTCCCTTCCATCCTGTCTTTAATAAGCAGAACAAAAATGATAAGACTGTCAACTCCCTTAGGTCTAGAATTTTGGTTGCAGTACTGGCAGAAGTGATAGAGTAATACATCCTTTTGCATTTTTTTTTAACCAAAAAGATAAATACTTGAAATCAATTGAATATGTTAGTGTATATTCTTTAGGCCAGCAGTAAGATATGCAATATCACTGCAAGAGTTTCAAGTATAATAACAAAATAAAAATCAATTTTAATTAAATTGGATTGTGGAGAGGTACCATCTTCCAGAAAGGCTGATTTGGTATAAACTTGGCTAAAGTTTCTGTTAAAAACTAATCTACAAATGACAAGAGCACAGGAATTGTTAGGGCCAAGTAAGACAAGGTCTTAGAATGAACTGATTCAACCTGAAGTAAAGGAATTGAAGGCAGGTCCACTGTACTTGGGACAAATAGGATAGTATAGAAATTTTTTTTTGGTGGTTTTAAAAAAAGTTTGTCAACTCTGTGCCTTCTCTAGTAGAAAAGGAGAACTGCACAATTCTACCTGCTCCTTAATGAGTAGTTTGCTAGAAAAAGAATTCTTCCTAAGTGATAAGCATGTGAAAGGATGGGACAGGCTACAAATAATGAATTCACAGACTTTAGAAAGGAAAGCAGAGATTTCCCAGCCTGCTATTATACCCAATTCTTGCTTCAAAGTAAGCATTAAAGAAATCTCTGATTAGCAATTACTTAGCTTAAAGGATATTTTTAAAATATAAAATTGACTGATAATTGAATTACAGGAAGGACTATTTTGATGGTATTTCTTGGTTATTCCCTCTCATTCCCTGATTAGTTGTTATCAAACATAGTTAAGTGAAAGGAAAGAGAAAAAGCCTTTATTAAGTGCTTTATGCTTTACAAATATTATCTTACTTGTTAGATAGTAGTAAGTAGTACTTATTACAATATTATCTTGATCATTACAATAATACTATGAAGCAGATGCTATTAATATGCCTGTTTTACAGTTAACATAATCTGAGGCAGATTAAATGATAGGGTCACACAGCTAGTAAGTGTAGGAGGCCTGATGTGAATTCAGTCTTCCTTGCTAGAGGCCCATCCCTCCATCTATTAGGCTACCTAGCTGCCTTAAAGAGACAGTCTGCCTATTTTATCTTATTTATGGGAAAACCAATCCCCCGAGATTAAAACGTGTCCATGGACAAATAGTAGAGCTGGGATTTAAACCAGGTCTCTGAACCCAAGAGTTCTTTAAACTTTTTGAAAACAATTTATTGATATATTTTGTTTTTACATCTACATTTCCCAATATCGCACTCTCCCTATCCCTTCCCAGAAAGCCTTTAAACACAAAATAAAAAAGAGGGGGAAAAGTTAAGTAAAACTAGTTAACATAGCAAAAATGTCTAATGGTATATTCAGAGTTCCACACCCACAGACCTTCACTTATGTAATAGTGGAAGGAAATACCTTCTATATTTCTTTTTTGGGGGCCAACCTTGGTCGATAATCTCATAGCATTGTTTCAGTTGTTTTCATGTGGTTCTTCTTATTTGCATCTTTGTACTTATCCTGTTGGGGCAGCTAGTGGCACAGTGGATAAACTGATGTGGCTTATAGTCAGGGATACTCATCTTTCTGAATTCAAATCTGGCCTCAGACATTAGTGTCTGAGCAAGTCACTTAATCCCTTTTACCTCAATTTCTTCTTATGTAAAATGAACTGAAGAAGGAAATGACAAACCCCTCCAATATCTTTGCCAAGAAAATCCCCAAAGGGTCACAAAGAGTTCCACACAATTGAAATGACTAAACAACAGCTGCCATTCTATGTATTGTTTTTCTGCTTCTGGTTCACTTTATATCACTTCCTATGTATTTTTCCATATTTCTTTATAATCAACATATTTATTGCTTCTTATATCCCTGTAATATTCTATTAAAATCATATACTAAAATTTGGTTAACCATTCTGCAATTAATGGAAATCTATTTTGTTTTCAATTTTTCACTACTTTAAAAAGTGCTGCTATAAAAGACCTAAATGGAATTTCTGAGACATTTAAGATAATTTGTTTGTATAATAAATAATAACAATAAATAAATGTATAATAAACCAAATAGTTTCTTAGAAAGGTTGGACCAATTTACAGCTCCACCAACAATGCCCAATTTTCTACAACTTCTCCAAAATTGATACTTCTAATTTCTGTTCATCTTTGCCAATTTTCTGGATGTGGATTGAAATCCGAGTTGTTTTATTTTGCATTTCTCTTTTTTATTAGTGATTTGAATCAGTTTTCAGATGGTTAATAGCTTGCAATTCTTTTGAAAACTATTTATTCATATCCTTTGATATCCTCTCTACCAGCATTAATACTTTCTATTTTATGTTTTAGTAGTCTTACTAGATCTCTTAAAATGATAAATTCACTTCTTTCTTTGCAAACCCAGAGCAGGATATTACAGCAAATAATTGGATTTGACAGGGGCATTGTCTCATCCAGTTACAATGGTTTTGTCCTATTCCTATTTAAGATGCTAGCATCCATCATGTTTGTTTGTGATTTTCTTCTTTAAAGTTCTTATTGATGTCATTTGTTTCAATCAGTTGTCTTTAGCTTTAATACTCTGATGACTGTGTTTTTGAGTCACACTTTTAGACATAAGGAATCTATGAGAGGAATGAATGTAGCTCCATCTAATTAACATTTATTCAGTACTTTTTATGTCCAAGGTATTATATAAGGTCTCGGTTAACAACCCAAGTTGTTAGGCTTTTATCCAGCATACAGCCTAAGTTTGCCTAGATCATATAAATTTGAAAGCTGTATCTGAATCTAGAAACCAGGTAACATACTCTAATGGTATAAACATGAGGCCAAGAGTTAGGAGACCTTGATTTTTGCCAGCATAGAATCTCAGAGATGGAAGAGATATTAAAGATCATCTAATCTTACATGACCCTGAACAGAAATACCTTTTACAATATCTCCAAGTACTTGTCCATATTCTATTAAAACACCTCTGTGATGGGGACCCCACTACCGCTGAAATCATTTGCTCTACTTTTTTTTTTAAACCATTCTAATTATGACTTTTTGTCTTTATGAAGTTGGATTTGCCTCCCTACTTTTGGCACTCATGGCTCCCAACTGGGTGACTGGGAATAAGCAGAGCAAATGTGATTGGAATGTATAGTGTTCAAACTTCAAAATGCAATCAGAAAAGGTAGTAGAATAAGTACAATGTAATCCTAAACCAAAGTCAAGTTAAAAAGAACTCCCCAACTCAATGATACTAATCCTATTTATAGATGAATTACTTGGGCTGTCTGATACTGGACCCAATCTTGAGGAAGAAAACTAGTTTCATGCATTGTATGAAGCAGTGGACTCAGAAGTAGAAAGCCTCATCTTCCCGAGCCCAAGTCTGGCCTCAAGTAGTTACTAGCTGTGTCGTCCCAGCCAAACACTTAACTTTAGTTTCCCCATCTATTAAAATGGGCTAGTGAAAGAAATGGCAAACCACTTCAGTATCTCTGCCAAGAAAACCCCTAATGGGGACTCAACTTTAAAATGACAACAACAACTTGAAGTACAGAATATAACATATTGTCAAATAGGATAAAGGACAACTAGACCAAATTACTATAATTAGTCATCTTTTACCAAAAAGTCATGGATATTTTTTCCCTATGCTAGTGATGGGGTTTGATGAGAGACTTGTGAGAACTAGGTGAATAGAGAGCGATCTCTGGAGTCAGGAATAACTGATTAAAATCCGTCCTCAGAGACTACCAGTGTGACCCTGTACTGTAAAATGGGGATAATTTTAGCTCTTACCTCTCAGGGCTATTGTGACAATCAAATGAACTAATGTTTGTAAAGTACTTAACTGAGTGCCTGGAACATAGTAGGTGCTATATAAATCCTGGTTTGTATGAGAAACAGGAGTTGTAGACTTTTTTCTACCTATATTGTTTTAGACCTAAAGCACAGATTATTTTCTATTTCATGATATTGTTATCTAAACTCGATCAGTATCCCTAGTTTCATTATATTAATTAGTCATTGTTTAACCAAATGTCCCCCTTATAGACATTTAACTCCTTTTAATTGTCTTGTCAAATTAAAAGGAAAAAACTGCTATTCTTGCAGCTTTCTCACAAAGTACCCTTTGATTGATATAGAGATTAATTATATGGGGAAATGATGTTCCTTGAGATTTGTCAACATACTTGATGGAGCCCAAGGGAGTCAGAGGTCAAAAACTCTAAGAGCATGTAGCTTTTAAACAACCTCATTTGTGCACCTAAGCTTTATGAATGCAAATTCTCTGAAAGAAGGGAGCTTATGAAATAATTAGAAAGAAGTTCAACAACAGTAAGAGGAAGTGATTTTTAAAGGTGTTGTCAAACTACAGCAGGCATGCAGGGAGTTAATCTTGTTTGCAAAATAATTGAGAACATCTCCACTGGATACTGAATGTGCTATTATCAGCACTAGTCAAGATTGCCTTCCAGGGTTTGAAAGATGGTCAATAGTTCTTTTAAAAAGCAGGGGAGGGGGTGAGGTATAGGAGGCTTTTGGCTTCCACTAACATTATGTTAGAGTTGTAAATCAATCCAGCCTATTTCTTATCATCTTGATGATCATGAACACAAAGCTTTTTTTTTTTTTTTTTTTTTTACTTTTCTATATCTGAAATTGGAGAATAAGTTGAAAAACTCTATCATCTTTAATCACCTTCTCCCATCCCTCTCTTTCCTGAAAAGTTTCTGGGGAAAGATTGTTTCAGTCTCATTCTGGGAGTTAGTTGGCAGGCAGCAGACATTATAAGACCTGGGTCTTTAGTTAAATGCCCTGTCTGTTCAAGAAGGATACTATATTACAAATCAGTAGGTCAGGATTCAGATTTTTGCTGTTAATAGCTATATGAATTTGGACAGGTTACTTGATCTTTCAGTCCCATTACTTATAAACTGAGTGGTTTGATCAAATTATTTCCAAATATTTTACAATGGAGGCATTTATCAAGCAATTAAATAAATTCATTGCGATTATCTCTTTACCTAGAGCTGGAATGAAGAGACCAAGAAGAACCTGTTTCCTGATTTTTCTTTTGATAAATTTAATTCCATTTCTCATTTTCATAAAGAAATACATAACTGTTTTGAATCCCACTCACCTCCTCTTTTCCTCCCTCTCTCTATAGATCTTTTCTTCTTCCCAGTTCTATCCCTACGTATTCATTCACCTAATTATCCAAGTCCAGTGTGATCCAGAAGATCATTCTGTTATTTACTCATCTGAAGCCTGATTAAACTTAAGCAAAATCTCATACTAATCTCTTGGTATGGGGTTGTATTTCCAGATTACTCACGGTGAACTCCAGAAGTCATGTTCTAAGACCATCACAGAAAAAGGTACTGAGAGCTGCCAGGAGATTTGTCAGTGTAGACGGCCTCCTCCACTACCACCTCCTCCACCACCTCCTCCACCTCCTAGGCTGCTCTCCCTCACACGTAAGTAAAAACTTGAGTTTTCAGATTCTTTTTTTTTTTTCATTTTTACCAAGAGAAAAAATTGGGTAGCGGTCAGAAAGCAAATCCATTTCATTCATAATTAAAAAAAAAAACTGGATTAAAATAAGAGAAAATTTAAATAATTTTACATTTTAGTCTCTGGAAAACTTTTAAAGCTTTGTGTTTTATATACATATATACACATAAATGTATGCATATATATGTGTATATCACATATCTTTTGAAATATATGTGTATATTTCTAATATATCATTTTCCTAGGAAATGTGAATATATGTTTTCTCACAGCTAATTAGAAAATGTCAAGTTCTAGTTGATGAAAAACTTTTTTTGGAATAGATTATTACAAAGGACAAACACTTAGAAGAGGCAGATTATTTTAAATTTCTCCTCCAGAATTTTATTCTAGGTTAGCTTGAATCCACTGTCACTTCAAACAACTTTCATATAATTTAGCTAGAAGCTTTCTTTTACTTCAATTATGCAGATTACTACATCTATTCAAATATGATTGCTGGGTTAAATTCAAACAGAAAGTGATTTCTTAGCCCAAAACTGCCTTTACCTTGAATATGGAGTCCTGAATTGAGTTAAATTAGTAGTACTGTGAAAGTTAGATCAAATATGTCATGTTAATAAAATTTCCAAGTGAAATTTCACACTTCAGCTTAGTTTCACCTGAATTTCCTTCTATAAAATGCCCTTCTTAATATTTGGTTTCACCTCATTAAACACATCTCAATTGAATTATTTTGTGCATACTTAAATAACCTTGGAAGAAAGGTTCTTTGGTGCAGTGCTTTGTATTTCATTTAGTAACAATGTAAGTAAGGAATAGTCTAGCGAATTTTTGTGTTGCATCTGAGTATACCACAAAGTTTAGACTTTGTTTAGTAGCCCAGCTTTATGACCCATTCTACCTAACATGACCTTCATAGGAAATCCTTGGTTTACTTATGGTCCCCAAATACTTTACACGTTTACAGAATCATAGGATCATAGAATTTGAGAATTGGGAGATACCTCAAAAATATGTATACAGTAATGTTTGCAAATTATTTCTCCAAATAGAATATGACTTCCTTGAGGTCAGCTTCAATCTTTTGTTTTTTTTTTCCCCTAGTGCTTAGTATGGTACCTGACATGCTCTGAGTACTTAATAAATGCCTGTTAACTGACCCATATATGAAGGAATTTTCTAGCATTCCTGTCTGTCTACTTTTTCTCCAGTTACCCATTGCCTGATATCTTGTTCCCTACCTCTGTTATCAGTTAGCTATTCTCTATCTTTACTTCAGGGATCAGCTAGACTCTTATTTACTTCATGAAGCCTTCTCTGACTACCACTGTCCCTAGATATTATTCCCATTTCTGAACATATATAGATACTGTTCATCCTACCTATTCATTTGGCACATAGCCTATTCTATCTTGTATTGGTATTGCCTACCTCTCCAGCTAGGTTGAGGGCAGAGATCATATCTTCTACCACTTTTTATTTCCAGGGACTAGCAATGTCAATTGTGATGTGGTAGTGAATCTAAGCTGGACTGAACACCCTTTTCACCCCAGTGAGACTTGACCTTTTTAAAAGTTTTTCCAGTCTATCTTGAGTTGGAGAGTAATTTTTTAAAAATATCAATGTCCTTTTAAAATATGGTGCTCAGAAATAAATATAATAATATAAGTGGGATGTGATCAGGACAGAGTAAACTTAGATTATTATCTTATTTTTGAAGGCAAGAACTATTTAATTTTTTTCTTTGTATCTCCAGTGCTTAATGCGGTGACATGTATGTATGTGTATATGTATGTACATATGCATACATGCACATATATACATATAGGATGTATAGGTGTGTATATGTACATGTGGCACATCATATGTCTAATATTTATTGAATTGAGTTGAAATGAAAACTATCAATGACCTGAATTTGGTTAGTGATATTGGAAAGAGAAGGAAGTGAGAGAGAAAAAAACTGGTCATTGATGGTAGAAGAGCAAGGGAGCAGTAAAATATTACATTATAGTTTCAAGCGTGGGTGACTGGGAGAATGATGATACCTTTAACAGAAATAAGAAAATGATGAAAAATGTTGAAAACAAGAGTGCCAGAAATTTCATGAAAAAAAAAAAAATCCTAGCTAGGTTATCATCAAATTGTAGCATCCATTACCCTTAGTAAAATGTAATTTTCCTTGGGTAGCCCAATGGTTTGTTCTTTATTAAACCCAGGTTATTGGTTTTTTTCCCTTTTCATATTCTGTATTGACTTTACAAACATTCACAGATTACACTCACTGCCATTCTAAGAAATGTTTCTTATAATGAAGTAAAACAATTAAACAAAACCAGTAATATAGTGAGAGAGCTTATCTGAAAATACAGGCAATATTCTACATCTTGAGGATGACACAGCAGATAAAATGCTGGGGCTGGAGTCAGGAAGATCTTAAAAGTAAATTAGGAATAATAATAGCACCTACCTCACAGAGTTGTTGTGAGAATTAGATATAATAATATTTGTAAATATTGTGCCTGACATATAGTTGGTGTTATATAAATACCTAATCCTTTCTCTCCACACCTCCAGTAGAACCCTCTACCAATAATTTTTAACTTTACTTCACTGAAAAAAACAGAGAAAAAAGAAAAACAAATTCCTCATAACAAATAAACAAAACAAATCCCTTTGTTTCGTTTGGCAATTTAAAACATATCTGTATGTGCATATAAAAAATACACACACACACACATAGTATGTGTTTATATATGTCTGTGTATACGTATGTGTATTTGTGTATCTAGACACACTCACATATTTGTATTTCATTCTGTATTCTACATCTAGCACCTTACTGTCAGGTTACTTGCACGGCAGATAGAGATGTAATCAAAGTAGGAGTTTTTGTCATTTTCTTTGGGGGGGGTTTTGAGGCAGTTGGGGTTAAGTGACTTGCCTAGAGTCACACAGTAAGTGTTAAATGACAGAGATCAGATTAAACTTTGGGTCCTCCTGACTCCAGGGATGGTGCTCTATCTACTGTACCATCTAGCTGCCCCTTGTCATTTTCTTAAGCCCATTCAGTCCAAGTTTAAACATGGTACTAGAGAAAGAGGTCTCCTTTTTCTTACAAATTGTTGTTATTGTTCGATCATTTTAGTCATGTCCTGCTCTTTGTGATCCCATTTGGGCTTTTCTTGACAAAGATGCTGAAGTGGTTTGCCATTTTCTTCTTCAATTCATTTTACAAATGAGGAAACTGAGGCAGACAAGGTTAAGTGACTTGCCCAGGGTCATACAGCTAGTAAATGTCGTAGGTCAGACTTGAACCCAGGTTCCCCCTTACTCCCTTGCACCATGTAGTTGCTCTAAAGAGGATAATATTTGAAATAAAATCAGTATAACAACTTTCTTTCTCTTTCCAAGCCTCAGTTTCCTCATAAGTAAAACAGGATAATTTTATACAATCTTTTCACAAAATTGTTGGAAGCAAAATACTTTTTAAACCTTAAAGTGTCATAAAATATAATGAATCATTAAGTGAAGCCAAGTGGAGAACTCTGTGAGTATCCTCTCACCTCTCTGCTAATCAACTCAACATGCCCATGGTCTTTAAAGACTCTATTGCAAAACATTGTGATGTTGAAAAGTCATTTAAATTCACCTATAAAGTAAGGGGATTGGACTAAAAGACATCTGGAGTCCTGTATATAGCCAAGAATCTAGGAAAACTGCAGATAAGTTGGTCTCAAGCTAGTCCTGCAAGAATCTGAAATAATTGTTTGTGTATCTTATGGCAAATGTTTATGATTGGTTAGAAAGACTAACTGCTGACTTGGTTTAAGCTCATGCCAAAAGAATTAATGATGTTTTCTTCTCCAAAATCAACTACTTTGGGACAATTGGTGATTTCCTAAAAAAAGCACTGGAGAGGAATGTTTTCCCCTTGAAAATGTTTGGGATACTCATATTGGCAAAATATTTTTTAAATCAAAACAATTGAAATAGATATTTCTGAGTTAGAGATTTCTTGTGAAGTAAAATTTTTTTTAATGAGAGACATTAAGGCACACTGTCTCTAAATGAAACATTTTACTTGGAAAATGAGAAACCTAAGCTAGTGATTGATGCATGATAGAAATATCTATATCATGGCCCAGAGGCAAATCATAATATCTAGCAGTTCTTGAAAATCTATAAAAATCACTACTAATTAAGGGAAATGCAAAATAAAGCAATTCTGACTTCCTCTCTTATACCTATTATGATGGTAAAGATGACAAAAGGAAAATGATAAATGGTGAAAGGGTCAAGGGGCAACAGGCACTGATGCACTGTTGGTGGGCCTGTGAACAGATATAGCCATTCTAGAAAGCAAATTGGAATTCCACATAGAAATAATTAATGAACAGTAAAAGGTTCTTTAACCCAGCTGATAGGCCCCAAAATATTTATATTAGATCTTTTTTTGTGCTGGTAAAAAGAAAAAAAAAGAAAAAGAAAACTAAAGGGATGCTCACCAATTGAGAATATGAATTTGATGTAATATGTTTGTTCTCTAAGAAGTTAGAAAATAGATGATTTCCAAGATCCATGAAAAGACTCTGTAAAACTGATGGAAACAGAACCAAAAGACCAGTTAATACTATAAAATAAATTATAATTTGTATTATTATCAATAATTATTAATAATATGACATATTATAATAGAAAACAAACCATTTTGAAGATTTTTTTGTAAACTGATGATGAATGAAATGAACAAAACCAGGAGAACAATTTATGTGATAACAATTTTATATGCAGGCAACTTTGAAAGCTATAGGAATTATGATTGATACAATGACCATCCATAATCTCAAAGGATCTATGGTGAAGCATGCTATACATCTCCTGAGAGAGAGAGAGACTGATTTGAGATACAGAATTTTATTTATGGATAGTTTGTTTACATACATAAACACATGTATGTATGTGTTACCTCATACATGTATGTATGTATACGTATTTTTATTTGCATAGACATAAATAAATTTATACACAGGCAATAATTTGTTTTGTTTGATTATATATATTTGCGGCTAATTTTTTTTGTGGGGAGAGGAATTTTTCCCCAATGGAGTTACAGGTATGGAAAGAAAACAAACTTAATTAATTTTTTTTATGGGGGAGTTATTGCTACAGCTATGAAGTGTTGCATGCACGTTCAGATGAGAGTACTATATTGTTAGCTTTGTTTAATTATTTTACCTTGTTACAAAACCTCTCAGAGTAAACAATAATCTGTACACATTCATGATATAGAAACAAAATACATCAATAAAAAACACTTTTATGAAAAAAGAAAATCTGTTAATATGGCACATTTCTTATTTAAAAGCATAATGAACTTATTCTTCACTTGATGAACATTCCTTTAATTTTCTTTTTTTTTCTCCACCATAATAAAAGAACTGATAGAAATCTTTTTTGTACATAAAGGACCTTCTCCTTTTTCTTTGATCCTCTTTGGATATAGATCTAGCAATGGTGTAGCTGGGTCAAAGGGCATGCACTCTCCCATGAATGGAGTGTATGTAGAAGAGTATTATGAAATGAAGCTAGAAAGGGAGGTTGGGAATCTGACCATGTAGGACATTAGATGTGAGAGCTAAGGAGACCTTAGAGCCTAAGGAATTCTTTGTCAGGAGCCAGTGGGGAGCTCCTGAAAGGGGTGGAATAGGGAAGTCATATGAGCAGAGAGCTACTGAAAGAACTGAGAATTCTTGGAAAAGACAGCAACTGTGCTGGCAAGATGCTGACCACCCCCTTACCATCATCCCCACCCAAAGCTATATCAAATCATTAATTATTCAAGGTTTTATTCCTGATCCTGAAGATCTGCAATGGAGCTCCAATATTTGGAATAAATAAAATAAAGCCTATCTGCTTTTGACCAAGTACTAAATAGTATTTAGTGAATTGTTAAAGGGATTGGGGGTGGGTGGGAAGAAGTGTTTCTGAGTCAGTGCATTTTCTCCAAGAAGAATGAGTAGATTTAAGGCAGATTAGAATTAGGATCTGAACCTTTATCTCTGGAAGTAAAAGACCAATGTGGGAGCTAACTAGTTTTCTATGTGGGATATCATTTTAAATTTAGTTAATGTCCTATTCATTGTTTGGCTATAATGCTGAATGAGCACTATATTGGAAATTCCCAT
This sequence comes from Antechinus flavipes, assembly GCF_016432865.1. NCBI lineage: Eukaryota > Metazoa > Chordata > Mammalia > Dasyuromorphia > Dasyuridae > Antechinus > Antechinus flavipes. The sequence goes on along the minus strand of NC_067399.1, from coordinate 295,442,534 downwards.
GGGCCTAAGGATTAAATTCCAATTCTTTGTTCCTTCTATTACACTGCAGGCATTAAAAAAAAGTTCTGGTGATACCAAAAGCAGGGCCTGGTATGTTGATAAATCCACAGTAACGTGTTTATTTGGGATGTGCTTCTACATTCTTGTTGAAGATGCAATTATATTTATTGCTATGGAGCAGCTAGGCAGGACAGTGGACAGCGCTCTGGGTCTGGAGGCAGGAAGACTTGAATTTAAATCCAGCCTCAGACACTGACTAGCTGTGTGATCCTAGGCAAGTCACTTCATGGCTTTTACCTCAGTTTTCTCATTTGTAAGATGAGGATTATAAGGAAACCTACCTTACAGGGTTGTTATGAGGCTTAAATGAAAAAATTGTGGAGCAAGTACATGATGCGATGACTAAAGTGCTGGGGCTGAAATCAGAAAGACCTGCTTGTCAAATCCAGCTTCACTTATTAGTTGTAATGACTTAATCCCTATTTGTCTCAGTTTCCTCAACTAGAAAATGGGAGAAAAATAGCTTCTTGAGGTTATTGTGAGAATCAAATGAAATAATAATTGCCTAGCAATAAATCATATTATTAGATAATTTATGTACTTAGCACACTGCCTGTTATATAATAAATAATAAATATATAAATGTTAGTGATGATGATGATGATGATGATGTCTGTAAACTGCTTGAAAACTCATACTATAATCCTCACCCTTAGCACAGTTCCTAGCACAAAATAAGCACTATATAAATGTTAGCTCTTATTATATCATCCTTATTACTATTGTGTCTGTAAGCCCCTTGAAAATAGACACTGTATCCCCAACACTTAGCGCACTGCCTAGCATATATAGGAAGCACTTAATAAATGTTTGTTAACTGGCTGACTGAAATATAGAGCAGGGGCAGATCTTTCCCCAAGTGTTGTCTGAATATGACAGAGAATATAAATGTAGATTTCTGGATTCAGGGTTTTGTTTGCTTTTTAAAATGCCATTGATTATTTTCAGCATCTTCAAAAAGGGTACGAATAATGTGTATTTAGAAAGCCAGCGTAGTGGAAGTCACTACATGAAAGCCCCCAGGGAAAGCCAGCATACACATAATTTTTTGAAACCTGCCTTATATTTTGTTCCAGACAGAAATAACCAAGTTCTCTGTGGTGCCTGTAGAGTAAGGGGAGGGTTGGGAGGGGATGCTTGCATTTTCATAACACCCTCCTCCAGCAAGTTCAAGGTCCTTTTATAGATTGTTTTATTTCTCCCCTGCCATGTATGCTTTTATCCACAGAAAATGCTCCAATACTCAGAGGTTAAGTGACTTCTCTAAGGGTACCCTGTGAGGCGGTGCCAGTGCCAGGAATAGAATTCTTGACTCCTCTTCATTGTGCTGTTGTGTGACTGTAATGTAGAGCTGGTACCATGAAATGACTTCAAGATGCACCCAGCCCTGAATGGCATCTCTGTATTTTCAGAAGGAGGATTGTATAAAGGGCAGAGCCAACCTTATTTATATAGTCATTTGTTATTAACTGCACAAGGCCTTTTGAAAGTTGTCACCCCCAACAGAGCTTGTCTAGAATTAACCTAGGAGGCAAGCAGGAGTTTCATGGAAAGGGATTCATGAGCCGGGAAATATAGAGTGATTATTCAGTAACCAGGGCAGGGATACAGAAGAACAGAGGGGTGCACTCAACTCTGTACTCATGGTTTCTTGAATGTTTATATAGTTATTCCTTCTACATTGCAGGAGTCAGGCATCCCTGAGAGCTGGAAAATCCATATAAAATCCATAAAACTAGACCTTTCCCCTTTATTTTCCTTTAGAAAATCATATAGGGACTTAGCCTTTTCTTGTATGATGCCAGAGTTTATTGGAATATCTTTTTAATAGCAATCTTGCATTTTCTTGTGTTGTCTGCTGGCCTTCATGTGTCACCTGCAGCTTCTGCAAAACTGTCCCCAAATTTCCATTTAATTTCTTATGCTGACGCACAATATGTTGAAACCATTATGGGGAAATTGTGAAGTGGAAGGAATAACTGTGCTCTTGTAGCCCTTCTTTCCCATTCTGCCAATAGAGTGTGTGTGTGTGTGTGTGTGTGTGTGTGTGTGTGTGTGTGTGTGTGTTAACCATATTAGAGTACAAGCTTTTGGAGAGCAAGCTCCTTGCTCTCTATATCAGTGTGTCTTGTGTGTTCTGAATGCCTAATTCATATTCATTAAATTGAATTTAAATTGCACTGATTTTTGAATGAGAAGTTGTTATTTTCAGTTGTGACTGACTCTATGTGATCCCATTTGAGATTTTATTGGCAGTTTGCCATTTTCTTTTCCAACTCATTTTGCAGATGAGGAAATTGAGGCAAGCAGAATTAAATGACCTCAGATATGGTTTTTATTGTTGTTTGTCCTTCCTTCTCAAAGAGGACCATGACATGAAGGAACTGATCCATGACATATAGTGAGTTGGATTTAAGTGAGGGAGGGCTGTGCAAGATCACCTGCCTCACGTTTCCCTCCAGAATCATCTGGGTCCATGGACCAGACAGAGATCAGGGCGTCTGGAGATGGCCCTGGATGCAATGGGAGACTGTGACTTTTTTAAGCTAAGGTCTTCCATAGGTCCCAGTCTGACTGAGGCTGCATCCATTCAGTGATTAAGGCTAGATAGCAATTGAGGCAAAGAATCTCCTCTTTCACCTAGTCCAAAACTTACCTAGTAATGCACAGCTTTCTAACTGAGTTCATATTTGAACTCAGGAAGACTAGTCTTCCTGATTTCAGGTCCAATGCTCTCTGAACTATTGTTTTACCTAGATGCTCCTTGAATGAGAAGATCTTGGTTCAATCCCAGGTCCCTTACTACCTGTGCCAATTTGGAACAAGACATTGAATATTTTGCAGGTCATCAGTTTCCTACTTTATACTAAGAGGGGATTGAACTAAATAAAGCATTACTGACCTTTTTGTGATTTAGATCCCTTTATATCCCTTTAGCAGTGTGGTGAAACCTAAAAGTCCCTTTTCAGAATATTGTTTTAAAAATTAATAAAATAAAATACAGAACAAAACAAAAAAAGGTTACTGAAAATAAAATTTATTTTTCTGATACTGACACCTTAAAATCTATTCACGGACATTTTATAGTTCCATGAACTTCAACTTAACAAAATGTTAAGATGATTTATAAGGTTATGCTTAAGTTGAGGTTTGGTAAACCCAGCAGAGAGTATCAGAAGATAACAAGGTTAGTAACGAAAATGCTATTGGTTCCCTGGAAACCCTGTTACTTGCTGTCTTCCATTAAACATATGTATTATATTCCTACCTGATTATGGCAGATGGATTGAAACTTCTAATGCTTTTGGAAAAAAGTATCAATCAAATATATCAACAAAGTTAATATTCATAAAATATGACACCTGATGCTTACGGTTCTAATACTAAAAGGAATTTGTGTCCTCAGTGATGTGGATGCTTCCTCTGTCAATGAAGATTGCAGTCTGTCAATGCTTGCCCATCTGATGTGAATTTTAGTCTTTTCTTCCCATAATTCTCATACGGGGATTTCAACCAAGCTACTAGGTGTCTTCTCATTCCTTTGACATTGTTTAAATGCAAATGGAGGCTGAATGCTTTCCATCAGTTATCCCACATTCTTGTTACAGATATTCCTCCATTTTTTTCTAGCTATAAATTTATTTGATGACATCCTTTATGTCAATTTTCTTATATGATTCCTTGTGTGTAATATGGTACAGTCTTCTTGTGTCTAGTATGTACTTTTCCATTACCTTTTGAATAGTTCTTAACTTCAATTCTTTGGAGATTTTAGTATTGTTAAAAGTTTGGCCTTTATATCAGGTAAAATTGTAAGGTAATTGGATATACTATACAAATTCCCAAATGCAATCCAGTCTTCTCTCTTCTTCCTATTCAATACTAGACTAGATTCATTCTCTATCTGCATCATCTTCCCAAGAAATATGTACAGGCGAATCAGCTGCATGAATTGTCTATATTGCTATATACTATGGACAGGACAATAGTTTTTTTAAAAAATCAATTCAGCTTTTCCTGATAGTGGATAGTTAGGTCAATTTCTTTTGAGTCAATTTCAAGGGATCTTGAATTATTTTAACATGGTCATGGAAATAAGTTTGTTGATTCCATTTTGTCCTACTGAATCTACTTTGATAGTCATCAAACAATAAGTATAGTGAGATCTTTTATTCTTTATAACTTTTAAGTAGGTATATTACTATAAAAATAGTGACTACCATAGAGCATTACTTTAGAGGGATGCCTGTTACTTTCTATAACTTCATCAAGGATTTCCAAGATGCACATATAAATTGTTCTCATAAAATTTTTGTTTAGATGGAAAATTAAATATACTAGCTACTAATAATTGACCTTCTTCCTGTCAACTTTTGTTCTTGGTAGAAAGGAGATGTGGTATTTTTCTCTCATGCTTTTAGTATCTTTCCTTCTCTCAGAAACTTTGGAATTTTTCCCTCAGTGCTTTCAAAATAATGATGCCTCCCTCATGGTTCTCCTGTGTAGTTAGGATCTAGTCAGCTTGCATTTCCCATATTCTTTTCAGTGCTATTTCCTCTTTCTAATGCAGCAATCTTGGGCTGTGATATTAGATTCCAAATTTGAAGGCTCTAATTAAAAAATGAAGTTTTTGGTAATGATCTTTTCAGATTTTTTCCAGTTTTTATCTACTTGTTAGCATGGTTCCAGTTTTATCTTTAGAAGTGCACAGGATGGTTTTTCTTGGTTGGGTTTCTCCCCAGGTTTTCTTTAAAAATTTTTTTTCTCTACTGATTTTCACTGTTATATGAGCAGAATTTGGACTTATGGCTTTCAAGAGCTGATTGTTAAATTTGTTAAATTTTTGGCATGACCATTTACACTTTGGAATTTGGCAAACATAAGAAATCAATGAAAGGCAGATGGGGCACAGCAGATAGAATGCCAGGCCTGGAGTCAAGCAGACTTGAGTTCAAATTTGCCCATAAATACTTAGCCATAAAATTTAATTCAGCCCGAATAGGATCCTAATTCTCAAGGAATTTGTAATTCTGTAGGGAGACAAGACCCACAAAGAAATGTAATAAGTGAAATACTTCAAATATCTGTGATAGCCATCCTTAATCCAATATATTTCACAACCTATCCACACAGTTATTTGAGTTATGGTTTAAAAAAGTCAATCACATTGTAGAGAAACCTACTAATGACCATTTTTTTTAACAGTTTGCTCTACTGTTCCTCTTGCAACAGACACATTCTGTCATCTATTCTGTCTTTCCAGTTTGAGGGATAATCCAAAGAGAACTTTAAAATCTTTGTATCTTAATTGATTCAATCAACAAGCAACTATTCATGCCTTCATAATACTGGCTATCTATGTTTAGACACATATGATATAATTTTTACAGTTATGTCATTTAATTGTTTTCTTCTTAAGGTTTTTACTTCTTCTGTCCTTTGTCATCTGAATGGATTATATTCAAAATAGCCATCCTACTACCAGCTTTATCTCAGTTCTAGGCAGGTAGATATAAATTGAAAAGATTAGATTCTATAAACAGGGAATATGAGCAAAGTTATAGAAGTAAGAAAGGAGAAGATCTGCAATTTCACTTGTGACCAATCTATTGATATGTTTTGTTTGATTATTAATATTTTTATAAAAGGACATCTTTTGTGAAGGCACAAATTATTGTGTGGTGATGGAAATGCTCCCCAAAACTATCAATAAAACATTTTACGTTTTACATTTTTTACATTTTTAGACAAAAGAAAAAGAAAGGCAGAAGGCAGAAATAGAACAATTTTATTACTACCTTGTTGAATCTATAAAAACAACTCTGTAACAAGATCAATTTCTTGTATAAACTTATTTGTATATTGAAATCTATAATGTATATTGTTATTATTCAGACATTTCATTTGTATTGGACACCATAATCCAATTTGGATTTTCTTGACAAAGATACTGGAATTGTTAACCATTTTTTTCTCCAGATCATTTTATAGATGAGGAAAGTGAGGCGAACAGAGTTGAATTACTTGTCCAGAGTCACACAGCTAATAAGTGTCTGAGGCCAGATATAAACTAAGAAAGATGGGTCTTCCTGTCTTCAGACCTGATATTCTATCCTTTGCACCACATATAATTATTTTTTGCATTTTGAAATTTTTATGTTTACTAATGACTATTAAATTCGTAATGATTTTTTTTTAAAGTAGAACATGTTTGGGAATGACATATAGTCTAATTTGATTGCCACTTAGGCTGTATCGGAGGAAGTCATGTATTATGAAAACTAGAGCAATAAACTGGAACTATATTGAGAAGGGCTTTGGATGCTAGAAGGAGGAATTTAGACATAATTTGGTAGGCATGGGAGAGCAATTTAATATTTTCAAATAGTATAGTAATGTGGTCAGAACTGTATTTAAGAAATATTCATTTGATAGCAGCAGATAGAAAGAATTAGATTTTGATGCGAGGGAGCCCAGTTAGATAATTGTATTAGTTCAGGCAAGAAGCCTAGAGTGCAGCAGAGGAAATGTTTTGGAGAGGGTGGCTTTGAGAGATATTTACAGAGGTAGATGGGAAAGGGTTGCTTGGATGGATGTGAACCTAGAAGACTCCAAAATTCTAAGTCTGAGTTACCATGAATGGAGGTGACATTGACAAAGAGGTAGATCAGGAAAAGAAGAAGTAAAGTTTTGGTTTTTATTTTTGTTTTAGGAGTAAAGTTTAAGAGGAAATGTAGATCATGAATTTTGGATCTGTGGCATGGAAGGGGACAATAAATGTCTAAGAGATGTCAAAGTAGCTTTAGAAGGTGTTCAGATTCAAGAAAATTAATTTTTCCCTATTAGAGAATAATTGAATGGAATGCATATAATAAGAACAGTGTAATTTTATTTATGTAACACTTTAAAAATTGATGACGTACTTTATATACTTTTTCTCATTTCATTCCCATGACAAGATTTAAGATAGCTAGTGCATAGAGGATTATTCTCCTTGTATAGTGGAAGGAGATAAGATTCTGAGAGGCAAGATTAATTGCTGATGGTCATTAAACTGGTAAGTGGCAAAATCAAGATTCAAATTCATTCCTTCTTATTCTAAATCCACTTTTATGACTGAGGATGGGAAGTAGAAAGTAGGGAAAGTAGAAAGAAGAAAAATGAATATTTTTAGATTCAAAACTGATTTAGTGTGTATGGCAAATAAAATAGATTTTGAAGATAGTTGGGAAATCAAGAACACAGGAAGCCCATGGGAAACATTAAAAGAACTGTCAAAGACTCCTAATGACCAGTGACTAAAATTAGTAGTTTTTTTCTTTATATTTATTGTTCTATAAACTTTGTAGAAGGCACACTTGCATTGGTAGAGGAAATTTCTTTACATTGGAGTTCTTTAGCCAATGCAATTATAAATTTAGTCCCTATCTCTAGCCTCTTTTATCTCTATGGCACATTTGATGATTCCTCTTGGAAACTTTCTTCTCTCAGACTTCTTGACATTACTACCTCTTTTTCTCCTCCTATCTTCTGATTGTTTCTTTACAATCTTTCCCTCCCCTCCTCTACCGAATTGTCATTTATATTAGTCCCCCTGTGTACAGGTATATTGGCTAGACTCTGCTTTGGGTCTTCTCTCCCTACACACTCTTCTTAGGTGATTTCGTCAATTCCCATGGATTCATTGACCATTTCTATGCAGCTGATTCTCAAATTTCCATATCCAGTCCCTGTCTCTCCGCTGTTTTTTATATATTCTATAATTATCTCAAATCTAATTCATTATTATTTCCTTGAAAATCCCTCCTCTTTCTTACCCTATTTCTATCAAAGTTACCACTTTCTTGCCAGTTACCCAGACTTGCAACTTGGGATTAATACTGCACCTTTTATTTTCCCTCACTTGTCATATCTAATTATTTGCTAAGTTTCATCAATTTGACCTCCACAGTGCCTCTCACATATGTCCTCTTTCCACACTGTCCACAATCACCTTCATTGAGATATTCAGCAGCCTTGTGATTGGTTTACCTATCATTAGGATGCCTCTATTCTATCCTTCAGACAGCTTCCAAATTGATATTCTTAAGGCATCCATGTGAATGTGTCATTCCCATGCTTGAGAAGCTTTAGTAGTATCTTGTCTCTGGGATAAATTATAAATTCATCTGGTTGGCATTGAAAGCCCTTCATAGTCTGGCTCCATCTTCTCTTTCCAGAGCATATTTTATATTCCAGACCCTTGTATATTCAATATTTCAACCAAATTAGATTTTTTCTGTTCTTCATATGTGTCATTCCATCTCCTACCCCTGTATCATTCAAGGGGTATTCTCCCAAAATGTTTTTTCTCCTCATCTATACCTTTCTTCTTAGAACTCTTAACTCACTTCTAGGTTCGGCTCATGCTACCTCTTATATGAAGATTTTCCCCAATTTCTTACTTGCTAGTTCTCTGAAATTTCTAAAATTTCTTTGTATTTAATTCATATTTCCTATTGTTTCTCTCCAGTACAGCAAGAACTATTTTTGTTTGTTTTTTAGTCTTTGTGTTATTAGTATCTCTTAGAGTTTCCATTCCATAATAGATGTTTAATAAATCATTAAAACATTGAATAGTCTCATCTTTCCTTTTCCCATCTCTGTGCTTTTGATCATATTATCTCTCATATTTAAATTAGACTTCTCCCAAACTTCTTTCCTTCTTCCAAAGTTCAACTCAAATACTACCTTTTCTATGAAGCCTTTCTGATACTGCTTCCCTAAGAAAAAGTCATTTCTGCTTCCTCAAATTTCTCATAGGACTTTTTGTGGATCTCTTCTTTATACTTATTTCACTCTCCATTGCATCACATTTATATTTACAGTTGTTATCTCCCCAATAAATTATGAATTTCTTGATGGTAGGGCCTGTGTCATAGCTGTCTTTGTGTCCCCGGTATAGTACCTTGCACATGCCATTGTCATTGTTTGTCCTTTGTATTTGAAGAAGACCAATAACAAACATCATGATTTTGGGGTTTAAGGACAATGAAATCACCTGTGGCTGATCAATTCAATATAAGCTTAGAAGCCTGTACCACAGATCAGGTATGAAGAGTCCATTTGAACACTTCAGATGGAGATAGCTCTAGATTTGTACAGTTCACATTCCTTTGAGCTACTGAAATTCTGCTTTGCTCATGGAGCAGAACATCTTCTTTGATTTGGCATGCCATGCTGGGCATCTTTGTGTTAGGATCTCCCATGTCTTACATACAGAATATATTAAATTCTTCAGAGACTTGGACTGCTTCTTCTGACTTTTCTGAGTGATTGCTTTGTGTGAGTTCTTCATAAAATAGTCTTTCAGATAAATGTATGTTTGGCATTTGAACAATGTGGCAAGTGCATTGGAGAGTTGTGCTCTCTGCCGGAAAATTTGGATGCTTGGCAGTTCAGCTGCCCTTTACCTTATCTTGCCAAGGGCTCTTTAGAATCTTTCTAAGACAATTCAAATGGAAGTAGTTTTGTTTTCTGGCATGACACTGGTAGTTTGTACCTTGCACATAGTACTTTGTTTAACAGACTTGTATTGGATTCATTGAAATGTTTGTTAAAGTATATGATTCAATTCTTAAGAATTATAAGGCTGTCGGGGAAAATAGGACAGGATAATCTAGGAAAATTTAATAGTGGGGGAAGACTTATTTGACCTTTTAAAATGGTAGGTTTACCTATATTAGATTACTTACTGTCTGGGGTGAGGTGAGGGAAGGAAAGAGAAAAAAAATTTGGAACACAAGGTTTTATAAGGATGAATGTTGAAAACTATCTTTGCATGTGTTTTGAAAAATAAAAAAGCTGTTATTGTTTTAAAAAAGAAAACAATAATAGCAATAAGCATGACATAAGTGAATATATAATATATATAGAATATTAAACATAAAACATTTTTTAAAATAAAATAAAATGGTAGGATTGGGGAAGGTTAATAGGAAGACCAAAGAGGGGCATATACAAGAAAGAGGATACCATATAAAGAGATTAGTGAACAGTTTCCCTGACATGAAAAGGAAATCTGTTTAAGGATTGTAGTAGGATTGTGTTGTGATAGAGCATGAGTTTTTTAGTGAATCCTTAGAAAGAGAGTTCTTCATCTTCTTCATCTGTTAATGAATTGAGTCTGCAGGAAAATAATCCTGATGGAGTTCTCAGGCTTAGGCAAAAGGAAGATTAATTGTCACATTATTCTCATCCTAGAATGGAGAATTCAGTCTCTAATAGTGTAGTGGATAGAGCACTGAGCCTGGCCTCCAGAAGACCTAAGTTCAAATTCAGCTTGAAAAATTTATTAGTTGTGTGATCTAAGTCACACAGTCTCTGTTTGCTGAACTATAAAATGAGGATAATAATAATAATATTATTATTTTGAGGTTATTTTGAGAAATAAATGAAATCAAGTGAGATGATATTTCTAAAGCACTTAGTGCAATGCTTGGCACATAGTAAATGCTATATCAATGCTAGGTATAACTATATCATTATTATTCTGTATTCTGTATATGGCGAATGTGACTTGACTTATCTAAGATCATACAGGTAAAGGCAGTAAAGCTGGAATGAGATCTGGGATGTCTTACTGGCCTCTTTTGTCATTCAATCATCCTGTATTTTTGCTAGGAGAAATTACATGTAAGTAAGGATGAGTGCAAGTTAAAATCATTCACTTAGAAAACAAAATCATTTACTTGAACATGAGAGATTCTAGAAAGAACATCAGAATTGAAATCATAAAATACGGGTTCAAATCATGACTCTAACACATATTTCTTGCATGGATTTGGGCAGACCATTTCTTCTCTTTATGTCTTCCTAGATAATCACAGTAAATCTGTATGGAAAGGGATTGGTAGAGGTCAACTCATTCAACTTCCTCATTTTACAGATGAGAAAATTGAGACCCAGAAAGGGTAAATTATTTGTTCCAGATCACATAGGTTGATTTTAACAAGAAAGAACAGGATTTGGCAGTGAAGTGGACATAGAGATGTTAAATACAATAAATAATGGCAGTCATATGAAAGCCTACCTGATATAATCCATGAGCCAGAATCATTAAAGAGCAGTATCCTATTTCAGCAAGGTTTTGACAGAGCTGTTTCCTAAGTGGCACAGCACTGATTTAATTGAAGAGAGGGGAACTGATTTATGCATTTAAAAGTTCTATTGAATTAAGGATGGAAAATGTATTGTGTGGGCTGCTTATGGGGTCTTTGAGCTGAGTGCTTTATTATAATCATTAAAGACAATGATCATTATGATGGAAGCTGCCTCTTTCTAACTTTAGTCCTGATATAGAAGTGGAATTAATATCATATTTTCTGACCCTTCTGTCATTTCAACTTGAATCACAGGAACACCCCCATAATCTGTAAAATGCTGGCTCTTCTTGTCTGCCCATTAAATCATCCCAAAGAAGTACACAAAGGTCCTTAGAATATGTTTATTGAATTCACTTGTGAGATAAGTGCCATGGATGGGATTTGGAAGTTTGGGGATGGGGGAAATAAAAAGAAAAATAAATGATAGGAGAAGGAAGGAAAAAAGTGAGAATTTGTTAAATATTTATTGTGTACCAGATACTGCATTAAGTGCTGGGGATACAAGCAAAACTGAGAATATAATGAAAAATAATCTCTGTACTCAAAGAGCTTATATTCTAATAGGGAAAGACAACATAACATACAAAAGGGAAGGATGAAAAGTTGAAGTGGAGAGGGAGAAGGAAGAAATAAAGGCTTCTAATGGGGTGGGGGTATAATTTTGAAGTCTAGAAGATCAAGAACAATATCAAGAGGGGAATGAAGGCAGGTGGTTATGAGCTCTAGGAGAAACTCATCAATAGGAGAAAGATGGGTTAGGCCTTCTAAAAAGATATTCCATAGTGAGCAGACTGTAGGAAAGGTAGGATGATCCAGGGTGAGGAGGCCCCAAATATGAAGAAAATTCCAAGTTAAGTCAGGTGGTGAGGGATGACTTTGCAATCCAGAAAGTCAAGAACAAGGCCAGCAGGGGAGTTAAAAGAGAAAAGGAGGAGAGCAAAATATGATTTGGATATAAAAGGAATATGAAAGAAAGAAACCATACAAACTAGAGATAATCTAGACTAGAAGTTCTTAATTTTTTTGTATGTGTCATGGACCCCTTGAGTAGACTGATGAAGCCTATGGATCCTAAGAATGATGCTTTTAAATATTTGAAGAAAATGCTAAATTTCAATTAAAGGTTAGCAAAAAGACAGATGTAATTTTTTTCCCGTTAAGTTTACAGATACCATACACTCTCTGTGCTTGAAATCTATTCTTAGACTCCTTGCTAGGATGTTGGGTCGAGAACCCCTGATGAAGACCAACCCTTTCATTTTGAATATAATGAAATTAAGAAAAATAAGTTGCTTGAGTTCATTATGACACATTTTTATCTCTCTGCATTATTGCCCCCCACCTATATTGCCTTACACACAGTAAACATTGAATAAAAAAAACTCTTCTAAAGAACTGTAACTTCTATCCACAAAGAAAATCACAAATATGCTCAATTTAAGCTATCCAATGTGGCTAAAGCTTCATCTCTTCACCCCAATGTTTCTTCCATTTGCAAAGCAAATTCATGCAGGCTCTATGAGCCACTGGTTTTATCTAGATTATGGAATTTATGGAAGTAAAAAATACCCATTTTCCATGGGTACTAGGAATGTCTAGATTCTTTGACAGAGTCATTTGGCAGACATTTATTAAATATTGATAACTCATTGAGATGTCATGATAAGACAGACATTGCCCTCTAGGATTTCACCATCTTTAGAAGATAAAACAGGGGCACTGAGATAGAAATGAGAATATGTTTTTAATAGGGCATAAAAATGTAGGGTATAAAAATGTATATACACACACACACACACACATATACACACACACACACATATATGTATACATATATCTCTCTATATCTCTGTATATGTATGTGTATATAAACACATATACATATTCATATGCATATGTATGTGGTGTGTGTGTGTGTGTGTGTGTGTGTGTGTGTGTGTGTGTATACCATATGCCATAAGGGAGAATTATGTCATAGTTGAGAAAAGTATGAACAAAGTGCTATTTGGAGTTCAGAGGAGGGAACAGTTGCTTTTATCCTGGAAGAAGAATTGATATAGATGAGAGTATCTTGAAAGATGGGTAAGATTTTAACACCCAGGTGTCAAGGGAAGGCTGATAAACAAAGACATAGAGGCAGGAATATAGGACTCAAACCCAGTTTTACTGGATCACAATCAATGTGTTGGCAAAGAGTAGAAGAAGATGATGAAAGTTTAGGATGGAAGGCGTTGAGTGGCAGATGAAGGAGTTAGAATTTTATTTAATAGTTGAGGGAAAACAATTAATGTAATCTGGGAAGTATATGTAGTTTAATTTATAATAAATTGTGCTATGCTTCTTAACTTAACACTAAGTAACAAATAGACCATCAGTTATCTTCCGTATTCTTAAAAATTGAACTGTTAAGTCACTTTTGACAGTATTAGATCTCAATTTTTGAGTTTATTAGTTGAGTGCTGAGGTTGTCAAAAAAAAAAAATACAAGCATATAAGACTTTGAGTTCAGTATTTTGTGAGTTGGAATACACAGAATTTGAATGCTTCAAAAACAAATTGGCTCCATGACACTGCACCAGTCACCTCTCTAGGCCTCTATAATTTTTTTTATTTGAAAGAATTAGGACAAATTAGAGAGGTATTTTGGAGTGAGTAGAGAGCAATCTTTAGACATTGAAATGGGGACTGCTACAAACTGAAAGGCCAAGATCATCCACTTTATTCCAGGTTATCACCAGTGTTTTTAACTTTTGCTTTGCTACTTGGACTTCAATGACTGGAGAAGAGAGTGAGGCTGATGACTTTGTATAGCTTTGCCTCATTTAAATCCACTTCAGGCACAAGTTGAGACATCATCCTTGTAATGTCATTGGTACTCTTCAAGGGTGAAGAATGAACAACAAAAATGAGGGGAGAGGGGTGGGCTGTATGACTTCCAAGACTCCTAGTTGTAAATCTATAATCCTAGTCTCTCAACCTGTATATACTTTCCACTTTCTTCCCTCTTTTTTCACTGTCAATTCTTGGAAATGTCTTGGTCTTTTTTTATTCCTTTCACAATATTTTGTAGAGAAATTTGATTTATTCTTTTCCTGAAGTCTGTTTCTCTTTTAGAATATGGCTATAATGAATTGTATTTGGTTGGGTTTCCTGCTCATGTGTTGTATTTGGTTTATTAAAGCCAGTCATAATCTGTTTGCCATAATTTGACTGTTGAGAGAAGAAACACAACATAAAGCCCAAATATTTTAGCTAAAACTCCTAGTGAGTTTTTCCATGCACCGATCCCCTAATTGTACTACTAGGGTCTTTAAAAATAGGCAAAGCAGTGATGGAGAATTTCCAAACAGTATTCTCCCAGCAAAGAAAAAACCTGAGAGGGATTTCTTAACTTTCCAACAGAAAGTACACTATCCATTTTCAGTCAAAATCTAACCCAGTTTTAAATTTTAGTACTGTATATTTGTTGCTGCTACACACCAGGTGGGCTGCTAGATGCAAAGCAGTTGTCCTCTTCCTACTATCTGACTTCACCAGGAGAATGACTGGGATTAAGATTTTCTAAAAATGGATGTGTTTGTCCTGAAAAATCAAGGTTGCCAAGAGTGTTTTTCGTAAAGACTATTCCCAGATCTCTACCTCTTTCTCTGCTCTCCATCTAGACATGCATGTGTATATGTGTGCTTTACACACACACACACACACATGAGTCATCTTACACCAGTCTGTCTGTCAAAACTGGATTCCAAAGGGGCTAGCTTTCCAGAACTAAGTGATGTATTCATCTGAACCTTGAGGATATAATAATAATAATAATAATAATAATAATAGCTAATGTCTTTTTTAGCTCTTTAGTTTATATAATCTTTTTCTTACAGCCACCTTATTGAGGAAGTACACGTCTTAATCATCCTCATCTTACAGATAAAGAGGCTGAGACTTAAAGAAATGATGAATTTTTCCACAGTTGTACCACAAGCAAATAGTTTCATGACTACTAAATGGAGGGAAGTATGGTTTAGTGGAAAGAATGAGAGATTTGGACTCAGAGGAACCACAGTTTTGCTACTGTAACACTTATGTTATCTTGAACGATTCATTTGATCACTGCTGATTTCAGTTTTCTCTTTAGCAAATTGAAGGGGTTGATTAAAATGATTTTTGAGCTCTTTCACCTGAAATCCAATCGTAAGATATATATGTGCATGGGTTTTCTTAATATAAAGATATGGCCTATGGGTAGGGTGAATAATTATGATTTGAAATCTTTTCTAATCTACCCCATCTCCAATAGGTATGCCTTTTTTTCCTTTGTGAGGAATAATAGAAGGGCTATGTTGGCACTATTAGGAGCCCAGTTAGAGAAAAGGGAACTGGCAAGGTCCAGGACACTGAGGCTAGAAAGTTTCTCCAATTTCTATGTCAGGCTAGAATTGTATCTATAATTGCTCTTTAAATACCTCTTGTCTTAGGGAAACTAATTGGGTTCACAGGAAAATCTATTTCTCTAATTATTCTTAGGATAGAAGACAGATTTTGTACTGTATTCACCAACTTAGCCCCTGTCCACCAAACTCACTCAAATTGCACCAAAGACCATCATAAATGTCAAACAGTAATTAAAACCATTCAACCCAATTAGTAACCCAGAAATTCTTCCCTTCTCCTTCTTTATCTTCTCTTTCATTTTTCCTCAGGGATCTTTTCAAACAGAGATGGAGCTGATTTCTCTAACCAGCTAAATAAGTCCCTTGCTTTATGCAGTCAAATGGAGGGTTACACTGAGCATTCTGTTAAACAACCAGGAGCCACATCTTCTTCCATGTATACTGCATGAAGCACACGGCTATCCTTCTTCCATTTAACCTGAGTAAAAGTTGGTTTTATATTCCCCATATTCCATTGGAAAAGTAATAAATTGAACCTAAGTTCTCAGATTTTATATCACCATATTAAAAGCATAGAACACTGACTAGCAAATCTAGATTTATAGAAAATAGTCTATTAGAGAATAGAATCACAGAATATAAAATATTAGAATTGAAGTTACCTCTGAGATCATCTAGTTCAACTCATACATTGTAGAAATGAAGAAATTGATGATCAGAGAAATAGCAATTTTTCTAAGATTACAAAGGCCAAAAAGTACAGCAACTGAGACTGACCCATGCCCTCAGACATTAGTCCAATCCCCTTTCTGGTCTACCATTGCCAAGCTTGTATCTTTGAAATTGTCATTGCAAACAAAGCAGGGAACATCTCTTTTTATAGTGGCATTGCTAAAATAAGACATGGCATTCTTATACCAAAGGAGAGAAATTTGCTGACCTTTGTGGAGACATACCACCTCCACCCCAAAAATTTCTTTGCTTCTCTCACATTTTTGCCATGTTGTTTCTATACACTACATTTTTTGCACTAATTAAATCAGTTGATTGGCAGATATTCAATGGTATGCTGGCAAATATCTAATAACTAATTCTGAAAAAAATGTACACACAACACATTTTTAAGTTTAGTCTGCATTATTAACATTTTCCCATCACTTTCTGAAATCTTACAACTGACAAAATAATAAATCAAACTCTGATTGTCAGTGTGTGCTAGTTTCCAAGATTAAATTCTTACACTAAGAATTTAACAATTGGGTCTTGTAAAAGCTAGTGAAAGCTGCCCCCAGCACACTTCTGCACACTTTTCTAGTTGTCTAGCAATGTGGTGGGTCCTCAGGTAAAACTAAAGGTGAGTTCTGAATCCAATTCTCCCTGTGCAACAAGAGAACTATTCGGTTCTGCAAACATATAGTGTATCTAGGATATACTGCAACATATTTAACATATATAGGACTGCTTGCCATCTAGGGGAGGGGAAAAATCGGAACAGAAGCGAGTGCAAGGGATAATGTTGTAAAAAAAATTATCCTGGCATGGGTTCTGTCAATAAAAAGTTATTATAAAATAAAATTGAAAATTAAAAAAAAACTAAAGGTGAGTAGATGAATTATAGAAAGCAATAAAAGAGGGCAACTAGATGACACAATAAATAGAGCACCGGCCCAGAAGTCAGGAGGATCTGAATTCAAATTTGGATTCAGACACTTAACACTTCCTAGCTGTGTGACCCTGGGCAAGTCACTTAACCCCAATTGCTTCAGCAAAAAAAAAAAAAAAAAAAAAAAAAAAAAAAGCAATAAGAGATAGATCACTTGAAAATTCTCTATATGAAATGAAGCCTTTTCCCATCCAATTATTTACCTATATGACATACAAAATCAAGGAAGAAATCAAGGAAGAAATTACTCCTCTATGAGTTCCCTAATGATGCAGATAAATGGTATTTATGGTTATGAATTCATTCATACTGAGCAGTCTTTGTCATTCTAACCTGATTTTCTGAGAACATATTTAGGTTAAATACTGTGGAAGAATCTTTTGGCTTATAAGTGAATGTTTACCCAATACTATTGACATTGAATGACAGTGCAGTTACCCCTTCTCCTTCATGACTTAGGCTCATAATTATCCAGAGGCTTGGGCTTGAACTAATGGACTTGTAGAGACCCTCTGTAGTCCTAAAAACTCTAATAATGGTTAGTGATTATATAACTTAAAAAAATTAACATTTCTTATGGTTCATTTTTATTCCATACAATTTTATCATAAAATGGAATTTTTGTTTTTTTATAATTAATTTTAATCAATGTCTTATTTTTTACTTAACTAAGCTTTACTCTTCTATCCCTTCTTCTCTCTCAGAGAAACATCCCATATAGGAATGATTTTTTTAAAAGGAGGGAAAATAAACTAAAATTAACCAATACATAGACAAAATTTTGACATAAGGTATGATGTCCATACCCATCAGTTCAGACATTATTTTGTGTTTCTCTGTATTACTCATATTTGCTTTTTCTTATAATACAACAATATTATATTACATTTAAATATCATTATTTCTTAGCTATTATCCATTTGATGGATTAGGGCAGATAGATGGCAAAGTGAACTCAGCTCTGGGCCTAGAATCAGGAAGACCAGGGTTCATATATGTGCTCAGATACTTATTAGTTTAGTAAATTCCTCAGTGTCCTCATTTGTAAAATGGGCTGGAGAAGGAAAAAACAAATCATTGCAGTATCTTTGCCAAGAAAATGGGGTCATGAAGAGTCAGACATGACTGAAAATTACTAAATAACAATCTGTTAAACAGGCATCTGTTTTGTTTCCAATTCTTTTCTTTCATACCAAAAAAAAAAAAAAAGCTACTGTAAATATTTTGGAGTGAATGGAGCCTTTATTTTTGTCAGTGACCTTCTTGGGATTTATATCTACTGGTGAAATCTCTGACTCAAAGTTCATGTTAGGACTTTATTTACTTAATTCAAAATTACTTTCTAGAATGGTTGTATTAATTTATAGTTCCACCGATTTGCAGGGTATAAAGGGGAAATATCAGGATTGTTTTGATTTGCATTTCTACTATTATTTATAAAATGGAGCATTCTTTTATGTGATTGCTAATATGTTACAACTCTTTTGTTGAGAAATTTGAACTTTTATTTAAAGTTAATTTTTCATTTTACAAATAAAAGTAACAAACCCAACCAAGAAAGAAAACAAATAAAAGAACAAAATGAAGGAAGAATGAAAAAGAATTTATTATGCGCTTACTGTGTGCTAGATATTAAGCCAAACATTGGGAATTCAATACATAAAAGCATTGCAGTCCCTGCTCTCAAGAAGCTTACCTTTAACACATGAAGATAAGAGGTGCTCATAAAGAATATAAAAATGGTGGTGTTGATTTGATTTCTGTTCTGTTCTATTTAAAACTGCAAAGGGCATGGGAGAGACTTGTGGTTATATAGCATAGAGATGGCCAGGACATGTCCTTAGTTTTAGGGCTCATAACATGAAAGATCACCAGTGAGTGAGAGAGTTCCAAGAGCAGAGTATAAATTCCAGGCAGAGGAAAAGAATACTGGAGTTCAAGTTGCTTGGCTTCAATATAGCATGAGTCATGGGGAAAAATGATTAATAAAAGCATAAACCACAAACTACTTACATTTTGGTAAAAGGGAAAATAAAAACTTTTCTAAATGGCATTTTGTTTGTTCTTTAGTTTTTTGACCTATACTGTAGTTTACCTTTACTCCTAAAGAGATGATCCTCTGTTATTCAACATTTATTTTTATGTAGTGCCCTCCTCAGTTTTTTCTCTTATTTTAAATTTTTTCTCAATAATTTGCTTTTATATCAATTCCATTTCCAGAGATATTCCTCTTTCTTCCCACCATTCATCCTCCCCAATTACTCTTTCTAGCAAACAAAGCAATATACTCATTACCTTCTTCTCTGAAAAAAAATAAGGATAGAAGAAGGGCATAGAGAGAAAATAGTTTGGGCCTTGGAAAATCAGAAAGACCTGATTCTAAATCTTCTTTAAGATATTTACTAGCATGATGACCCTGGACAAATATTTTCTTTTTTTAAAAATAACTTTTTATTGACAGCTGGACAAATATTTTCAGCTCTCTCTCCTCACCATTAATGATTTATTTTCCTGAGTTTTAATCTCACCTCATATATTTCTTAGCTATATGAGTCAAGGCAAGTCACTTAACCCTGTTTGCCTCAGTTCCTCATCTCTACAAATAAGCTGAAGAAGGAAATGGCAAGTCATTCCAGTATCCTTACTAAGAAAATCCAAAATAGGATCACAAAGAGTGAAACATCACCAAAACAATTAAATAACATCCAATACAATTGAGTGGATCAAATGATGGGAAGCTATTGTTTATTATAGATAATTATTTGTAAAAATCTTCTTGTTTACTTCCAGTATTTTTAATGAAGATACTTTCTATGTATAGAATATTTTCAAAAAGTTTTATTTTTTGTGTTTTTATTGTGTATTTGTCATACTGTCAGATGTATTAGGTACTTAGGTTATGGAGTTAGTATGGGGAAGAAGAGAGCAGGGAACAACATAGGACTTAGAATAGTGCTTGGCACAAAATGATTAATAAATGTTTGTTGACTTATATTTTGTAATAATGCCATCTTTTTTATTTAAAAGGTATGTTTTTCTCTTTCAGGTATTTTATAAATAACACCTTTAATTCTTTCATATTTTATAGATTTTTTTCTATGAATATTTTACACAAACTTGTCAATTTTTAAAGCCTCTTTCTAATTCTTTACATAGCATATTATGAACTAAAGTATGACATTCCAGTTGTGGTAGTCCTATTATTAATTAAAATCGAACTATTGTAGAAAGGTTGGCAGATCTTCTCAATTTTTCAACCACTTGTTGTCCTTTTATTTTCATCTATAAATATTGGTCAGATTACCTGACTTAGTTGGGTCTCACGCCAAGCTTTTGCCAGACTCATTTTCTGTTCCAATATTTTGTTATTTTGAAAAGCAATATTAATATTGATCACAGTCTTTCAGCATCCTCCAAATCTTTACATATCAGTTTATTTTTATAAACTGATTTCGTCTTTCTCTGGCTTATCTGTCCAGCTGGTAAAGTGCTCAATTGTTTTCAGCCAAAGGTAGCATGTATGTTATTTTAGTCTCTTTGTTTTGGTGATTACGTAAGTAACTGTAGGAAATGGTAATAATAAGTTTATATTTAAAGGAATTTAACTTTTTAACTTAAAGATTCATAAGTTAAAAAAAAAAAAAACTAGGGCTAGGGCTTAGGGTTGGTATCTTTTGTCCCTGCCCCATTTTTAGGTATCAATAAATTGAATAAGGCATATAGAGAGCCAGGCCTGGAGTCAGAAAGATCTGAATTCAAATTAAGTCTGAGACATTTACTAACTTTGTGACCCTGGACAAATTAACTTCTCAGTTTCAGTTTTCTCCTATATAAAATAGGGATAATAGTAGCACCTACCTCCCAGGGTTGTTGTGAGGATCAAATGAGATAAAATTGTAAATTGCTTTGTAAGCCTTAAAGTGTTGTATAAATAAATGCTACCTATTATTTTTATAATGATTGAAAATCTCTTATTTCATTGAATTTCCATCTTTTCCCCTGAACAATTATATTTAATTTTGCTGGGTTTGATTCCTTATTGTAGTCCAAGCTTCTTTGCTTTCAAGAATATCACATTTGAAACCCTCCAATCCTTTAATTTGAAAGCTGCTAGGTCCTGAGTAATCCTGATTATATTTCTTAGATATTTGAATTATTTCTTTCTAAATGCTTGCAATATTTTCTCCTTGATCTGATAATTCTGGAACTACAATATTCTTTAGAATTTTCATTTTGGGGTCTCTTTCAGCAGGTGGTTAGTGGATTCTTTTAATGACTAGTTGTAGGGTATCAAGTAAGTTTTCCCTGGTGGTTTCTTGAAATCATCCAGGTTCTTGAAATTGTCCAGCCTCCCCCCACCTCTTTTTTTAAATTATGGCTTTCAGGTAGTCCAATAATTCTTAGATTAATTTTCCAGTTTCACTATTTTTCTAATGAGATATTTTATATTTTATTCTATTTTTTTCATTTTTAAAAAAAATTTGTTTGGCTGACTCTTGATGTCTCATTGAGTTATTCACTTGCATTTGTCCAATTCTAATTTTCAGTGAATTATTTTCTTCTGTTAGCTTCTTTACCTCCTTTTGCCTTTGGCCAATTGTACTTTTAAAGAAATTGTTATATTTTTGGTCAGAAAAAAAATTTCAATAATTCTATTTTTAAGGAGTTGTTTTTTTTTCAGTTAATTTCTGTGCTTCCTTTTCCAAGTTGTTGATTTCTCCTTTTCCCCTCCCAATTTTCATAATTCTCATACATAGCTCTCATTTCTTTTCTCCATTTTTTCTTTTGTCTCTCTGGTCTTCCAAGAGAGCCTTTTGAGCCTGAAAGCAGTTCATATCTCTTTTTGAGGCTTTACATGTAGATCTTTTGCCTTTCCTGTCCTCTTCTGGGTTTGTGTTCTGATCTTCCCTGTCTCCCCAGTAGCTTTCTATGTTTAGGATTCTTTTTGCTTTTTTTATTTATTTAAAAAAGCTTAAAAAGTTGGATTCTGTTCCTAGGGCACAGGGAAGATTATACCAATCTTAAAAAAAATTTTTTTGGCAGGAATACAGGAGCTTCTCACCAATTTCCCACTGCACTGAAGCCCATGGTGCTGCAGGGTGGGCCTGACTTAGTCTCAACTGTTATGCTGGAGGTTGGTGCCTCATGATTTGCCCCGATTGCATTGAATATCTCACAATTGGCTGCTGAGCTACTAGGCTTTGAACTAGGACAGATTAGCCCCTGCTGATAAATTTTGGCTAAGAGCCTCTCACTAGATTCCCCTAGACCGGGAACCCTATACCCTATGCCCGCACTGGGCCACATTCCCCTTTGCCAATTCAAGAAGACCTTTCCTAAAGTGCTTCAAGATGTCTTAAGTTGGAAAATTATTACATTCCGAATGTTTGTGAGTTCCATCACTCTAAAATCCATTCAGAGGCTTGATATACCATTGATTCTGAGGAAAGCTGGGGAGAGCTCAAGCATTGTCCTGGCTTCTCTCTGCCATCTTGGCTACCAATATAGTTATTATTTTTAGCTAATTACCTATAAGATTATCTTGTCTTTTTCAGTGTGTTCTGATTGTGATTTTTGCTTGAATTATTTAGTAGTCCAACTAAATAGACAACAAATTCAAAAAATGACCCTCAGATTAATAACCTGTTATTTCTTGTTTATTAACATGATAGTTTTATTTCTTTTTAATATCAGTGTTCACTGTATCCAACAACTCCTGATTTGCTTCTTAAAGAAAGTTTTCATGAAATATAGATCTGAGGCTTCTCCCTAATCTACAAGCCTTTGGACTTCTTTGGTTTTTAATATTTTCCAAGTCATTTTCCCCATTCGTGACTATCTCTGTATTGAAATTACTGAATAAGAAAATTTTCATTGACACAGTTTGGGGAAATCTTGTTAAGGTCTTCATCTAATATCTCTACCTCTTGGTCTTTTGCAAAAGATGTTGGTATAGATGCTTAATCTTCATGGTGGTAGTTGATTTATTTTACCTCCTCCCCACTTTATCTAATCCTACTATTGTTATTGCTGAAACAATAGAAAGATGCTCAGGATTTGAGGGTTATTTTGTATTTCTCTATCCCAGGGAATACTTCAGCCAAAGAGTTAATTCCTTAATGATTAGTCTCGACCATGAACAGCTGGCAGTCTGTGTAAGGACCATACTTAAAGCCTTTGTTTAATCTGGTAGAATCTTTCCCACTTCTGATCATTTTCTAATTACTAATTCAGTGATGAATAGAACTTAGCAACTTTGGTTTTCAGACAACCAGTGTGATTGGGGCCATATTCAGAGCCTCTCCAGCTTGCTGAAGTTGGCTTCATGAGTATAGTCCAAGGTCATCCTCACACATAGTTGAAATTTAGGGGAGGACTTGGTTGGAATTGAAGATTAGTTGTATATTATTAAAAAAAAAATAAAACCCTCCTCTGATCCTTCCAACTTAAATGGGTTCCTTTAATAACTCTCTTGGCATTTTACACTTTTTATGGGCATATACATAAGTCATTTTCCTCAAATACATATCTAATTACTTGACTTCCTTATTTAACCAATTCTAATGCTATCTTCATGTTGCTTCTGGAATATAAGTCTTTTTGTTTGACTTTTCAAGATCACTCTATCTTACTTCTCTTGCTAGCCTTGTTGGATATTTTTCTGCCTCCCACTCTTTCCAGTGCTTCAAACATGGCACCCATCTCCCATCTCTGTGCCTTTTAAAAAGTTATTTTATATACACTATATGCATTTTCTTTTTGTACATTCCTTAGAATCCCTCTTTTCCTTTAATTTGCAGCTTGGGCAACATATTCTGCATGAATCATTTCCTGATGCTCCCAATGCTAGCACCCTTCACATAAACTACCTTGTATTTAACTACTTTGTATATATTTGTATTTATTACCTTCACATTTATGAAGTTTATTTATGAAGTTATTTATACACACACACACACACACACACACACACATATATTTACATTTGTACTTGTCTCCCCTTATAGAATGTAAATTCATACAATTAGGGGTTATTTCAGTCTTTGTACTTGTACCCCCAGTGTCTAGAATAATGCTTGGCTCATAGTAAATACTAATAAGTACTTGTTTACTGAATGATGGATAGATAGTTATTTGAGTACCTGTCTTATCTCTAGTACATCTTAAGGGACTGCTTCTTACTCTGTTTTTAGTCGACAGATGTGTCCTGTAATCAGGAAACAGAACTGTTTTTTTTTGTTTTTTTGTTTTATTTTTACTTTTGTCCTTTAGAATGTCTTGTACATAATAGTAAATTTCCATTGAGTGATGATGTAACGTTAGGCAGAAAGACACTAGATTAGCAGCATTGGTACAATACCGAAAGAGTACTGGATTTAATGTTAAATGTCATGGTCAGTCACTTAGTAAACATTTATTATGTACTTACTCTATGTCAGACATTGAGGATACAAAGAAAAGCAAAAGTCAACCCCTGCTCTCAAGAAGCCCTCAATCTAATGAGGGGAGACAGCAAACAAAAAAGAGGCTAAAAAGGGAGTGGAAGGGGACTTGGCACAAGGGCATAATGAAATCCAGAGGAGTGAAGCTGGGTGGGAAGTGATAAATTTGCCCCAGGGGCAGGAAGTGCTAAAGAGCTGTGAGTCAGAATTGACCTGATCTTGCAGAATGATGAGATTCCTAAAAGTGGGGATGAAGTCCAGGGAAGTGTGCAGCCAAGATTTGAACATGAGTTCAAATACTAGCTCTCCATTAATTACTTAGATAAGATTAGGCAAATCACTTAAGTGAACCTCAGGTTTCTCCTCAATAAGGGGATTGGATGAAGTGATCTTTAAGGTACCTTCCAGTTCTAACTCAATAGTCTTATGAACTAAAGATCTATAGCAAGGTGATAACCTTTGTTTTTTCTAGCTCCTCTGAACTCATATGGAAATCTTCAGAATTAAAAATAGAGCATGTGTGTGTTATCTCACAAAGGCAAAATTGGCTTTTGTTTATACAGGAGATGATTACTTGAATATTGAAAATATTACCTAGGTCATTTGTTGTCATTTTTGTCTTTCTCTTCTCACTGTCAGCATTTAGATCACTGATGTCAATAGATGTGCAGAGATAAAATTATACAACCAGTCAGTCAAGAAGGATTTTATTGAGTCCCTACTATGGGCCAGGCACAAAAATTGTTAAAATAGTAGCTCACATTTAGGTAGAGATCACAATAATCCTGTGAGATAGGTGGTGTGTAGACTATCCTGGCTTTGGTGGACTATTAAATGGCATAGTGGATAGAGTGATAGAACTGAAATCAGAAAGATCTGAGTTCAAATTCTACTTCAAGTACTATGTGATTCTAGGCAAATCACTTAACCTCTATCTGCCTTAGTTTTCTCAACCATAAAATGAGAGTAATAATAACACTTACCTCTCTTAAATTGTTGTGAGAAGCAAATAACATAGTATCTGTAAAGTACTTAATGCAGTGCACTTAGTAGGTGCTTTCTAAATACTTGTTCCCTTCTGCTTCCCTTGTGTATGTCCTTGATCAGGTAGATCATTTTTACCTCTTTGAGCCTTAGTTTTGTCATCCATAAAATTGAAATAATAATAATGATAACCACCATAGTTGCAATCAGCAGGCATTTATTTAGCACTTACTATGTGCTATTACAGGCCATGGGGGAATGTCATAGAAGAATTGTTATGAAATAACTTTGGAAATCTTGAAATCCTTTAGAAAAAATAAAGTATAATTTGTTATCATGGAATCATGTAAAGAACGATGGATTTGGAGGAAAACAGCCTGCATTTTAAGTTTTAAAAAATAGCATTATATGGACAAATCATTTAGTTACTTTGGTCTTGTTTTCTCACCTATAAAATTAGAGAGCTGGACAAAGGTGACTTCCAAGTTTCCTTCTGGCTTTAAATCCTATGATCATATTACTGTTAATAATTGGTAGTGAGTGATAAGTCCTAGGTTGTGCCAAATGATAACAAATAAAAATGGAAACAAAAGGACAACGCAAATTGATCAAGAATAGAATACAGCTATTCCTGATAAAATAAGTTTTTTAAAAATTTGATGATTCAGAAGGTATATCAAGGCTGCTGAGATCAATTAACAAATATTTTTAAGTGGCTACTGTGTGCTAGGCACTGGAGACTCAGATATGAAGAATGAAGCTACTCCTCTCCCAAGAAACTTATATTCTACTTGTGGATAATTATTGTTTATTATATTAAAGTTAGTAAGATCTATTTTACTATCCAGAGAGGAATTTTTTACATTTTAGCCATCAGCAAGTAGATACCTTTAATTTAACTCTGCTTAAAGATGCCCTTTGTACTTTCAGTAGAGTTTAATATTCCTACCTGCTCACTATTTTTCTTCTGCTTTGAAAAAAGGAGGAAGAGAAACTAATTTAGGGAAATCTTTTTGCAGATCTTTCTAATTTTTTAAAATTTTATTCTTTCTCAATTATATAGTAAATGTTTTCACATCCTTTCAAAAAAATCTTAGTTTCAAATTATCTCCTTCCCTTTTCTCCTCCTCTTTGAGAAGATAATTTGACACAGACTATATATGTTCAGTTATGCAAAACATTTCCATATTAACAATGTTTCAAAAGAAAGCACAACCCCCCAAAAAACCCCAAGAAAAATAAAATTTAAAAAGTATGTTTCAAGATATATTCAGATTCCATCAGTTCTTTCACTGATAGTAGTTAGCATTTTTTAAAAATATATTTTTCTCTGATACACATAAAAGACATTTTTTGAGGTTAGACATGTATATTCATTTTTTAAAAAACATTTATGCATCATGTTGGAAGAGAAAAATCAGAACAAAAGGGGAAAATCACAAGAGGGGGAAAAAAAAAGAAAAAAAGAAACATAGCATGTGTTGATTTACATTCAGTCTCCATAGTTATCTCTCTGGATCTCAATGGAGATGGCATTTTCCAGCCAAAGTTTATTGGGATTGTCTTGGATCATTGAACCACTGAGAAGAGCCAAGTCTGTCATAATTGATCATTGAATAAGCTTGCTATTATTGTGTGTAATGTATTTCTGATCCTGCTTATTTAACAGCTTTAGTTCATGTAAATCTTTCTAGGCCATGTTTTTTTATAGAACAATAATATTGCATTACTTTCATATGGTATAACTTATTTGGCCATTCCCTCATTGATAGGTCCCTACTCATTTTCCAATTCTTTGCCACTACAAAGTGAATTGCTACAAACATTTGTGCACATGTGTGTCCTTTTTCCTCTTTTATGATTTTTTTGGGATACAGGCCAAGTCATGGCATTGCTGGGTCAAAGGGTATACACAGTTTTATAGTTCTTTGGAAATAGTTCCAAATTGCTTTCCAGAATGGTTGAATCATTTCACAATTCCACCAACAATGCATTTAGTGTTCCAGTTTTCCCACATCCCCTCCAACATTTATCATTTTCTTTTGTTGTGATCTTAGCCAATCTGAGAGGTGTGAGGTAGTACCTCAAAGTTGTTTTAATTTGCATTTCTGTAATCAATAGTGTTTTAGAGCATTTTTTCATGTGACTATAAATAGATTTAATTTTTTCAGCTGAAAATTGTCTGTTCATATCCTTTGACCATTTATCAATTGGAGAATAACTTGCATTATAAATTTGACACAGTTCTTTATATATTTTATAAATGAGACCTT
The DNA here is from genome assembly GCF_016432865.1 of Antechinus flavipes. Classification (NCBI taxonomy): domain Eukaryota; kingdom Metazoa; phylum Chordata; class Mammalia; order Dasyuromorphia; family Dasyuridae; genus Antechinus; species Antechinus flavipes. Next base: position 295,414,580 of record NC_067399.1, on the reverse strand, counting down.
TATCAGAAATATTGGCTATAAAATTTTCCAGCTTTCTGCTTCCTTTCTAGTTTTGGTTTGTTGGTTTTGTTTGTGCAAGCCCTTTTTAATATAATGTAATTTATAGTTGTCCATTTTGCATTTCATAAGGTTTGCTAGTTCTTTGGCAATAAATTCTTCCCTTCTCCAAAGAGCTGATCCCTTGTTCTCCTAATTTGCTTATAATATAACCCTTTACAGCCAAATCTTGTACCTCTTTTGACCTTATTTTGGCATGGGGCATGAGATGTAACTCCATGGCTGACATAGCTCCAGTTTTTGGCATACTGTTTTCCAGTTTGCCCAGCACTTTTTTGTGAAATAGTGAATTCTATCCCAGAAGCTAGAGTTTTAAGGTTTATCAAACACCAGATTACTATAGTCATTAATAATTGTGTCATTTGTATCTAACTTATTTCATAGATCCACTATTTTATTTCTTAGATATTATCATTTGTTTTTAATGACTGTTACTTTCTTTTTCTTCTTTTTTCTTTCTTTCTTTTCTTTTTTAATTAAAGCTTTTTATTTTTCAAAATATATGCATGGACAATTCTTTAAATTAGTTTTGGGTGCCTATTTTCCAAGACAAATCCAGAAACTAAATAAACATAATTACAAAAAACTTTTCATGCAAAAAAGTCAGATCTAAAAAATTGGGAAAATATCAATTGCTCATGCATAGGCTGAGCCAATATAATAAAAATGACAATTCTATCTAAATTGATCTATGAGCCATACCAATCAAACTGTTAAAAATTTATTTATATTTATATATATTTATAAAAGATAAAAAGTCAAAATGTCAAGGGAATTAATGAAAAAAATTCAAAGGATGGTGGTTTAGCAGTACCAGACATAAAACTATTTTAAAGTAGCAGTCACTACATGAACTAATGCTAAGTGAAATGAGCAAAACCAGGAGATCATTATACATGGTAACAACAAGATTATACAATGATCAATTCTGATAGACATGGCTCTCTTCAATAATGAGATGATTCAAACCAATTCCAATTATTCAGTGATGAAGAGAGCCATCTACACCCAGAGAGAGGACTATGGGAACTAAGATCACAGATTTCCACTCTTTTTGTTGTTGTTTGCTTGCATTTTATTTTACTTCTTTTTTTTTTTCTTGTATGGTACGATAATTGTATAAATATGTATACATATATTGTATTTAACATATATTTCTACCATGTTTAACATATATTGGACTGCTTGCCATCTAGGGGAGGGGAAAGAAGGAAACTTTAGGTAGAATCGTTCTTTTATTATACTGGCTCAGCCTACCCATGAACAATTGATATTTTTCCAATTTTTTAGATCTGACTTTTTTTGTGTGGAAAGTTTTTTTGTAATTGTGTTCATTTAGTTTCTGGGTTTGTCTTGGCAGATAGGCACCCAAATATTTGGTTTTTGTCTTTATTTTAAATAGAATTTCTTTATCTTTTACTGCTGGACTTTGTAGTAACATTTAGAAATGCTGAGGATTGTATGGGTTTATTTTGCTACTATTTATTTTCCTTTGCTAAAATTGTTAATTGTTTCAAGTAGTTTTTTGGGATGATTCTCTGAGTGTATAATCATGTCTGCAAAGAATGATAATTTTATCTCCTTATTGCCTATTTTAATTCCTTTCATTTCTTTTTTTTATTATTACTAAAGTCAATATTTCTAGTATAATATTGAATAATAGTGTTGAAATTGTGCATCCTTGTTTCACCTCTGATCTTATTAGGAATTAACAAGAGGTTTATCTATTTTGTTGGTTTTTTCATAAAACTAACTCAGTTTTATTAATTAGTTTTCTTAATTTCAATTTTATTAATCTCTCCTTTGATTTTCAGAATTACTAAATGGGATTTAATTGGATTTACTAATTTGTTTTTTCTAGTTGCATGTCCAATTCACTGATCTCTTCTTTCTTTATTTTATTCACATAACTATTTAGAGATGTACAATTTCCCATAAGAATTACTTTGACTGTATCTCATAGGTTTTGACATGTTGTCTCATTAATATCATTCTTTTGGATGAAATTATTGTTTCTGTAATTTGTTGTTTGGTTTACTCATTCTTTATAATTAGATTATTTGATTTCCAATTAGGTTTTTAGTCTTTCTCTGGCCCTTTATTGAATGTATTTTTATTGCATCATGATCTGAAAATGAAGCATTTACTATTTCTGCATTTCTGCATTTGATTGTGAGGCCTTTATGTCCTAATACATGGTCAGTTTTTGTTTAGGGCCATGCACTGCTGAGAAAAAAGGTATATTCCTTTCTATCCCTATTCAATTTTCTGCATTATTATTTCTAAGTTTCTATTAATTTCCTTCTTTTCTTTTTGTTTATTTTCGTTTATTTGAGGAAGAGGTTGAGATTCCCCTACTAGTATAGTTTTGCTTTCTACTTCTTCCTGTAACTGGCTTAACTTCTCTAAGAATTTGGATGCTATCCAACTTGGTACACACACATTTAATATTGATACTACTTCATTGTTTATGGTACCCTTTAACAAGATATATTTTCTTTCCTTATTTCTTTTAATTAGATATATTTTTATTTTTGATTTATCTGAAATCAGAATTGCTACTCCTGCTTCATTTGTTTTTTTTTTTGCTTTGACTGAACATAATTAATTCTGCTCCAATCTTTTACCCTTACTTTGCACATATCTCTCTATTCCAAATGTATTTCTTGTCAACAACATATTGTAGGATTCTATTCTTTAATCTATTTTGCTATTTGCTTCCATTTAATGGGAGAGTTCTTCCCATTCTCATTCACTGTTATTATGAGCAGCTGTGTACTTCCCTCCATTCTATTTTCTCTCCTGTATACTTTTGTTCTTTCTTTCCATTCTGTCCCTTCTTAATAGTGTTTTCTTTCTAAACCATCCTATCCTCAACCTGCCTTTCCTTCTATCAGTCCTTCTTTTTTTTCTTTTTCCTAGAGTTTCTGCCCTCCCTTCTATCTAGCTCTTCTCTTTTCTTTCCCCATACCTTCTCCTACTTCTTTATAGGGTAAGATAAATTTTCATACTCAACTGAATGTATATGTTATTCCTTCTTTGAGCTAAAACTGATAAGATCAAGCTTCAGACAATGCTCATTCCCCTTCCTTCTTTCCTTCTATTATAATAGATCTTTTGTGCTTTTTCATGTGATCTAATTTACCACATTTTTTAATCTTCTTTTCCTCTTCTCCCAGTACAATTTTCCACACCTTAATGTCTTTTTCTTTGATATCATCATATCAGAGTGAACTCATACCCACACCTTCTATCCATGTATGCTCCCTCTAATTGCCTCAACAAAAGAATACAGTTCTCAAGAGTTGCAAATATCCTTTTCTTAAGTACAAACTTTAACAGTTTCAGGGGTCCTCAAATTACAGCCCATGGGCCAGATGCAGCAGCTGAGGACGATTATCCCCCTCATCCAGGGCTATGAAGTTTCTTTATTTAAAGGCCCACAAAACAAAATTTTTGTTTTTACTATTGTCCAGCCCTCCAACAGTCTGAGGGACAGTGAACTAGCCCCCTATTTAAAAAGTTTGAGGACTCCTGGTTTAACCTTTAAATAACGAGATTTTCCCCTTTGTTTACCTTTCTATGTTTCTCTTGAATCCTGTGCTTGAAGATCAAAATTTCTGTTTAGTTCTGTTTTTTATTCAATAGAAATGATTGAAAGTCCCTTACTTCATTGAAGATTTATCTCCTCCCCTGAAAGATGCTGCTCAGTCTTGCTAGGTAGTTACTGGGATGGTTGTAATCATAGTTCCTTTTCCTTCTGGAACATGGTATTCCAGGCTCTCCAAATGCTTTATTGTAGAAGCTTTCAGATTCTAAGTAAACCTGACTTTGCTCCTTGATATTTGATTTTTTTTTCTGGTGGCTTGTAGTATTTTTTCCTTGATAAAGTTATGAAGTTTTGTAATAATATTTCCTGGGCATTTCCTTGTGGGATATTTTTCTGGAAGTGATGGATGGATTTTTTCAATGACTATTTTGCCTTCTGGTTCTAGTGTATCAGAGCGGTTTTCCTTGATGATCTCTTTATGAATACTATCTAAATTCTTTAATCATGGCCTTCAGGTACAACAATATCTTTTAAAAATTGTCTCTCTTCAATCTATTTTCAAGCCAACTGTTTTTCCAATGAAATATGTTGCATTTCCTTCTTTTTTTTTCATTCTTTTTAGTTTGACAGATTCATGATATCTCTAATGTTCCTTTTGTGCGATTCTAGTTTTTAATGTATGAATTTTTCAGTTAGTTTATCTCTTTTCCCATTTGATTGTCTATTTTAGAAATTGATTTCTTCAATGGATTTTCTTTTGCATTTAACCAATTGTATTTTTAAAAGAATTGTTTTCCTTTTTCAAGCTATTGATTCTCTCTTGCCTACCTTTCATTCTTTTTCCAATTTTTCTTGTACCTCTTTTATTTGCCTTTTAAAATCATTTATGAGCACTCCAAGAAGTCTCTTTGGGCTTGAGACCAATTCATATCATCCTTTGAGATTTCCCATGTGGGCATTTTGTCCTCATCTGAGTTAGTATTTTGGTCTTTCCTGTCACCACAGTAGTTTTTTATGGTTAAAGTTTTTTTTTCTGTTTCTTGTTAATTTTTTTCTTGCACCTCCTCCCCCATTTTGTGACTTTTAAGATCAAGCTCTGCTCCTGAGATATAGGGGGTGCTCTCCCAAGTTTCTTGTGCTCCTCTGAGCTTTGGCCTTAAGAACAGGGGCCCCTCATGTGAGCGTATTGTTGACAGCATGCAGTAGTCCTACTTACTGTCTCCAGACAATAGCTTGGTTTTCAGGTATGGCAATTTGCTTTTTGCACTGGAAGTAAGTGTAAGTTGCCCCACTGACTTGCTCTGCTCCTGAGCCAGGATGGAGGGTATTTGTTGCTGATCTATTGTGATTAAGAACCTCTCACTTGCTTTCCTGCACACCATCTGAATTGAGCTGAATATCCCTTTAATACAGGGATACTGATCTTTTTTGAAGTAATCTATTCTGAGTTGGGAGAGTGATTTCATTCCATCAAACTTTATTCAGAGACTTGATTTCATGTGGTTTTTGAGGGAAACTGAGAAAGCTCAAGCTGCTTCCAGCTTCACTCTGCTATGTTGTCTCCACTCCTGGAACTGTCTTGGTGGATAGCATTTTTCATTTTGAGTTCTTTGGAATTATCTTGGACCTTTGTCTTGCTGAGAATAAGTAAGTCCTCCATAATTGATCATTGTACAATATTGTTATTGTATACAATGTTTTCCTGGTTCTCACTGCATGTTTCATCAGTTCATATAACTTCCCAGGTGTTTCCAAAACCATTCTGTTCATCATTTCTTAAAGCACAATAATATTCCAACCCTATCATAGACCATAAATTGTTTAGCCCCTCTTTAACCAATGGGCATTCCAATTCTGTGGCACCACAAAAAGAGCTGCTATATTTTTGTACATATATATTTTTGTCCTTTTTCCTTGATTTCCTTGTAAGTGCAGAGCTAGTATTTGGTATTGCTAGGTCAAAAAGTATTTTGTAGAACTTCCAAGGGGATTTCTTAAACCTGCAGAGCTAGAAGAGACAATCACAGAGATCATCTAGTTCAGCATTCTGCTCAACATAATACACTTCTTAACTGTTTCTCCAATATTTAGTCTTTAATACTTCCAGTGGCACAGAGCTTAACATATCCCAGGACAATTGATTACATGGTTGGGTAGCTCAGATATTTCTTTTTTAATCTCTTTATGTTCTACTTACACTTGTATTAATAGTACTAATTCTTGGTACTACTTCTGAGTTCCAAAATAGCAAATCTAACAATCTTGTTGGAGAAATAACAGAGATACCTGAAAGTGATAACATATATTTGTAGGTTTATAGAGTACTTTCCTTACTTTCCTTTAGGAAATGTAGTATAAATTATTGTCTTCATTTTTACAAATAAGGAAACCGAGTCTCAGAGTTGTTAAAAGTACTTATTCAGGATCACAGAGGAATTGATATTAGTGCAAGATGTTGAATTCTGATCTTCTGAACCCATAGTCAATATACTTTCTGCTTCACTTTATTACTATATTAATGTTATGGAAGTTTAAAGAAGTTTGGAATAATCATTTAGTTTATTTTGGCTTGAGTCATGTAGACAGGAATGGTCAAGGAATGCTTCTTAGAAGAGATGTTATTTTGTCACTTTTAAAAAATATTGTGGTCAGTTAAAATTGAAAGATATTATATTCTTGAATAGTGATGGTGTGAATTTAAAATAAGGTATGATGGAATATGAAGAGTCCAGTTTTAAAAGATAATTTCATGAGAGCAAAGAAGAGCTGATTGTTTGGAGGCATGTGTACATACTGGGTAAAGTTAGAGAACTCCTTTTGACTGGAGTTTGAAAAATAGTAGTCATAAAATCTGGGTTCAGAACCTATTGCTTAGATTTACTACCTGTAGAACTTTGGTCAAATTACTTGACCTCCCCAGACCTCAGTTCTTCATCTGAAAATGAAAGGGAGAGTGAACTAAGTGGCATCTGAGGTCTTTCTGGCTGCTCATCTATGATACTACAAGTCAATGTAAAGCAGGATAATAAAAATGGCAAAGGATGAAGAGAAAGGGAAGAAAACAAGGAAAAAAACAGGAGTTATGGGCTATTGCATCAAAGGACATAATGAAGAATAATGTTAGAGATGAGAAGCAAGGATGAGTATATTTTATATTAGCAACCCAATACAATTAATTTTAACATTCATTGACCCAATGTTCACTGCCTCTTATCCCATTCTCCCGCAACTATATAGTCTCTCACCTATTCACATTTCTTCCCTTGCTATAGGAAAAGTCATGAGGTCGTCCACTAAAATCCCATGAAACAGGATCACCATTTTCCTTCTATAATTCACATGGGGAATTAGCTGTAAGTTATTTTTAATAATTTACGAAGGGCCTGCCTCAAAAGCAGTGTCTGGGAACACTGTCCGTGATGATAAACAACACAATGAAACCAACCTGGGCTCTGTGCCCAGAAAGCTGGGCTCAGATGAATAAATCAGAGCAGCTCTGGAAAACCTCACCCCTCCCCCCAAATGGAGAGAAATGAATGTGGTCAGGGCTTTACTGACACAGATGGAAAGGTCCCACATGAAATCCTGAACATTATCCCAAAAAGCTTCTAGAAGGAAGCTCTGACTTCTCATTCTTCTGGGAAAGGGAAGGGAGATACTGAGATAGAGATTGTATCTCTACAATCTTTCTATACTGTATATATTCCTATACTTTGCAGTCCAGGGACATAGCTTATTTATATTGACCTGTCTTTTATGCCTAACACAGGGCCAATGGATGTTCTTATAGACTTTACCTTGCTTTGGTTTTTACTTTCTTCCTCCTATACCCTCTCTTAGATATTTCATAGAGGTACTCCCTTCTTTTAATTTTCCAATTTCCATTGGGGGCACTATCATCCATCTAGTTACCCAGATTCACAACCTCAGCATCATCTTTGATTCATTCCTTTCCCATGACCTCCATATGTAGCAATTGCCAGATCTTGTCTAGTTTAAATTCAATACTTTTCCACTCATGTGGCCCACACCTCAATTCATTTAATCAATAAACTGGCATTTATTAAATTATTAAATTGTCATTGTGCTTGGCAGTGGAATGTTATAATCTCTTGTTTATATATTGTTACTGCCTTCTAAACTCCCTGTCTCTAGACTCCTCCTTTATCTCAACTCATTCTGCTATACAGCTGCCAAAAATGATCCATTGGTCATTTTCTTATCTTCTCATCTCAGAAATATTCAATGCCTCCCCACTTTGCTTCTAGAATGAAATAAAATTCCTTAGTCTGGCATTTAAATCCCTACATCATTTTATTACAGTTCTCCTTTCCATGTACACCTCATATTATCTCATTTTACATACTCCATGTTCTAGCCAAACTGGCTTTCTTATTATTCCTCAGATAATCCATCTTCTACTGCCCACATCTTTCTTCACCTTACCTCTTTATTTCTCTTGTTTAGAATCCTTAGCTTTCTTCAAGGTTCAACTTAGCTATCACCTCCTAGGAGAAGTCTAGTAACTCCTATTTACTATTCTTTTCTATCTTTAAATGATCTTGTATTTACTTGTTTTTGTATCTATCTCCAAATAAAATGGAAAACCAAGAACTTTTTTTATTCTTATTTTTATTTCCTGATATAATTTTATCTGGTATGGCCACTAGCATTTATTTAATACTTAAAAATATGCAAATCATTTTACACATATTATTTCACTTTATCCTCACAACTCTGTGGGAGGTAGATACTATTTTAGGACTATTTAAAAGATGATAAAACTAAGTCTCGTGAGGTTAAGTGACTTGTCTTTAACATAGCAAATGATTAATAAGTGGTTGCTGATGAATAATGAATTCAGCTGCTGTGTGGAGAGCTCCTTCCTTGAGGAATTCAGAAACTTTGGGAGCATTGATTCCATTTTTGACTAGCTTGTTATATTAGGTTGAAATTTTCTTCCTTACAACTTCTCTCCATTGGTCCTAGTTCTCTACTCTCAAACCACAAGGAGTGTACCTCTTTACTAGTTAATCACTAGTGTATATAATGTGTGTACATAAATACATATTAGAGGAAGGCAAAATTATTTCTCTGAAATAGCTTCATGACTTTGGGTTTTTCATCTATAGAGAGAAAGTAGTATTTGTGTTGCCTAACTCACAGGGTTTAGCGTCAATGTGGTCAGCTTTCAAGTCTGCAAATATATGACTTATTATACTTATTAATTATGTGAAGGAGAGATCCAGGAAATCTAACTTCAAGAGAGTGTTATAGATGAAAAACCAAATATGTTCTAGGTCAAATGGGATGAGACAAGAAAAGTTGCAGATACAGAAAAGGGCAAGGAGTCAATCAGCAAACTTTATTAAGTGCCTACTGTATATCACGCATTAGGGATAAGACAGACCTCCCTCCTCCCCCCCCCCCCGTCTGCCCCATCTCTCTCTTAAGAAGTATCCATTCTAATGATAGAGACAATATGCAAGTGACTGTACAAACAAGATATATACAGGAATAACCAGAAGTGAGTAATAAAGGGGTGATATCAGTATTAGTAGCAAGTGGGAAAGTCTTCTGGTAGAAGGTAGAATTTTAGTTAGTACTTAAAAGAAACTAGGAACTGGAGATGAATCATGAGAGGAGCTGGATTTGAATTCTAGATCTGCTACTTACTGGCTGTGTGACTTTGGGCAGATTTTACTTATCTGGGTCTCAGCTCATCTTTTAAATGAAGTGCGTGGATTAGATGTTCTCTACATTCCCATTTAGTCTTTTTTTCCTATTATCCAAATCTCAGTTTTTATTCTGTGTGTTTCAAATTTAACCTAGTAGTTCCAACTTTGCCTTTCTTTGTCACAATCCAAACTTTCTTCTGCTTTTTTTCTGTTCATTTTTGAACAATTAGTTAATGGTCTTTTTTTTTGCTTTTTTAAAAAATCATAATTGTTGTCCTGCAATCCACCTCCTTCAAAAGCTCTCTCTTTTAACAAATAAATATAGTTACACAAAACAAATTTACACATTAGCTATGTCTAAAAGTATATGCCTCATTCTACTCTTCTAGTTGGTTGCCTCTCAAAAATAGGAGGTGGAAGAGGGAAGAGCATGATTCAGCATTAATCTTTGTATAGTCTTGATTGGTCATTACATTGATCATAGTTCTTAAATCTCTTAGAAGTGTTTTATCTTATAATGTACTTATGTATTTTGCTTCTGCTCACCTCATTCTGCACCAAGTCCAGTGAATATGTCATTTTCCTAATTTCTTATGGAAGCTTTATATTATATTAAATACATATGACACACGCACAATTTGTTTAACTATTCCCCAATTGATAGTCACCAACTTAGTTTTCAGGTCTTTATTACAATAAAATATGCTGCAATAAATATTTTTTTATTTATAGGAGTCCTTTTCCTCTTTTATCTTTTTTGGTGTTTATGCCTAGTAATAGAATTTCTAGGTCAAAGAAGTTTTTCTCTAACTTACTTGCCAGAATAAGTAAACCACCATATGATACTACTATGGTAGTGATTTAAAAAACAAAAGAGTCCATCAATGGAAATGAAAACCTAAAGAAATTTAATACTGAGCCATGATGAGTTCCAAATTGAAGAACTCCTCATATTATTAAAATTACATCATGAGGGATAAAGAACACAAGTTATAAAATAGGTCATTTTGATCACATAAAACTGAAAAGTTTTTGCACAAGAAAATCAAATGAAATTTGATTTAGAAATGAAGCTATTAACCAGGAAAAAAAATCTTTGCTGCAATTTCCCCTGCTAATGATCTGAGGGCCAATCTTGAAACAAATTTATAAGAACAAAAGCCATTTCCCAATATATAAGGGATTTGAAGAGATAGTTCTCAAAAGAATAAAAACAAACTTTCAACAATCATATATGAAAATGTTTCAAATAACTACAAAAATATAAATACAGATTAAAGCAAATCTGAGATTTTTCCTCATATAAATCAGAATATAAGACAAAAAAATGGTGGTTTTGTTAAGGAATGTGAGAGAAATTATAGAATTAAAGATCTAAATAATTGGAGAGATCATTTGATCATGCGTGGACATTTCCAATAAAAAAAATTACAATATTCTCTAAAGCCTTTTACAGATTCAGTCCGATACCAGGATGAGATTCTCACTTGTAATACTTTTACAAGTAAAGCATAAATCTGAACCACAAATACTTTTTTTCTTTTCATGATAACTCTCTCCTGGAAAGGAAGGGGCTAAATTCTCCTAAACTTCTCTTATGAGTTCCAAAGTTCCAAAAGGTTTATTTGCCTCATGCCCCTGCCCATGCCTCTCCAGCTACTCTTATATTCTCTTCTTGTTTCTTTAATCTAATTATTTCCTGTATTATGAATTTGCTTCTTATATAAATGCACCTGGGTTCAGGCATGAAGGATTGTATCTATTGCATATCTGTGCTAAGGGAAGAGAAAAAAGAAAAAAAAACCAGAGGTTATCTAGAAATGTATCAAATTTAATTGCAATTGATGGTTTATTTAAAGAACCTTTAAGTATGAAAGCCACTGTCTTCCCCTCCCTGCCTCACATGTCTCTTATAAGAATCTGGAGATTTAATAAATCACATTCTGTTACAAAAAATTATCTTGCTTTGGGTCTAAAGGCATATAATGACATTCATAGCTTTGCAGTCCCTTTATCTGTTATTTTGTACAATTTATATCAAATGAAAAGTTATTGATTCAATTAAAATACATGCTCATATAATTCCCCTGTATATCTAGCTGAACTTTCAAATATTTTATTCATCATATAGTTATTTTGAGTGAAATTTCTTATATTTCTTTTTGTAAGGTTTTGTAAATAGTATAGAGAAAGGCTGAGGATTTTTGCTACTTTGCTGAAATTCCTAGTTGTTTGAAATATTCTTAAAGGTTCTTTAAATAAACCATCAATTGCAATTAAATTTGATACATTTCTAGCTAACCTCTGGGGTTTTTTTTCTTTTTTCTCTTCCCTTAGCACAGATATGCAATAGATACAATCCTTCATGCCTGAACCCAGGTGCATTTATATAAGAAACAAATTCATAATACAGGAAATAATTAGATAAAAGAAACAAGAAGAGAATATAAGAGTAGCTGGAGAGGCATGGGCAGGGGCATGAGGCAAATAAACCTTTTGGAACTTCCTTCAGTTCTGGAATTTCTTTTGAAGAGGCTATTATGATAAGTAGTTTCTGTCTAGGTTCATTAAGATGTCTGAAGGGACCAAACAGTCTACTTTAATCTGCCCCTTCTCTGTCATATGTCAATTCTTGTTTCTTTCTTTCTTTCTTTGTTCACTACTTCAATAATTATTGCTCCTTTCTAGTTCTGTTCATTTAATCCCCAGTGAGGATGAGGGAAATGCCTCTCTTACTCTCACTGCTTTGCTCATGTATTTCTCATTTTTTCCATTCATTCCAGTTTCATATAGAATTTATGTAGCTTTTCAAAACTCCTGGGTATTACTCACCCTTACTCCCAGGACTAAGAGGAAACACTTGCACCTCTTAACTAAGAATGCTAGAATGGCAGTTAATTTCCAAATTCTTACTGAAGATTCAATTTTTAATTTGTTTTCAATTTTGCTTATATTTTTGATTTTCAGAATTACTCTTCTTGTATATGGCTGGCGGGGTTTTATTTAATTTTTCATGCCTTTCCAGTCAATCTTATATTCTCTTTTTGTTTCTTTTATCTAATTATTTCCTATACTCTGATTTTGCTTCTTATATAAAAGCACCTGGATTCAGGCATGTAGGGTTGTATTTATTGCATATCTGTGCTAAGGGAAGAGGAAAAGCGAAAACCAGAAATTAGTTGGAAATGTACCAAATTTAATTGAAGACAGACAAACATCTGCCCAAATATTAGGCATTTTCCTAACTAGTGGCTCTGAGCTATTTTGATTAGACCAATAATTTATAATTTATCTTAGTAACATGACTAATTCATTGATTTGTTCCTTCTTTTGTTAATAAAAGTATTTAGAAATAAAAATTTTATCCTAAAAACTGCTTTTCTGTCTCCCAAAAGTTTTTTGATATTGCTGCAATTTTGTCATTTTCTTTATTGAAACTACTTATCATTTGGAATGTTGCATATGGGGGACAACAACTGCATTATTTATTCTGAAGCATATAGAATGTGAGGGGAGGAAATAAGAATGTGCCTGGAAAAATAGGCTGGCACCAGATGGTGAAGGACTTTAAATGCTAAAGAAGCAACTGGGAGTCAGTCATGCTTCTTGATCAAGGAAGTTATGTGTTATACCTGTGCTTCAGGTATGTCAGTTTGACAGTTAAATGGAGGATGGATTGGAGAGGGGAGCAGAGAGATGTAAGAAGACCAATTAGGAAGCCAAAATCATTAGTCAGTAAAATATGATTGATATTGGTATTTTTAGATTTGTTTATGGAATTTTGATTTTTTTAGGATATGTTCACATCTGAAAAATGTCATATATTCCTGTTACATTTCAGTATTTATTAGGGATCGCTCATATATAACTTTTCTAAAATTCTATTTATGTCTTTAATTTTTTATTATCTTTTCAATAGGTTTGTTCAGGCCTAAAAGGAGTAGAGTAAAATCTCCAACAATATTTATTTTGTCTATTTGTCTCTGTAATTTATTTTTCTGTCAATTTCTTAGATCTATGTATTTGATATCATGTTAAGTAATAATATTATTCAATTATTTTTGTATTTTTAAGCATAGTTTGATTTCCTTGCATTTCATATTAATTATTTATTTTGAGTGTTGCCTTGCCATACATATAATTGCTACCTTTGCTTTCTTAAATTTGCTGAAAGCCTAATAAATCCTGCTCCATCTCCTCATCTTGATAGTCTGAATCTTTGTTTCAAGAACGTTATTTAAACAATGTTATTTAAGTCTGCTTTCTCATCTTCTCTGCTACCTTTTTCTGTTTTGTGGGTGAATTCATTTATGTTGAACATTATGATTGTTACTTTTGTGTTTTCTCTGAAGCAAAACCTTTTATGTTTTTATTTTATTTATTTACCACATTCCTTTATGTTACCAAGAATGTGGCATGAGAAGGAAAAGGAAACTGCTCAATACTAACAATTTATAATTAAAGTAGACTATTCCTACTTCCCTGCCACCTTTCCCTTGATGAATCTTATACTCTAATCTCTGGTTCTTTTTCTTTCTCTCTTTGAATTCCCTTTTTGATCGATTTGCAAAAGTTGAAATTTATTTTGTTTTTGATTACTCCTTCTCTGAGCTTTTTTTTTCTTATACCTACCTGCTTTCTCCCTTTCCCTGCCCCCATTTGTATCCTTGTTGTTTTTAAAAGCAAAACAAAATCATCTCTGGGCTGTATCTTATTTAACTCTTACTGTGATAGTTATGTTCCTTAAGGAATATTTATCTCTTCTCCCACTGTTAGAATGTTGTTGTTTTTTAAATTATTATTTAGTCCCTTCCAATTTATCAGATGAGTTTACATTTGCAGGTTTCTCTTGAGTACCATGTTTACCTTCAAAGTTTCAACACAATTCTGGTGTGTGTGTGTGTGTGTGTGTGTGTGTGTACGCACATGCATGTGCTCAATAATGCTCAAAAGCACTCGATTATTTCAAAAATTCCTTTCTCCTTCTGTGTGATTATAATTTTTTTTTGCAGGTAAATCATTCCTGATTGTAAACCTTTACCTTTTGGGATCTTATATTCCAAGATTTTCTTTACTTTTTAATAGCTGCTTCTATGGTTTCTGAGCTTCTAGCTGTATACTTGGTACTTGAATACTTTGTATTGGCTGTTTGCATCGTTGTTTTTCTTTGACTTGAAAGTGCTACATTTTGGCTACAGAATTTCTGAGGGTTTTCAAGTTGGAGTTTATTCCAGGGGGTGATTTTTTTTCTATTTTTCTTTTCATTTACTGGTTTTAATAGATCTAGATGGTATTATTTTGTGATTTCTTGAAGTTATTGTTTCCAGGTCTTTTGCTTGGTCTTGGTTTTCAGGGAGGCTGATTCTTAAATTATTTCCCCTTGACCTGTTTTACATGTTATTTGTTTGTGATAGTAGATATTTTACATTTTCTTTAAATTTTTAAAATTGGATTTGCTTCTAATATTTCTTGTTTGATAAGGTCCTTTGGTTTTTGTGGCGTGAGTATATTTTTCAGGAATGCATTACTCGGGTAACATTTTCCACTCCCTAATCTATTTAGCCTCCTTTCCTTCCTCCTGAACCTCATCTAATTTACGATTTCTTTTTTATCTCATTTCATTTCTTCCAGCAATCTTATAATCTTCTAAGCCAAGTCATTTTTTTCCTCTAAGGATCTGCTTCTTATTTGTTAGGGGATTATTCACTCACTCTGAGTTACTGCATGGTTTTCTCCACACACAATATTTCTTCATTGTGGTTTGGTGTTTTATCATGTTATTCTTATTGTCAGCTCTGGTTCTTGGTTTGTTGAATGGCTTCAGTTCTGTTTGCAAGATTTTGTACTGGCTTACCTAATGCCACTCCTGTATCCATCTTGGTCAGCTTCATACTATTTGAGCTCCTCCTGCTCAGCCTGCATGCCTTCTTTTCCTGGAGGAGGTGTCCATATTTACCTTAGTGCATTGGTTTCCCTGGATGACTTCCACCTTCTTCTTCCTGCTTCTACCCATCTTTTTTATGTGGTTCTGGACTTTGCATAGGAGAGATGCTTCTGGTTTGTTTTCTTTATTACTCATCTTTATGGAGTTCTTCTAGAAATATTTTCTGGTGTTTAAATGGGATAAGTGGCTTCTTTATGAATTTTCACACTAACATCATGACAATCAGTCTCTTATATCTCTTTCACATGAAAGGTAAATCATGCTGTCAAATCTCCATTCCCTCCTCTCCCTTGCATGGAAACGATTAGTCTAATATGGCTACTCTTTGTTCTTCTTTCATCCCTACTACATTGCCATTTTCTTCCACTGTATGTACTTCCTACCCATATTTACTGAATATGACATATCACCCAGGCATCTGTACTATCAGAGTCATGATTCAGACATTTTTAAAAACATGTCCACTGGGGATTCTGATTTCTTTTGAGTCCTATTGATATACTACTTGGTATCCCTATTCTTAGAAATAGTACACCAAGTGTAATGGGCTGAGGCTTGAGTTGATGCACTGAGGTCCCAAGCACATGAGGCTAAATAGTAATTGGACCATACTCTATTAATATATAAGCTTGGAGAAAGAACGGCCCCTGCCCACTCTTTGTGCAAGTCCTGATGTGTTGTATAGGAAATGACGATTTTGGTGGGTGGAGGCAGGGGAGGGAAGAGGGAAGTGGAAGGAGAGACTGCTGGCTGGCATCCTGTCACAGCTGCTCACATTGCTATCACGATGGCCCTTCACCTCCGATCCCCTTTTCACCTATATTCCCCCTTCACCTCTGCTAGCTGGCTTCCTGTCGCAGCTGTCCATATTGCTATCGCAATCCTTCTTCACCTCTACTGAGAATAAAGATTGAAGATTTTTCCCTTAACCTGAATTCCTGACTTCGGTGGATTTTAAATACGCGGTCATCACAACCAAGTTTAAGTGTATAGTAAGATCATAGAGTAGGAGCTTAGAAACCTGCTCATGGTATTAAGGATTTATAGGTGGAAGGGACTTCATAGGCCATCTAGTCCAATCCTTTATTTTGCACACAAGGAATACAGATCAGAAGGGTTAAGATCATACAAATAACAAATGGCAAAAATAGGTTTTAATTCTAGGTACCCTGACTCCAAATTCACTCTTCTTTTCTTTGTGCTATGCAACTTCTATCAGATATGGGCATAAGACTGAGTTACTACAAATTCCCAATTATGGACTATTCAGAAATCTCAACCTTTTTTCCCAGAAGAAAATTAAAAGACATTGGAAATGTAAACCACACATACCACTAGTAATATGAAATTGGTTGCCTCTTTACATATTATTTTCTGATGTGAGAGTAATTTAGTATCAACTGTCTGTGTGTAGCCAAACCACATCAAATTAGAAGAATAACCAAGAGAAAGCACTACATAAAATTGGGATAGCTTGAATAACTATTTAAACAAACCACTGGGGCTGAAAAAATGGAAAAGGCAACAATGTTTACCTTGATAATCACCATTTCTTATAAAGTTTTAACTGGAAAGGCAGAACAACTAGAACAAACAATTTCACAAACTGCATTAGCCAACACTTTATATAATTGCCATGCCAATGGTGTCTGGATTATTTATGAAACACTAGGGAAAAGGATCAGTAGAAGATTGAGACATGTTATCACTTTATAAAAATAACACTGGTAAAAATTGGACTTCAGAAAATTTGGCATGAAGAATATTTTATAAATGAAACTGGCAAGAAAATGGCAAACACATATAAACAGATTCGTTAATATTTCTATAATATTATATTTTCATCATCACTGACAACAAAATAAATACCTCATAGAATCATAAATTTAGAGGCAAAAGAAAACTTGGAGGCCATCGGGTCTACCTTCTCCCAAAATTAGAGATGTGAATTCTGAGCCCTAGAAAGGATAAATGTCTTATACATGGCCATATAGGTAACTGTATTTAAAGTGTTAATGAACAAAGAAATTGAACTTGCACTTAGGAAAATGAAGTTAGAAACTGGGATCAGTTTAAATGCTCTCAAAGGAAATCCAAGATAGTGGCAACTTGGTTTTAGATTATCGAGAGATTGTTTTATTAGATAGATTGACCTTCGGTGGTGAAAATGGAACATAACAAAGAATGAAAACATCACTGATATCTACTCCAAATAGATGATCAAGAAGGCATTAGCAACTACATACTTATGTCTTCTTTTTCATCTTTATAAAATGTTTAAGAGAATTATGACATACTTTTTAGTGGTTAATGAAAGTATGAAAATTAAGCAAATCCAGGATTTTGTGTTTTTTCTATAGCACAGGATATCTTCTCAATCATACAAAAATGTTGAGAGAATATGATCCCATTATATTGCTTGTTGATGTTTAAAAGTATAACAACCAAGATAAATAAAATTGATGTTAGAACAAAACTTATCAGAAGCTCTCCAACAAGTAGTTTCTTATGCATATATTAAAATGATATAAAATTCTTTGATGAACACCACCTGAAAGGTTTTTTATTAAATTAACTTTCTAAATTTTTTAAATTGTAAAATTAAATTTTGAATATTTTAATTTTAAATTTTACATTTAAAAATTCTTTTTAAATGTCCTTCTGATTATTAATTTCATGTTTATCATTGGAAAATATCCTTCCTAAGCCATGGGAAATGTCCGTGTTAGAATTCAAATAAGAAAAGCATTCCCTATAAATAGTGAGATCTTACAATTGTTCATATTTGCTTATAAAAAGGTGCTATAGCATCAAGCCTCAGAACTTTACCAGACTTCCTTCATAAGATCCATATTTACCTAAAAGAAATCAGACCAACAATTCTTGGAGGAACAACTAAATGGATATAAAATACAGGTCAGTGAGACATTCCTTTGGGAAGTTAGTATATTTTAAACTAACGTGTTTACCCATATCTGGGACTGCATATGGATAATGAATTGAGCCCAGTGTGAAGAACTGGCTTGAAGAATATAGTAAAACATGACAAACTCTCCAAGAATTATGTATTTAAAAGCTGGAAGAGGTCATAGAGATCATTTTGTTTATCCACCTAATTTTATTTTTTCTTATTTATTCATTTTTTTACCCACTTCATTTTTAAAAAATGAAGAAGCTGATGCCCAAGGAGAAGAAATTCATGATTTGCACTGTACCATATGCAAATAATAGTGCTGCAATTTGATCCCAGGACCTTCTATTTCAAATCCAGTCTTTACTCTTTAATAATTATATTTTTTACAGTGTTAATAATAATAACTAGTATTTGCATAATGCTTTGAATTTTGCAAAGTGCTTTACACACACTGTCTTCCTCATCAGTAAGAAAGGGGGATAATAATCACATTTACCTCCCAGGATTGTTGAGAGGATCAAATTGTAAAGCTCTTAGAGTAGTATCTAGAACATGTAAGTGCTATAAGAAAGGAAGCTATTATCATTATTGTTCAAGTTGTTGTATTTATGCCTCATACACATCCTGGGGTTGTATGAATTGATGAAGCCATATGGTGGTCAGAGAACCTTGTGATCACCAAGTCTTGAAATGTTGAAGTACTAAATATTTGGGGGCAGGTTGTTGTTCAGTCATTTCCATTCTGTAAAGTTCTCTGTGATCCCTTTTGGGGTTTTCTTGGCAAAGATACTGGAATATTTTGCTATTTCTTCCTCTACCTCACTTTGCAGATAAGGAAACTGAGGCAAACAGGGTTAAGTGACTTGCTCAGGATCATACAGCTAGTAGGTGTTTGAGTTTGTATTTGAACTAATGAAGATGAATCTTCCTGATTTCAAGCTTGGTGCTCTCTTCACCATGTCACCTAGCTGCCCTGTTAATTACTAGCGAATAAACAACAGCCCTTGTGCCTAAGGTAATTATAGTTTTACTTGGAAAAAATAATAACTTCCACAAAGCAATGAAAAAATAAAATATATAACTTCCATTAAAAGTTGCTAGTGCCTATGAGGTTGGCTCTAGATTCCTGAAGGCTCTACCAAAGAAATAGAGATTTGGCAGGTCTAACCAAGCTGAAAAGACATTGAATACCCATTTACTGTACATCAGTTACTTGAAGAGACTGTAACCAAGTGCAGAGAAGGCTGGCACTAGAATTCTGAACATCCTGTAATGATGAGTTTTGGGGGGTAGAATTGTCTTGCTTTTGTTTGGCAGTCAGGTCATGATAGCTATCTGTTCAAATTTAGTGGGAATTGTGATTTGTGTCAGCAGAAAGGAGCATTTACATGACAAATTGAATATCTTTTGAAATCTAGAATTAAACATGTACTAAATTGTACAACATACTCCCGCATCATAAATTTTGGAACTAGTAACAAATTTTTTCTTGGGACTGCATATGTGTAAGTAAATCCTTTGCAGATGGAGAATTCAGTGCTAATAATAATTCTCATTTTTGAGGTGCTTTAGCATACCCAGAGTTCTTCTAGTAAACAAATCTGTAAAGTAGGGAGTGTGAGTATTATCTCATTATAGAGATGAAGAACCTGGACATCAAAGAGAGCAAGTTACATACCTTGGTCACATGGATCACAAGAAGTACATAAGTGATCTTTCCTGTAAAGAAAATCTAGCTTTGAGATTGTTTCATTTAACAAATATTTCCATTTTGCTAAATACAAAGGGGATTGCATTGTGTTGATCAGTGTTTTGGGTGCTGAATTCAAACAATGCCCCATTTTGCCCATGCTTTCACCAGTATGTGGTACATCTCTATCATGAAGGAAGGTTTCTCTTCATCTTTCATAAGCAGATTTACATAAAAGTTTCTGTGGCCTGAAAAATCCATCATTTTTTGACTCCTAACATTTTCACAGTCTGTCCCCATGCCTGAAATTCTTGCTCTTCTCTTCTCTAACTCCACCATTCTTAGCTTCCTTGAAATTTCCTTTAAGTGCCACTTTCTGCAAAAAGTCTCTTCCAATCATCCTTAATCTTAGTGCCTTCCCTCTGAGCTTATGTCCAGTTTATCTTGTTTCTATCTTTTGTGAACAGTTGGTTCCATGCTGTTTTCACCATAAGCTTGCGAACTTCTTGAGAGAAGTGATTATCTTTTACCTTTCTCTGTAGAATTAACTCTCAGCACAAGCGTCTTAAGACAAAATAGTTATTTAATAAATGCTTGTTGACTTGACAAAGTCATTAACTTTCTATAATTTACTTTTTTGTGAAGTTAGTTCTGTGAACTACTTTTTTAGTAGTTAAAGCAAAGAAAAATTGGTTTCATTGGAAAACTCGTACTTGGAAATGTAATGAAATAGTCAATCAATCCTTCTTCAAGCATGAAGAATACTACCATGTGCCACACATTGATGGCAGAGAAACAAAAACTCTTGCTTTTGAGGAATTTATATATGGAGATAATATGTACAAAGATAATTATGCATAAAATGTACACAAAATAAATTCAAGAAAACTTAACCTTGTTTGCCTCAGTTTCTTCATCTGTAAAATAAGCCAGAGAAGGAAATGGCAAACAACTCCAGGATCTTTGCCAAGAAAACTCCAAATGGGGTCATGGAGAAGTTGGACATGATTGAAATGACCGAACAACATCTTTTGTGGAGAGATAGCTGAGGGGAAATAAGAAATACATGATTTCGGGTATGTGGCATTTGACCTAGGTCTCATATTTTGTAAGCAAGTCAAAGATTCTCTGGCCTAATTTTTTTTTTCTGAAGCATGAAATACCTTTCTATAACATACCAGGGAGTGTTCATCCAGTTTCCAATTGGAGATTTCCATTGAGGGGGAACTTCATACTATGAATTCAGCCTATTGCATATTTGGACACCAGAATCATTATCCATATAAGAAGGATTGTGGCATTTGCCAAACTTAGGTTGTCCACCTTAGGTTATCATCCTATCACTTGACTCATTACCATATTTGATCTTATCATCCCAGGCTTTAGAGCGGGGAGTCCTAATGTGGTTTCAATGGACCATCTGTAAGTAGATTTCTGAAGATCTTAAAAGAGGAAAAGTTCTTTCACTACTACTTGAAGATAGTGTGACTTTCTCAGGTCTTCCCTTCTCCATATTAATTGTTCCTAGTTCTTTCTATTGATTCTCATAAGGCATTATTTTGACTCATCTCAACATCCTGTACACTTTTCTCTGGATGTGATACAGTTTTTTCATTGTACCTCTTAAAATATAACAAACAGACAAGGACGGTACTTCAGTTGTCATCAAAATGGGCCAAAGTATAATGAAACTTTCACATCCTTCATTATGGGCTATATAGGTTTTTAAATTGCTGTTATTTTATTAAGGTGTATAAAATTGAGAACCAAAGGAAACATGACAATGAACCTGAAGGAGTGGTATTATGATCACAAAAAACACTGAAGCATTTCAGTCTTAAAATAGATTATTTCAGAAGTCAATTTAAATTGCTTAAAATTAATTTCCTCTCCCCTGCCCCCTTTAAAAAGTTCAGCACATGCTAAAAACCGCAAGCTAAGACAAGAGAGAATTCTTACAGACACATTCTGGGGACTCCAAGCATTATTGAAGCTGTAAATAGGAGCTGAAGAGCCACAGGCACCACACTCTCCTTTTGTACCCATGTTTCCCCAGCATGTTGTTGACATTAGTGTCAATGGACATTATAGTCCCTTATATTCAGAAAACAATGGATCTGATTGTACTTGTGCTGGTAATAGGTCAGGAGGGGTAGAGGGAAGAAGAAGGGAGCTACACACTCTTGACATTTTGTTTGCTGCGTTTGGATTTTTGCCATGGACATTTAGCATTGAGTTACTGATGATAAAATGTTTAGCTGAGAATGAAATGATATGGTCTAGGTCCATTAAGGAAATGGGAAATGTTTCCTTGCATCTTCATAAAAGTTCTAATTTGTTGTCTCATAGTGTGGAGGTGACCCTAGGTTCTTGAATGCTATGTTTGTGGCTCGAGACCACAACTTCTGGTAGAGCTTAATAACCTGGAATTTTTTGAACACATAGGAGTCTGGAGTTGTATTTTTTTGTCCATTATCTGAGGATCAAATTAGCTAAACTCAGAGAGACTGATTAGGACAAGACTGGCCACAACCACTTTTTAAGAGAAATAAGTTTTATTGATACTTTATTTCTGTTGATATTTTTGTTTTTATGTCACCCTAATTTGCCCCTGTGTTTTTTCTTTCTTCTCCAGAGAGCAGTCTCTTATAACAGATTTTTTCCCCAAAAAAGAATAGGAAAAAGGAGAGAGAAAAAATTAACATACCATTTCATACATTGAAAAAACTGACAGTATACTGTCAGCATTGCACACTTGCAGGCCCTCTATCTCTATAGGGGAGTAGGGTGAGGCACCTACTCATTTCCCTTCTTTAGAGGGCCAAGTTTGTTCATTGTAATTTCTCAATATCTATTTTGAATTGTTTTGTCCTTTCCATTTATACTGTTGTAATCATTGTCTATATTGTTTTCTTGGTTCTGCTTACTTTGGCTTGCATTAAGTCCTATAAGTTATTCCTTGTTTCTCTGTATCCATTATATTCAATGTTTCTTATGGCATAGTAATATTCTATTACATGTATATATCACAATTTCTTTAGTTATTCCTCATTCTATGGGCTTTACTTTTATTTTAGTTCTTTGCTACTACAAAAAAATGCTGCTATAAATTAAATATGTGGCTGCATATGAAAGTTTCCCCCCTTTTTGTAGCTGCCTTGATATATGAAAACCATGTAATCTTTCAATAAAAGGCTAAATACACTTTAGTAATATTATCTTCATAATTTCACATTGCTTCTCAGAATGTTTCTACTAAATCACAGATCACTACCAATATGTTACTATTCCTGTCTTTCCATAGTTCTTCAACACTGACTATTCCCATTTTCTGTTATCTTTGTCAATGTGTTGGATATGAGGTAAAACCTCAGGGTGGTTTTTGTATTTGTTTTACTACTTGTGACTTAGAGCATTCTTCCACATACTTGTTAATAGTTTGTAATTCTTTTGAGAATTGTTTATCTTATTCTTTGACTACCCTTTTGGCCTCTAGATGGAATAATGTGCTTACTTACTGTGCAGATACTTATTAGCTGTATGTCCCTGGAGCAATCATTTAATCTTTGCCTCAGTTTGTTCAATTATAAATGGGGATGTAATAGAATCCCCTCTCAGAGTTGTGAAGATCAAAGGAAATAATATTTATAAGGTACTTAGCACAGTGCTTGAACATAGTAGGCACTTAATAAATGCTTTTTTCCTTCCTCCCCATCTTCCCCTTTGACCATTTTCTACAGGAGAATAAGTTTTTAAAGTTGCAAATGTTTCTGTTATTTCTCTATGTATCTTGGGTGCCAATTTTTAAAAGAATTTGATAAAGATTTTCCCCCATATTAAATCACTTCCCTTCTTCTCCTGAGTGCATTAACTTGTCACAAGGTGTTTCAAGTTTAGATAATCAAAATTTTCAATTTAATCTTGCATAATTATTTCCCTCCTTTAGTAAGAATTCCTTATCTACATAAGTTGTGAAAGTATATGAACTGCTTTTTTCTGATTGTTTTGTGATATTTAGATTACATATCCAATTTTTTTATTATAGCTTTTTAGTTACAGAGCATATGCATGGTAATTTTTCAACATTGACCCTTGCAAAACCTTCTGTTCCTACTTTTCTCCTCCTTCCCCCCCACTCCTCCCCTAGATTATCCATTTTGATTTTATTGTAGAATATGGCAAAAGATATTGGTCTAAGCTTAATTCTAGTAGACTGAGCCCATCACTCTTTTTTTTTAATTTGTTGGGTTTTTTTGGAGAACAATTTTTTTTTAATAATTATAACTTTTTATTGACAGAACCCATGCCTGGGTAATTTTTTACAACATTATTTGTTGCACTCACTTCTGTTCCGACTTTCCCCCTCCCTCCCTCCACCCCCTCTCCCAGATGGCAAGCAGTCCTATACATGTTAAATATGTCACAGTATATCCTAGATACAATATATGTGTGCAGAACTGAACAGTTTTCTTGTTGCACAGGAAGAATTGGATTCAGAAGGTAAAAATAACCCGGGAAGAAAAACAAAAATGCAAATAGTTTATATTAATTTCCCAGTGTTCTTTCTTTGGGTGTAGCTGCTTCTGTCCATCATTGATCAATTGAAACTGAGTTAGATTTTCTCTTTGTCGAAGAAATCCACTTCCATCAGAATACATCCTCATATAGTATCATTGTTGAGGCATATAATGATCTTCTGGTTCTGCTCATTTCACTTAGCATCAGTTCATGTAAGTCTCTCCAAGCCTCTCTGTATTCATCCTTCTGGTCATTTTTTACAGAACAATAATATTCCATAACATTCATATACCACAATTTACTCAACCATTCTCCAATTGATGGGTATCCATTCGTTTTCCAGTTTCTAGCCACTACAAACAGGGCTGCCACAAACATTTTGGTACATACAGTCCCTTTGTCTTCTTTAGTATCTCTTTGGGGTATAAGCCTAGTAGTAGCACTGCTAGGTTAAAGGGTATGCATAGTTTGACAACTGTTTGGGCATAATTCCAGAATGCTCTCCAGAATGGTTGGATTCGTTCACAACTCCACCAATAATGCATCAGTGTCCCAGTTTTCCCACATCCCCTCCAACATTCATCATTATTTTTTTCCTGTCATCTTAGCCAATCTGACAGATGTGTACTGGTATCTCAAAGTTGTCTTAATTTGCATTTCTCTGATCAATAGTGATTTGGAAATAGTTTCAATTTCATCCTCTGAAAATTGTCTGTTCATATCCTTTGACCATTTATCAATTGGAGAATTGAGCTCATCACTCTTGAAGACACTACCTATAAAAGGACTTAGGGAAGAAGCCTGCCCACAGAAATGAAATCATAGATCCTAGAAGTAATGCAGTATTTCCCTGATACTTTCCAATTTAATTTATTCAATGCCCTTGGGAGCTAAATAATAAATAAGGACCAATTTTAAAGATAAGACCAAAGCAGAGAGCTGGAAACTTAGTTCAGTTCAACATGTATTTATTTAATGCCCTCTGTGGACAAAACACTTGGGATACAAAGTCAAAGATTTTTAAAAGCCCTTCTCTCCAAGAACCTTACACATTTATAAGTGATAAAATGTATAAACAGATCAGTACAACCAAGATAATTTAAGGATAAGAATACTGGAAACTAGGAATGTAAGGAAATTTGTCCTATAGGAGTCAGTACCTGAGCTGAATGTTGAAAGAAACAAAGGAATTTTATAAATAAAAGTGAGGGGAAAAGCGAGGTATTAGGGGAGGGAGGTATGCAGAAATTTGTTTACAATAAGTCATGGAAGTTAATTACATGTCAGATTTAAGGAATTCCAAGCAGGATAGCTTGACTAGACAAGAGAATATTTAAAGAGAAGTAATAAGTCTGGGAAAGTAGTCTGCAACCAGACTGTGAAAGGCTTTGAATTCCCGACAAATGAGTTTGTGTTTTATCCCACAGTACTGGGAGTTGGATTGTTGAGTAGGTGAATGACTTAGTCTCTTCTCAAGGAGCTTACAGATTAATGGAGAGAATGATTTGAGGAGGAATGGACTGCTTTTAGCTGAGGGGAACCAGTGGAAGCTTCAGGAGGATAAGGTACTTGAACTGTGCCTTGAAAAAGAATTTCCTTTTTATCAATGTCACTTAGACAAGTCATTTACCTGCTCTGATTTTCAGGTTCCTTCAGAACAAATGATATGCTCAATTAGTTGATTTTTAGGTCTTTTTAATTCTGGGTCCTATAAGAAGAATTTAAACAGGTATGCATAAGGAAGGACTCAGGGGCATAGATTGCAGCCTTATTAGTAATTCCTGGAAGTGGAAAAAGACAGAATGAAATGAGCAAACAGAAAGGCAGCATGTCTGATGGATAGAGCATTGGACTTGGAATCTGCACCGTCTAGCTTTAAATCTCACCACTAAATCTTACTATATGAGCTTTTCTCTTCATGACTAATCTCTTTGAGAAAGCAGTCCATATTGACCTTTTTGTCCTCCTTACTCTCTTCTATTAAGAGTAATCTCTGTAATCTAGCTTCTTATCTTTTCATTCAACAGAAACTGTCTTCTCCCAAGGCTACGTCTACTGGCATTTTCCTCCATTGCCATCCTTCTTGACCTCTATGCAGTATCTGATTGTTCATGACTTTTTCCTCCTGAATGACCACATGAGCCATCTCTTCCAACTTGAGCTTCTCTCAGACAATATTATTCTTTTTCTTTTTGGAGGAATGGTGATGATATAATAACATGAACATATGGTTAAGAGGACCTGGGTGTGACTTTGTGTAAATCATAACTTTTCTGGACTTGTTACCTTGTTTATTAAAGTGAAATAGATAGATGGGCTTTAAAGGTGTCTAGCTCTCTGACCTCCCCTAGGGTCAAGCACAATATCAGGCACCTAGTCAGTGCTTGTTATTAGATAGAATAGTAGACTTGGCATCAGGAAGACCTGAGTCCAAATCCAGCTGCAGACTCTTATTAGCTGTGGATATTTTGCAAGTCACTTAACACCTCTGTCTCAAGTTTCTTCAGCTGTAAAATGGGGATAACAGTAGCATCTCCCTCACAAGGTTTTTTATGAGGATTAAATAAGATAATAATTGTAAAGGTCTTAGTATATTTCCTGGCATATACTGGTCACTGTATAAATATTAGTTATATATTGTTATTGTAATTAAATCTGTCAAATTGAATTTCCCAGTGTTGTTTTTCATTCTTCTTACATTCCTCATCCATTCCCAAAGTATCAACATGCAGTTTTCATCTTGATGTTTCAGCTACCCACCTCAGCTCCAAATGAATTGAATTTAATGCCTGAAGAAAGAGAATTTAAAATGTAGGAATGCAATATTTTCATGGAAAATCAAACGGGTGCCATTAATAACCTCATGCTGAGAATAAATTGTTAGTGATGTGATGTTTAACCTCTGATCTGAGCTAACTGTTCTCTGATGCAGAGCAGGACTAATTGAAAAATAGCCAATGATGTCATCTATCGCATAACATGGACATTAAAGCATGACTAACCCAGGGCTCAGGAGAGTTGATGGCTTCCAAATGAGGTCTTTTGAATACATTTTTTGCCCTGCTCTTTGACAGCACAGTGAACGATAGCTTGCGAATGAAGCTCACCACAGGCTGCTTACTCAACATGAGCTTAATTAACCATGTTCTCTCCCTGTATCTTTCTTACAGCTCCTAACTCTACCTCGTGTCCTGCTGAAGAACCCTGGTGGTCAGGCTTGGTCATTATCATTGCAGTATGCTGTGCCACACTCGTGTTTCTGGTTGTCATTGTCATCATTTGTTACAAAGCCATAAAGAGGTAAAATTGTATACTGTCTCCCTCTTTGAGCTCAAATAACACTCATCTCCAACCTGGTGAGCAATTTCTTTGTGGACCAATGAGAAATTCTCCTCCTCCTCCCTTTTTACAGTTTTGAGTTCCAAATTCTGTCCTTCTACTCCTCACTCCAAAACAATGAGCAATCTGATCTAGTTATACATGTGCATAATGTAAAACATGTTCTTGAACAGGAATTTCTTTGCATGTCCCCAAAAGTTATGACATGATGTTCTTTGCTCCTATCACTAGGGATATAGGATCTAATTTAATAGCATATCAGTATTTACAAGTAAAGACAGCATAATCATTCACCTTTCAGAAAGATGAGAAAGTAGTGTGGGGAATCATATATCAGTTTCATATCCCAGCTTTTGATACTTATTAGCTTATATGGATGTGGTCAAGTTAGTTAATATACTGGGCAAGTTAGTTAATTATATGACCCTCAGGTTTCTCATCTATGAAATGGGAAGAATCATATGTGAAATGGGGAGGTACTTAAGCACACCTTACTTCCCATGATATTTTGCAAAATAAATATTTT
This sequence comes from Antechinus flavipes, assembly GCF_016432865.1. Lineage (NCBI taxonomy): Eukaryota > Metazoa > Chordata > Mammalia > Dasyuromorphia > Dasyuridae > Antechinus > Antechinus flavipes. Next base: position 295,386,364 of record NC_067399.1, on the reverse strand, counting down.
GCTAATAAACATTATAGAAATTGTAGTCATTTTCTGAAATAAAATAGATCGTGTATGTTAAATACTTTGTAAACATTTCATTTAAACAGGAATCCCACTCTTAGATTTGGGTATATACCCAAGGAAGTCAAAGACAGAAAGATTTCTTAGATAGCAAAGTATTTTTTGTGGTAGAAAAAAGAACTGGGAACAAAGTTGGGTGTGTAAACATATTGGAAATTTTGGGGAACGATTTACAAACGTGGTTCATTAATATAATGGAATATTATTGTGATATAAGAAAGCATGAATATTAAGGATTCGGGGTAACATGGGTAGGCTGACATGAACTGATACAAAAGCAAAGTAAGCAGAAGCAGGAAAATGGTGACTTCACAATGATTATGACAATGTAAATAGAGGGGACTATAAAATGAAACTGAACATTGTGTAATTATAAAGGTTGTCCCAAAGAAGAAAGGAGAAAATGTAACCCCTTTCTTTCATTGAAGTTGAAGAAGAAGGAAGACTGTGAGTGTGCTGTTTCCTATGTTTTCAGAGATGGTCCAATCATCAATGCCATTTGGCAGAATTTTTAAAAAAAAAATTTTTCCAAAGCTCACTGAATAGAAGGGGAAGGCAATGTAATAGAGAGCCAAATGAACTCAGATGTTCATGGTGTAATTAAAGAACTGGCAATTGTGATTCTGAGGATTGCTATCAGTGTTCTTTGAGAAATTATCAATAATGGCAAAGGTCCTAGAAAACTGGAAATGGAAAAATGTTATCCATCTTTAATGATCCCTCTCTCTTACAAGCACTTGGTTTGTTCATTTAAAAACATAATTCTGTATCAGAGTTATGTATGATCTATTCTTGTTCCATACTATAGAATTTGTCTGTGAGGGCAAGGACTACTTATTTAGTCTTCTCTCACATGTCTGTCCTGTGCTTGAAGTCTCGTGAAAGATGAGATTCTTTGTTCACTTGTTACAGAGTGTAACCTGAATATGGGAAGGATAGAGACAAAAATTTATTAATTAAACTTCCACTATACCAGGCTCTGTGCAAATACTATTTCAATTGGTTCTCACAACAAGCCTAGGAAGTAAATAATTCCATTTTTATCCTCATTTTACAGTTGAGGAAATTAAGGCAAGCAAAGGTCAAATAATGTGCCAAAGTTCACACATCTAGTAAATGTCCGTGACTATATTTGAATTCAGGGATACAATGAAGTCTGGAAGTCCAGGGATTTTGGCTCAAATTCAGGATCTGGCCTAAGTAAAGGCTCTTATTTAACTCTTCTGAACCTCATTTTCCTTGATCACGACAACAGTATTTGAGTTACCTATATGACATGTTGGAATCCTTACTAACTGCTAAGTAATTAGAGTTCATCTACTCTTACAAGAAGTTGTTTTGGCCAGAACCTGAAACAAGGTATTAAGTAGAACTAATTAAGACAAGGCTTGTGTTCACACCTTTACTCACTGGAGTCCACAAGTATGCTAGCTTCACAAAGTACACTTTCTACACCTCCCTTAAAGCTCATTGGGCCAGAGAGCACTATGGGAGAAAACCCATAATCCCATTCTCTCAGAAGAGGCATATAAAAGGCCAGCGATGAGGAATCTATGGAAGAATACATTTTTTCCTCTTGGCTGGCTGATCGCGCTGGACTCGAGAGGAACGACTCTGGTGCAGAGAACACTTTGACGGATTTCAGTGGAGCTACGCCAGAAGCCCTCTCCGCAGCAAGTTGGTGGCTGGGCTCCCCAGAAGGAGATAAGAGAGACCTTCCATCTCTGTCTTGGTTGGAGGCAGAAGAAAGCAGAGTCAGAGGCTGAAGGACAGAACCTTTGGATTTGGAGACATCCGAAGGGCTCCAAGCCTCTAAACCGGCTGTGCTTTGAGAAGAACAAACTCCAACATTTGAACTCTAACAATGACAGGGTTGTAAGGAAAGGCTTATTCCAGTTCTCAGCATCTAGGCATAGTAGATTTTTAGGCAGCCAGGTGGCTCAGTGCATAGTACTAGCCTTGGTGCTAGGAAGGTGATCTTAAATCCTGCCTCCAGCACAAGTTCCCTTATAACCACTGTCTGACTCAAATTCCCTCAACTGAAAAATGGGGATAAGAGCACCTATCTCATGGGGTTGTTGTGGAGATCAACTGACTTGACATATGTAAAGAGTTTATTATTATTGTATGAGGGTTTTTCCCAGGCAACCTTTTGACTAAGATGACATTTTGGCCAAGAGGAGTGCTCAGCAGTACTTCAGAGAATGAATAACTCTTCTTTCTTTGCTGACAAAGAATTCTCTGGCTCCATTCTTTGGCAGAAAGTGTACTGATGCTGTCTGGCTGTGTTTTTTATAGTGGATATTTGATTCTTTTTTTCCTAACTTGGATACAGCTTGGGAAGTTAAATGAATACCACCAAGCTGAGGCCATAAATTCTGCTGTTTCTGACCTGAACATGCAGTTTCACATCTCATAAAATTAAGTCCAAACTTCAGTTGATAGCAGTGTCAGCTTACTGGGTCTCATTTTGGCCAGAGATAATCAAGAGATTTTGCTCTAGTTGCATATATTTAGGGAATTGCCAACCACAGAATTTATAGTGCAAAAAAAAAAAAGTTGGTTCACAGTAAATATAATTATCAATATACTATAATGTTAATAGCATTAATATAATGATAACAATGCTACAAATTTACTCTTCTAAGATTTAAATTAACCAGATCTGTTTGGCTAAGCCCAATGTCTCTTGTTGATATTAGAATCCAGAAGAATATATTCAAGTCATTTTCAAGACTGGCTGAGCTCCGACTCTTAAGGACATTAAAAGTCAAGATCAATTCAAAATCTAGCCACTGAACATTAACTGCTAAAGAATGTGTGGCATCTGAGGGCAATGGTGATATAAAGAATTTTAATTTGACATGCTATGTGGCTAAATGGGTCTTATGGAGATTCTGTAAAAACAAAACAAAAACTAGGAAGAAAAAGATAGAGAGACAGCAAGTTGTTCAAAGTTAACTGGCCTTTGTATTAAGGGCAGTGGGTTCAAATTCTAGTTCCAACTCCTTATTACTTGTATCTCCAAACAAGTCACATCAGCTTACTAACCATTGCTTTAACTACTCTTTATAATGAAAGGGTCATACTAAATTATCTCAAAGATTTCTTCCAGATCTATATCCTCTGATCCTGTTAATTTCTTGTTTTAGAATAGTATTTTTCCAATTACATGTAAAGATAGTTTTCAACATTCCTCCTTTCCTCAAAATAGCAAGCAATCTGATGTAGGTTATGCATGTACAATCATCTCCATATTAGTCATTTTGTGAAAGAAAAATCAGAACAAAGGGAAATAACCAAGAGGAAAGAAAAAATAAACAAAAAAAGGTGAAAATACTATGCTTTGATCCATATTCAATCTTCATAGTTCTCTCTCTTCAGGTAGAGAGATATTTTCCATATCGGATACTGTTAATTTCAACATTTTTAGAGTAAATGTGTGACTTCTGATTCCATATTCAATTGTCCTCTTCTGTACTATGGTGTTTTCTCCCTAACTAGGTGGTAAGCTTTCTAAGAGGAGGAAAACAGGCACAAAGTATTTTGTTTTTCTTTTTTGTGTCTTCCTCTGCTCCAAGCAATAATGCTTAATATGATGTTCTGCATCAAATAGGTGTTGACCATTGCTATGATCCTGTGAATGTCTTGACCCTAAATAGAATTCCACTTTTGAGATACCCTTTTTTGATGTTAACTAACTACTCTATTGCCAATCCATAGTATTTAAAATACAATTCACACTGAGTCTCTGAGTCAGAAGGAATCTAAGAAAGTACTAGAATAATCTTTACTTGAACAAGAAACTAAGCAAGTGGTCAAGCGGTTATTGCTTCAAGATCTTCTGTGTGATCATTAGGCAATAAATACTTTTGACTTTGAGATAACTGTTAAGAAGTATTCTACCTCAATCTGACTTTTTTCCAACTTCCTTTCATTTTTCCTTATTCTGATATTTGGGAAATGAGCAGACAAAATCTAATTTCTTTTCCAAGTGGGAGAGATAAATATTTATCATTTGGCAAATTTACACACACACACACACACACACACACACACATACACAACCATTATCCCTTTTGACACATTGTATTTGTTCATAAACACTCTTTGCTCTATTGAGAGATATAGAAGTGATCTTAGTTCTGATATTCTCCACTGAAATGAGCTTTGTAATGTTTCCCTGTCAATTGTATTGACCCATTCTCGGGAGGGAAGAAGCAGGTCTTGTGCAAAGTGAGAAGTCTCATCAATTATGTTCCTTTGTTGAAATGATGAGATGAACGTGTAGCTTTTTTTCTCTGCTGACAAACAGCTTTTTTCCTTAGGTCATAGGCATCATAGGCATATTTCATCCCATATCCAGCCAGAGTTACCAGGAATCAGAGGTTGTCTGTGTTTGGGAACTTCATTCTGGCCCTTCTTTATCTCTTGAAATTGATTTTCTGCTCAATTGTTCAACATCCATTTAATTATAATTTATAGCCACTTCTGCTCTTAGGCCAGTAAAGATCTATGGAATATTTTGTCCAATCTTCTTGATCATGAATAACATATAAGAAGAAGATCATAGATTTAGAACTGGGCTTTTGAGACCATCTAGTCCAATTCCTCATTTTCCAGAGGAAGAAATTGGGGCCCCAAAAATGATTTGCCCAAGATCACACAGGTAGCAGAGATAGCATTTGAACCCAAGTTTCCTGACTTCAAAGCCACTGACTACACTTCTCAGTGAAATAGAGAAATATATTTGCGTGTTGTGTGTATGTGTGTGTATGCATCTATTTATCTATATCTATCAATCAATCAATCTATCTATTTATGAGCTAGGTAGTTCAGTGAATTGGCCTGATGTCAGGAAGATTCCTCTGTCCCTAGAAAGAATCAAAAAGAGCCAGACATGTCTGCAAACAACTGAACATGTATATAAATCTGTGTGTATATTACAAATATACTTAGTATATTTACAAGAGACAGATATATTGTGTATGCATATTGTGTATGTGTACATACAAAAATTATATATTTACATATATGTTTACAGATGTATATTTTATGGCATGTTCAATTTATTATACATAGTAAAAATCAGAACTATAACTATAGTTGGGGGACAGATTTTGTCCTAGGGCACTAATATTTAGAGGACACTCACATCATCTGCACTCTATTTGGTAGAAACAACTGAATTTGATTCCTGGTTTGCAGGAATAATTCATTAAAATAGGGAGTTAACAAGTGACAAATTTCATACCCTATCCCTGGCAGCCATACCACTCTTAAGCCCTATTCTGTCTCCTGAGCTCTTAGGATTTTATCCTATAGTTCATAGTATCTCCTTGAGGTCTGCCTCCCCAAAAACAACTAAATTTGGCTTATTACTAGATATTAGGATCATTAGTAATAACTCTGGTGAGAACTTAATAAATGATTATTGAATGAATGAATTGTTTTCATTTTATATAAAGATTCTTGGACTAGAATACTTTGTGGGGAGCCTTTTTAGGTTTATGCTATACTCTAGACTAGTAGTTCTTAACCTTTTTTGTGTGGGATGGCCCCCTTTGGCTGGTAAAAATTCTCAGATTAATGTTTTTAAATAAATAAAACAATTGTAATAAATAATTCCAAATCTAGTGTCCTTTCTTGTAGATCAAGGGTCCTTGATCCAAGGTCTCTGAATTTGGAAATAGTAATCTTTTGTTTGATCCTGAATCTTTACTTACTAATTATTACCAGTTATCCTGGTGGGATAATTTATCTTATTTGAATTTATTTCCTTAACTCTAAAATAAAAAAAAAATATTTCTACTTCCTCACAAGCTTGTTGTAGAAAAAGTTCTATGCAAACTTTAATGTTATAGAAATTAATTATTAGTGATATTAGCATTACTGTTATGTCTATATCATTTTCCCAAAGAGAATTGCTTAGAAATTCCCATTTATTCTGGATAGTACAGCATAGTGCATCAGGAGGCATAGGTACAGTGGGAAGAATAAACAGACACAGATGGTTTGGAAAACATGGTAAGTGCATTACACAACTCAAATATTCATGAAAAATGCACTTTTTTGAGAATGAATACTGAATGAAATACTTCACATGTATAAACTACTTCCCCACAGCAGTTTGGACGCTATGTTAACTCTTTCAGGCGAGCTGATAAGTAATCAGTTATTCAGGAGGTATTTTGAAAGGTACTTGATATATACTAGGTACTATCCTCGGAGCTAGGATGACAAAGCCTGAAATGAATTAGTACTAATCTTTAAGAGCTTTTTATTTTATCAGAGGAAATAACACATATACAAAAAATATAAAGTAATGTTGTGAGGCAGGCAGGAGGAGCTGGAGGTGATAAGGAAAAACTTTATGTAGAAGACAGCACATAAGCAGACTTTTGAAAAGAAAACTAGGGATTCCAGAAGATCTCCTTTTAAAAGAGAAAACATTTCCAGGCATGAGAGGTAACCACTGGAAAAGCATAGACAGTAGATAGTGTGTAAGGAGCGATTTGAAAACCAGTTTGACTGAATCGTAGAGTGAGTTTAGAGAAGTTATATATAATAAGCTTAGAAGGGTAAGCTGGGGCCAGGTTTCAATGGACTGTGCATGTCAGCAGAGGTGATAAGGTACCAATAGAATTAAATGAGTAAAAGTATTACATGTTCAGACCTGTGCTTAGTAAGAACATTTTGGCAGATTCTGGAAAATGAATTGGAGCAGAGAGAAATGAGGCAGAGAAACCAGTGATAAGACTATTTTTGATAATGCAAGTGAGCAGTAATGAAGACCCAGACTAATATTGTGGCCATGTGAAAAAGCCACAGTTATAGGAGATATGCTGTGGAGTGGAGATTTGGCAAGTGACTAATCCAGTGGGATAAGGGAGAGTGATTTACAAACCAGGTCCAGGTAATTGGAAGGATGGCATCCTTAACAAAGTCAGTGAAGTTTTGGGGAGGCAACATTATAGAGTGGAAAAAGCATTGCTTTTAGAACCTGAGTTCAAATCTCTTTAACTCTTATAACTCTTATAAATTAAATGAATTTTTTTAACTTTCTGGGTCTCAATTTCTTCATTTATAAAATGAAGTGATTAAATTAAATGTCCTTAGAGATAATTTCTGACTCTAGAATTGATTAGCATTTAAGTTCAGAAGAAGTTTGAGGGAATAATTTGAGTGAAAAATGCATCAGGGATATCCACCTCCAAGTGCCCAATTGGCAGTTGCTGATGCCATTCTGAAGTTCAATCTAGAGTAGGACTGGAAAAAATAGATTTCAGAATCATCTGCATAAAGATGACAATATTAAATCCATGGGAGCTAATGAGGTGGCCAAATTTAAGCAAACTAATTCAAATAGTAATTTAGTTATCCAGAGAACTTACCATCTGGAAGACAGAGAAAGAGATTTTTCAATATAAGAACACACAGTTCATTAGCAGTAAGGAGACATAAATTATATGAAATTAATAATACTTTTTAATAAATAAAAGCAAAGAGAAGTAGTCAGTGATGAAAGGAAATGATTTAGGTCTCAATTGATAATGGAATTTCATCCCTTGCATTTTATCTTGTGTATTTGTTTCTTTTCTACTAAATAAAATCTGACCTCCCAAATGGGTCCAGGGACTTAGAATCTAGGGAATTTTTAAGATCTCTCAGGAGAGACTTAGATTCAAATCTCACCTAATAAACTTGGAGGGGAACTGATAATTGTTTTCAAGTATTTGAAGGATTGTCATATAAAAGAGGAATAGAGCTATTTCTGTTTGGAACTTGAAGCACAAAACATTATGAGTAGAAAGTGTAAAGAGGCAAATTTAAATTCCCAAAGTGAAATGTATTTTTTCCAAAGTATTAAATGTCCTTTCACTGGAAAGAGGGAAGAGGAAGGAAGGAGGGGAAGAAAGAGAGGGACAGAAAGAGGGAGAGGGAAAGAGATCCTTAATGAGGATCATTTTCAGAAAATTTATGGTCCTAGAGAGTTGCTTAGGCTAGTGAGAATTTAAGTGATTTGTTCAGTATCAGATAGCTACTTAGTAATAGAGACAGGATTTGAAATCAGTTCTTCCTTTTTCTGAGACAGATCTCTGTTACATTATGTTGCTACATCAACAGAAATACAAAATATAAGTAATAAATAGATTGAACTGGAGGTTTGACACAAGGAGGCAATTCAATGGAATTTTGCTCCAGATGAGGATAAGTTAAATAAAAAAGGAGAATTACTCAAATAAATCTTGTGATCTCATCAATTTTGGAGTTCCCCCAAGCTGTAGAGAGAAACCTATCCTTATTCCCCATCTCATACAACTGATTTCCATGTCTTTGCAAAAGAATACTATAGGATAGCAATATATGCTAAATTTATATAATCGTATAAGAAAATGCAAGAATATAAAGGAAGAAACTAATGGAGAGTACTTAATTCATTAGCCCTTGAAGTTAAAAGCAAATGATATTACTGAATTCCATTCATTAAGAATGTATTAAGGTGCCTTCTGTGTGTAGGCATTAGAGTATATTGCTACCATCTTAGGCTTCACCAGACTGCCAAAAGGAGTCTTTTAGCCCGTGGTACATAGAAAAAAAAAAAGATTAAGAATCTCTGACCTAGATAGAAGAATTAAATGAGCAGTTTGGAACTTAAAACTGGCACAGAAATAGGTTACTGTAATGATGGTGACTTCAACCATTTGGAGGTTTGGAACTCTCCCTCCTTCTGCCAAAAGCAGAGGGGATGATGAATTTGTGACTTGCCTCAATGATAATTTCAACCTTCAAAAGTGGAGGAAGAAACAAAGGGAACTGCTATTCTGATTCTCACCACCAAGGAAGAAGTGTTTTTTTGAAGTTGAAATGAAAAAATCCTTGGGGTCAAGAGTTCACTCTAGAGAAGAAAATGAAAGTCATACAGTCTGACATGCACCCCAGATTTTCAGAGAACCTATTTTGAAGGGCTCAAAGAAAGGCTAGATAAGATCCAAAGGCTTCATATGTTGAAGGAAAGGTCAGCCCAAGAGGGATGTGAAGCTCTTAAGTAGGGAATTTTGAAGACTTGAACATAAGTTATTCCAATGAGGAGAATAAAACAGAACTGCCCAAGAGAGATCAATGTGGATGCCCAGGGAACCTATTGGTATACTTAGATTTTAAAAAGACATTTTCAGAATAGGGAAGCCAGTGCAAGTAACTAAGAATGAATACAAACAAGGAGAATGATTCTGTAAAAATCAGATGGGGAATTTTAAAACCCAGAATGAGCTGAGACTGATGATCAATCCTAAAGACAAAATTTGGGGATTATTGAGTTTTTTAAAGCTATTTTAAGAGAAGGGTCAAATGAGGTGTGAGATTACTGACTACAATAATAGGTGGGCAACTATTTTTTTTCTTCTTTTCACTTTTGAACTTAGAAGTATGGACAACAAAATCATAGTAGGGATTCTAACTCAAAGTACATGAGGGGATAATCAGGCAATATCTTACCACCCAAAATTAATTTAAGTGACTAGACGAACTATTTCAATCAACATTTATTAAGGGCCCTTGAATACTAAAAAGAACTGGTATGCATAATTATTGACTACTATTAATGGCCTTTAAAAGTCTCAGAGAAGGGGAAAGTTAACACTATTGGAAAAAACCAATGTCCTAGTTTTTCAACATAGGTAGAGCTAGGAAACTATTGACCAGTAAGCTTTATTTCTATTCTTGGCAAAATTCTACAACATATTATTGAGGGAATGATTTCAAAGAATTTGGAAAGGGAAGCAGAGATCATGTGATTCCATCAAGAACTGGTCATACTAAATTAACCTTGTTCCTTTTTTTGACATCATAATTAGACCAAGGGAAATAAATTGGCATAATGTACCAGCAATGCAGTTAATGTTTATCATTAATGTCTGTGGATAAGGTGGAGAGATATAGGCTAAATGCTGTCAAAATTAAATGGATTTGGAAATGGTTGTATCTTATACTATCTCACTCTGTGCTCATTTAATTCTTTTTTTCTGTCTAGGTATATATAATATAATTCATTGCCTAGCAGAAAAAGTAGTTGTTAATTAATAAGTCTATATCAACTTGGAGAGAAGTCTTTAGTGGAATAGCCCAGAGTTTGGGGGCTCTTCATCCCAGAATGTTGAACATTATTTTTTATTAAATGATTTAGATAAAGACACAAATGACATGATTACAAAATTTGCAGATGATACCAAGGTTGTACAGGTATCTAACTTTGAGATGGCAAAATACAGATCTGAAAACATCTTATCAGGCCAGAGTGCTGGGTCAAATCAGATGAAATAATACATCATAGGAATAAATGTAAAGTTCTGCTTCTGATTCCAAAAAATAAATTTCAAAAGACATCTGACAAAAGACATCTGACTAGATCATGATTTCTGTGGAAATAGAGGTTTGAGTGCTTATATACTCAGTATGAGCCAGCAATATGATGTAGCCAAAATAGCTAGTACATTTCCAAAGAGTATCAAGAGAAGCACAGTGTCCAAAATGAAGAAATGTATTTTGCCTTTGAATTGCTGTGTTCAGTTGTGGGCAATCCCATTTTAAGAAAGATACAGGCAACCTATTCAACATGTAAAGGACTGCTTGCCATCTGGGGGAGGGGGTGGAGGGAGGGAGGGGAAAAATCAGAACAGAAGTGAGTGCAAGGGATAATGCTGTAAAAAATTACCCTGACATGGGTTTTATCAATGAAAAGTTAATTTAAAAAAAAAAAGAAAGATACAGGCAAGCTGAAACATGTCCCTTAGATGATAATGAGGATGGTGAGACGATAATGAGTGAGGATGAGAGACTGAACAGCATGCTACAGAGGGAACTAGGAGTGTTTCTCCTAGAGAAGATAACATTGCTATCATGTTTGTTGCCTGGAATTTATCTTCTAAGTATCTGAAGAACTTCCATAGGCAGCTAGTACAGTAGCTCGAGTGTTGGATCTGAAATAAGACCTGAGTTCAAACTCAGCCTTAGACATTTATTAATTATATAACTCTGGGAAAGTCAGTTAACCTCACTCATTTTCCTATCTGCAAAAGTGCCCACTTGCCAGGGTTGTCATGAGAATCAAATGAGATAATAATTGTAAAGTAGTTAGCACACTATGTAGCACATACTAAGCACTATATAAATATTAGCTATTATTATTATTATCATGAAATTCAACAAGCATTTATTGAGAACCTACTATGACCCAGATACATTCCTATACTCTGGGAATTACAAAGATAAAAACAAAATATTCCTGCTGTCAAGAAGATTCTAGAGGGTGAGGGAGAAGGATGAAAAGAAGTAGACAATGTGGACACACAAAATAAAAACAAAATATGTGCAAGAGTGTAAGGATTGGTTGTCTTCAGGCTAAGGAACTGAGCAAATGGCTGTAAATTGCAGACCAGTAGATTTACACATGATTTAAGGAAAATTTCTGAATAGAGCTTTCCAAAAGTAAAATGGGGCCTGATGGTGAACATTGTGACTTCCCTCTAAATAAAGGTCTTCCCATTGGATAATTGCATGGTAATTAATGAACATTGAAAGAATTATTTGTCAGGTGCAAGCTGCACTGTATTCTGTCTCAGGAGCCTTCAAATTCATAGTCACAGGAATAATATAAATAATACCTCACATCTATATAATTCATCATAACGTACAAAACATTTTCATTGGAACAACTCTCATGAGTAAATAGTATTTGTATCATTATTCCATTATACAATGAAGAAAGTTAAAGTGAGAAAGGCTTGTCTGTTTATTGTTACCCAATAAATGGCAGAACCAGCATTAGAATCCAAAACCTCACCACTTCCCAGAAAAAAAAAAAAAAAATTAGTCCAGAGTCCATTCAATGTGACTGCTATTTCAAATGTACTGAGTTCATTTTTGAAATTCACAGCTTCAAACCTCTACCAACACATCTGTTTATACCAGATCAACCTGGAAGGTAAAAGAATTCAAAGATAAAAGCAATTAATGAAACAATTAAAAATGGTAAATAACTAGAAAATAAAGTAGGTATTAAACAAGTACTCATGGCCTGTATCCACATGCCTGCAACTCTCAGTGCATCTCTGTAAGTACTAGACAACTCCCATTAAATCCTTCTCTTTCCCTGAAACAATCAAAGAGAGACACATCAGTTTACTCGCAGAAAGGTTCTAACGAAATTCACTACAGTACCAAAGCTGGGAAAGCTGTCCCCTTGGAACAGCATCTAAGAAATCTTCTAGAAATTGCTGTTTATTCCTGTAGAAGGAACAGTCTTGTTTATGCTGACACTTCTCAGTGTCAATCCCTCCTAACATTATGTTCACTTCTGCCAACCAGGCTAACCTGAGCATGGTCTAGGGATGGCTTCTACTTTTGCTCCCCTCTCTCTCATCTCTTCCTGTGCCACTTAACCTTGAAAGACTACCCAGCTATCTCACTGCATATGCTGGAATCACAGCTTCCCAATCAAAGTACATTTTGAATTATATCATAACACTGTGGAGCTCATTCTCAAGCACCTGGGAGGCATCCTCAAAAGAGAGAACACATCCTCTCTCAAAACAAAAGTTTAAAAACAATTATTGAAATTGAATATGTTGTTCAAATCATAAGGATTCAATTCAATAACAATAACAAAAATGTTAAATTCCCAATACCAACCAAAAAGAAACAGAAATGTGTGTTCTACTAAGGGGCAGGTGACATGTACATGGGTAAGTAAAATTCAAAGCAGGGAATTACAGGGAGTAAAGAAAAGATGAAGCTATGACAATGTGAAAGAGTACTTTCAGCTGGAGTGAACTGAGAAGAATTTAAAATGTCTATTGTACTTAGGAGTCTGTCTTCAAAGGAGTTGGAGTGCAGCTTGTAAAACAAGCTGTTTATATTCAGCTTTGATTTTTGTTTCTTAACTTTTGAGACTGCTAAGCTTTTGATTATAGCTCACATGTTTAATAGAGACGAATATTTGAAGAGAACTCTGCTTTTTCTATTTTTTACATCATCACAGAATCATAGATTTTGAATTTGGTGGGACCTTTAAGTTCATCAGATCTAATCCTCTTGTTTTACAGATAAGGAAACAGAGCTAAAGTGGTTAATTAGTTTGACCAGTTACAGGAGTAGTAGGTATCTGAGCCAAGATTTGAACCTATGACAGAAATCCTGTCCCTTCTTCCACTCAATTTTAGTGTTGTCTTCTTGATGTTCCTTCCCAGTTAAAAGTAATATCTCCTCCTTGAATCCATCATGGTATTTTACTTGTTCTTTGTCTGTACTGATCATATTTTAATTTGAATTTTACTGATTCTCTACGTTTCTCATTTTCCCTGTAAATTGCCTTAGGATAGAGACCACACGTGATATATCTTTGTATTCCCCAAATGCAGCATAGAACTTTTATTATATAATAGGTGGTTAATGTATTGATTTTTGCTGAATTGAAATTTCATTTCATTTCATCTTGCAGCAATGTGCTTTCCCATCCACTTTGTTAGAAAAATTCTTTTCCATAATCAACAAGAACGTACTATATGCCAGATACAAAATAATGGCTACATAATGTACACTTAACTCTTCTGAATCTGTGGTTCTAGAAAAACCCCAAAAGAAGTAGATTAAATATTCCTGTGACAAAGGGAAAACTGATGCTGAGGGAAGTTAAGAGTCAATTGGATTTGTGCTTTGTCTGTTCTAGTACTCTCTTTAATCTGCTGGGCTTTCAGTCAGTCACTTTAATGAATTAGAGTGCAACCAATTGCCTCAAGCCAGTGGTAACCAAGCTGAGCATCTCTCTAAGGTTGGATTGCTATATAACCCCAGGAAGTTATTTAGTTACATTAATAAAATACTAAACCCAAAATATGACTCAAAAGGCTTTCCAGTGTTAAAATGGTTCTTGTTCATGCTTCATGTACATTCCTTGTGAGAGTACATCTTTGATAGACTGAGCTAGATGACAAAAGGAAATTGACTTAGGTCAAAAGCTGAGGTGAATCTTTTTACATAGTTAAAAAAAAGCTTCACAGAACACTTCACAAAAAAATTATTTCATTTTATCCTCACATCCTTAGAAGGAGATGCTATTATCCCTATTTTTACAGATGTGATTAAGTGACTTGCTCAATCTTACATTGCTAGTGTTAGAATTTAAATTAGGGTCTTGCTAACTTCAACACTTGTACTCTGTCTTGGGAGATAGTAAGAGAGTTTCTGTTTCTGTCTTCTGTGAGTTCAACTCATCAGATCCATATGAATTATATCTTACAATATCAAAAGTTCAGATTGATGTCATTGCCTTTGAGCTTTAAAAAATCTTGAAAGTGAAGAAGGTTGTTAGACAGGAGTTTTTCTAATTTCTCCTCTCTCTCAAAATAATTAAACAAAAAATACAGGGGCAAAATTTGAAGACACATTCTGAAAGAAATGACTTATGAGCACTGAGAAGGAGAATTAATACATAGCTTCATTGCAGATCAACATTTCCCTTTTTTTTGACAGTTTCTAGTCTGGTGCATCAGGACACTTTCTGTAGACATCATTTACCTAGATTTTGACAAATTATCTGATAAGCTTTCTCCTGCTACTCTTGTAGGAAAGATGGACAATTGTGGGCTAGTCGATGCAATTAGTTGACTTTAAGAACTTTATGCCAGGAATGGTAAGTAAGTGGTCAATGTCAACTTGAAGGAAGCCTCTAGTGGAGCAGCCTAGAGATCTGCCTCTCTTCTTTCCCATCCTCTTTCCTTTAATTCTCCTTTAAATATATCTTAAGAGTCATAGAGTTTAGAACTGAAGGGGCCAGTTTATTTAAAGTTCTCCTTTATTACAGATAAATTTTTTATGCATGGAAGTTGCCCAACATTGCAGTTAATAAGCATCAAAGGCAGTATTCAAGCCCATGTCCTTTGTTTTCAGAACCAGAGCTTCTTTTCACTGTATCATTAGATATCATCTTCTTATTATGGTTCAGTGGACCCCATTTGGGGTTTTCTTAGCAAAAATACTGAAGTAGTTTGCCATTTTCTTGCCTATCTCATTTTATAGATGACTTGCCAGGGTCACACAGCTAATAAGTGTCTGAGGCCAGATTTAAATTCAGGAAGTTGAGTCTCCCTGACTCCAGGGCCAGCACTCTGTGCATTATGGCACCACTTGGCTGCTCTTATTTGTCTTAGTGTTGTTTTTGTTGTCTTAGCTCCCTTTGGTGTTGCATTACTGCATGTCAATGATTTGGTATCTAAAATACTCCAATCCTTGTAGCAGCTAGCAAGTTTAGGCTTTTTTAGTTATTTGGGTACAAAGGTTTCGTGGACTTATAGACTCATAAACCTGGAGGAGACCTTAGAGATGGGGGACAGTGGAAAATAGATTAGAGTTTCAAGAAATTACCTTTTTGATTTCTTGTGATCACTGAAAGCTCTCACCCCACCTCATGTATAGGCTATTGCAGGAACCCATTACGGGCTTTGCTTCCCTAGGACACGCTTGTGTGCCACTCAGGCTGTCAAACTGATTTTCCCAAAATGCAAGTCTTACCTTTTTACTCCCCTATTCAAATGAAAGAAGTTTCCTGTTATCTCCAAGATCAAATATAAAATCCTGTTTGGCTTTCTCCCCCCTTTTTCTGAGGCAATTGGGGTTATGTGACTTGCCCAGAGTCACACAGCTAGGAAGTGTTAAGTGTCTGAGGCCAGATTTGAACTTGTGATTTCCTAACTTCAAGGCTGGTCTCTATCCACTGCAACACCTAGCTGCCCCTTCTGTTTCACTTTTAAGGCTCTCCATAACCTGGTCCTTTCCTACTTTTCCATTCTTACACATTGCTCATCTCCACATATTTGTGATAACTTGACACTAGTTGTCTTGCTGTTCCTCAAATATCTGCAGAGGTGGGCAATTTCACTGGCTCTTCCCTTGGCTTGGTATTTATTCCCTTTTCTCTTTTCCACTTCCTGGCTTCTTTCAGGTTCCAGATCAAATTCCACTTTCTCCTTTATGTTTTATCCACTACACCCCCTAGTTGGTACTAACTTTGCCTAGAGTCAGCTAGGTGGTGTATAGAGCACTAGGCTTGGAGTCAGGAAAACCTGAGTTCAAATGCTATTTCAGATGGTGACTTTGAGTACTAAATCACTATAACCTCTATTTTCCTCAGTTTCCTTAACTTAAAAAACTAGGTGTGTAATAGCACTTTTTGTGACGGTTCAGTTGTTTCAGTCTTGTCCAACGTTGAGTGACTCCACCTGGGGTTTCTTGGCAAAGATACTGGGGTTTTCTCATCTGTAGTAACAAAGTTAAGTGGCTTGTCAAGGGTCACAGAGCTAGGAAGGATCTGAGGGCAGATTTGAACTCATGAAGATGAGGTTTCCTGATGGCAACCACCTACCATATGGTGGATATTCTACATCATATGCTGATATTCTACATAAATCATGTAGGGATAGAGAGGTTCTTACACTGGGCCTCGAATTTGAATGTAATGTTCACCACTTGTTTATCAAGTTATGAGGTTCACTTGCACAACCCCAAGAATACTCACAAATATCTCCATTCTACTTTACTTAAATTCCTTGTCCAAATTCAGCATTGGTGGGATGCCTTGATGCTTTGGAAAGTCCCCCAACTTATTTTTATACTTCTGGATTATTTCTTCTTGCCCAACATGAACAGGTGATCATCTTATGACAACTTAATTAGTGGAACGGCCCCTTTGTTAATATGTCCTTTTTGACCCTCAAGAACCAGATCTATCTACCAATGAAACTGTATTTTACCATGCCTCTTTTGCAATTTGGGCTATCAATCCCTATAAAAAACAATGTCCTAGAAAAAGATGAATCTCAGATCATGAGGAAGAGCTAAGGTCTACTTCATTAGAGGGGACCATGGAGCTTTTACTAACATGCCATTGACTCAAAATTTGACCTTAGTCTCTTTCATTGTAGGTTGTACAATTTTAATAACCATAAGGGATTGTTGCAAGGATCACAAATGAAGTAATTTTTGTAAAGTATCTAGCACAGTGCCAGACATAGAGTGGACAAATTTATCTGAACAACTAATCTGTATACTTGAAGAGGGGCCAGAAAAGAAGAAAATCTCTTTTATTGATTGTTTTTGTGAAAACAGAATGAGCATATGGAATGTTGTAGTTTCCTCAAGTTGCAGCAGCTGATTTAAGTAATCCTTTGCTATTAATCTCTTAGATCTCCCTAATTTTTTTTCATCTAATCACTGAATTGTAGTCATATTTTTAATCAGGATTTTCATTTGTGAAGTGAAGATGTAAATAATCTTATTCTCTGAACCATCTACTTTTAATTGTTTAACACAAGTTTAAATGCCAACTACTGTCTATCCATTTATTCCATGATTTGGAAAAGGTCTTTAAATTACTCTATGACTAGGGTAAAGTGAAGGAATTATAGAGATGGGGTAAGGATGGGATGAGAAAGAGAATTTGTTATAATAAACACAAGGAAGGAATCTGAGTTCTTAGGATGTGTTTTACAGTAGAAATCCTAAGACTCTTCCAGTTCTGTTAATGACCTATGTGAATACTGGCCTAATTACTTAGACTCTGAAAACCAGAGGATCTTAATCTATTGCACAGATAAAATACCACTCAAGAGCTTTGTAGTATCATTACAATAACACTGATGGAGCTCTTTAAACCTCACCAAGCAGAGTTTTCTACAAGTGCAGAAGGGATTTGCTGTTAATTGTTTCCATCACCTTCCATTTCCCCAGGTCTTGTTTTCATAGCTAAAAAGCTTTCAAATATGGGAGTTAAATTAAGGACAGTATCTCCTCTAGCTGAATTACTTCACATGATTGATTTTTTTTTCTTGAAAAGGCACTACCATGAAAAATTACTTTTCTTTCCTTCCCTGTCCCCTCACATAGAGAACATCTGGTTCCCTATCTCATTCACTTGACTCTTGACCTAGGCAAGATTTTGAACCTTATGTTGAGCTCTCCTATGATGTTTAATTTTTGGTCAAGCTATTTCATGATAGAGGTATCATGGTGTAGTGAATAGAGCTCTGGATTTTGTCAAGAATAAAAATTTTCAAGAGACAGTTTCTAGGTAACTGATAATCAATCTTATCAATCACTACTAGCAAGTAGTTAACAAAAAAGGCTCATTTGTCAACCAAAGAGGTCTAATCTGTGAAATCTTCAATACTTTGGAAAAAAGGTGCACCTGAGTGTGTAAACCACCCTGATGGGCTAACAAGTAATGAGAGAATGAACTTTAAATAAGAAATGGGCTTATTCTAATGAGGAGAAGGAGGGGGAGACCTGATTTTGATCACTCAGTTTTGGTCGAAGAGATTGATCTATACCCATATCACCCATCTAGAGTAATCTAGAAAAAAAAGAGAATCCACTTTTCCCAGACCTGTTTGTGTAAAACACAATGGGCTGGGAATCCATCAATTTACCTAAACTATTTTCTTTTTTTTTTTTTTTTTACCTTTTGCACAGATCTGAATTTTCCCTCTCATTATCAGACTGGCACTTCAGAGACTACTTGAGCAACCTATAGGGACTGGTTTCTGAATCAGGAAGTAGAAAAAAGGAAAAAATCTTAGTCCTGATTCAGTAATTTATTATTAATATCGGGAAAAATAATCATTTTTTTCTCATGAGTTCTCATGAAGAATATCCTTCAATATATTCAGATAAAGAAAACTGGAAGGGAACAATTCTGGAATCTCACCTCACACCCATTAAACTGGCAAAGATGACAAAAGACGGGAATAATCAATGTTAGAAAGATTTTAGAATGATATGATTTGTTATGTGGAGCTATAAATTGGTCTTACTATTCTATAAAACAATTTGTAATTATATCAAGAAAGTAACTTAAATGTCCATGTCCTCTGATCCAGAGATTGAACTGTTAAGCACTTCTGCCAGAGAGATTAATAACAAAAATAAAAGCTAAATACACAAATATCTCATATATGTGTATACATATATACATGTATATAACCATCATATACACATGCATATGCCTCTATACACACAGTTATACATGTGTGCATATATGTACATATATATACACATGTGTGTATGCATACACATAAATGTATTTACAGAAAGGGAGAAAGGAAAGGCTAAATACATGAATGTAATGGAAGATTGCTGTATTTTAAGAAGCAATGAAGAAGATGAATATAGAGAAGCATGGAAAAACTTACTAAGTGAAGTAAACAGAAGTATAATATATAAGATGACTTCAGAAATGTAAATAAAAGAATGACAAAATAATTAAAACATAAAGCTGTGAAATTATAATGAGCAATTTTGACCCCAAAGAAGATGTTTTTCTCCTTTTTTGCAGTGGAATGGGAGATTAGAGGTATGAAACAGTACTGATAATGTCATATATTTTTGATGTCCTGGTTAAATTTGTTGAACTGCTTTTCCCCTTTTTATTCTTTGTTATCTACTGGCAAGGAGATGGGGATGCATTGGAAAATGTGGGCAATATAAAAACAAGATATATTGATAAAACATGTTTTTTTTTTAAATTGGGAGGGAGTGGAGTTAATACTGGGCATATCTTTGAAATGTCAGATATTTGCCCTCCAAATATAAACCCAATTAAGTTTAACTCTGTTATATATTCAATAGCATCTAAAGTTTATTTTGGAATGGCCTGAAGATGTTTGAATTAAGAACTAGGAGGTTTAAAGCTAAGAATGAGAGTGGTTATTAATAATCCAGAGATCTTGAAGTTAGTGGCTTGGTGAACTCTTCTTAAGCATGTTTTAGAGTGGATTCTTATCAAGAAACTGAAGAATTAAGGAAGAGAGACCAATTAGTATTCTACTGTAATCCAATCTAGAGGCAGAGGTTATAAGATGCTAAACTAGTATAGAGATTAAGTTAGTGGAGAGGGTAGAATGGATGTGAATAACATTATGCTGGTAGCATCAACAGGATTTGGCAATTGAATGGATGTAGGGCTGAGGGAAAGGGAAGAGTCAACTGTGCCTTTGTTGTTATTGTAAATCTGGGTGCCTATAGGGTTGTAGTACTTTTAACAGAAATAGGAGTGTTTGGAGAAGTGACAGATCCTGGGGCTTAAGGGATTATAATGATTTCTGTTTTGGACATCTTGAGATTGAAATCTTTATGAAATATCTGCATGAAAATTATAGTTCTAGACCTGAAAAACTTTAAAGGGTCACCTCATCTTATAAATAAGGACAATGAGACCCAAAAACTTTTAGTAATAACCAAAGGGAATTGACAATATGAGCATCAAGTACAAAAGACAGAATAGGATTGGATATATGAATTTAGGAGATGTCTTTACTCAGGAGTTACAGTGATGAGTATACTCATGAGAACAGATAAGATCAGAAAGAGATAGAGTAAGAAAAAAATGAAACACAGAGTCTTGGAGAACACCCACATTTAGTAGTCAGGAGTAGGTTAAGCCAGAAAAGGATATTAGGAATAAATGGTGAAATAGGAAAGAAAGAGCATTGTTATGTCATGATAGTCAAGAGAGAGAAATTAGTGGAAAGAGTATCCTATTTGCTTCAGTTTCCTCATCTGTAAAGCTGGAGAAGAAAACAGCAAATCACTCTAAAACACAATGAGGCATTAATAGACACAACTGAAAAATGACTCAACAGCAACAACTACTATGTGCAGCTGCAGTGTAATTGCAAATACATGGCTGTTTTCATGTTGTCTTCTTTTTTAGAATCTGAGCTCCTTGAGAGTAAGGACCATCTTTTGATGCATATGGCTAGGCACTTATTAAGTGCTTAATAAATACTTGTTAACTAACTTAAGCAAATTCCTAGTGGAAACTCTTGTTCTAAAGAAACAAGGATAAAACTTATGAGTAATCTGGCTATGAATCAGTATTTCCTTAAAGAATTTATAAACAGAAATTTTTGTTGTTAGGATATCTGCCATGTAATCCTTGGGGACAAATTTTTATTTCATCAGCAATCACTACAAGTGTTTTCCTTGTTTATGCTTAATAACTACAGGTGATTAAATTAGTTGATTTTGAGGAAATTAACCTCCTTTCCAGCATGATCATCATTAATTGAGAGTGACCTCATGAGATATAACTCATAAATGACTCATAAGACGTGTTGTAATTATAGTTTTGTGCTTGGCAGAAGTTACCCAAAGGTAAAGCACTAGTACAATATGAAAGTCTCATTAGTGACTTGATGAGAACATGACAAATTAAAATCAACACCATTGGCCCTATGGGTGTTTTTCTCTTCTCTTGTCAGATATCTATGAAGCCAGGAAAGTTTAGAACAAACTTTCAATCAGATAGATTCTCCAATTGCCTGGGAATGTGATGCACTCTACTCTATTGGCTCTATTCTATGTTTTATGATTCCATAAAAAGTTAAATACTTTGATTTCCAGTGTAATTCTCAGTGGAGTTTTAACTGTTGGTTGAATTCCACAGATACTTACTAAGTGTCTGCTATTTATCAGGCTTGGATCATATGTTTGGATAGATACCAAGGCAGGGACTTGGTTCTCCAAGGATTTTACAATGTAGTAGGAGACAAAACACATAAGGAGTTAATTGCAATACAAAATGGAACACAAAAAGTGAATAAGGCAAAATTGAGAGAAGAAAGATCATATCCAATTTGAGTTTTGTATAGATGGTAGGGAACAGGAAGCTTTTAGAAGTATTCTTGGAACAAGTATCATTTGGCTGGGCCTTGAACAATCAGGAGGTTTTCAAAAGGCAGAGAAAATGGTGTATTAATTAGAAAGATGTATCGTGTGGTTATGGCATGGTGAATAGTCCTATTTAATTGAAATAGTTATTATAGATTTTGCCAAAATTATGGGATAAAGGCAGGGACTCCCCTAAACTCTTCCCCGACTCTCTTCAAATATCTTTAAATAATGACTTTAAACAAATTCTAGAGCAGAAAAACCTACAAAAAAGACAAAATGAAAAACATTTCCATCCCAAGACAATTCAAAGGTGACCAGAAAAGGTCTGGTGCACTAAGGTGAAAAAGAAATATAATCCAGCATAGATTGCATTAGCAAAGACTAGGTTCCAATAAACTAAAAGCAAGCCTCCAGGCAACTGAATCAGTAACAGGAGGGGCAGTTTCTAGTCCTCTTAGCTTGTAGATGGCAAGGGTATTGGACAGAAGAAGATTTACAGGGGTTCCTTTGCTAGAGCCAGGCCCAGGACTCTGTTGCATTGCCCATATTTGGATTTGGGTCTTAATACTCATGAAAGGAGGAACACTAACATAGCAGAGCTTGTAGCTGCAGAGAAGGGTCACAGTTCTAGAGTTGAAAAAAATGCCTGTGGCCATTCATAAACCACTGTGTGTTACAGGAAAGTAGTAAACACACCTCTCCCTAGAACATACAACTTTGGAAAAGTGAAAAATATATAGTTCCCTAGAATTATCACTGAAAACACCTGAATAAAAAACAGAAGTTTGGGATAATGTTCCCTCTGCTTGAGAGGCAGAGGCCCACTTTAGCATAGAATTTAAAGTCAAGAAATAGACTGGAAAATGAGCAAACAATAGGGAAAAAATCTGACTATAGAGGTTATTATAATGACAAGGAAGCTCAAAATATGCACTCAGAAGAAGACAACGAAGTCAAAATTTCTGGCTCCAAAACCTCAAAGAAAAATATGAATTTGTTTGAGTCCATGGAAGAGCTCAAAAAGGATTTTAAAAATCAAGTAAGAAAAGTTAAAAAAAATGGGAAAAGAAATGAGAATGATGTAAGAAAATCATGAAAAAGAACCATCAGCTTGGTAAAGGATGAATGAAAAATAATCATGAAAATAACACCTTAAAAAATAATAATAGGCCAAATGGTAAAAGAGACACAAAAATTCAATGAAGAGAAGAATGCCTTGAAAAGCAAAATTGGTCAAATAGGAAAATGGTACAAAAGCTCACTGAAGAAAATGTTTTTTTTTTAAAGTTAGAATTGAACAAAGGGAATCTAATGTCTTTATTAGACATTAAGAAAATCCAAAGAATAAAAATATAGAAGTTGTGAAATATCTCACTAGAAAAACCACTGATATGGAAAATGAAATGAAAGATAATTTTTGATCTATCTGACCTGAAAGTCACTGATATTATAGAACCAGAGGATAAAATAGAAATTGAAAAAATGAACCTCTTACCTCCTAAAAGAGGACCCTAAATTGAAAACTTTTAGGAATAATTATAGTCAAATTCCAAACCTTCCAAATGAAGGAGAAAATACTGCAAGCAGCCAAAAAGAAACAATAAGAATATTATACAGCCAAGTCAGGATAAAACAAGATTTAGCAATTTTTACATTAAAGGATTAGAAGGCTTGGAATAGGATAGTCTGGAAGGCAAAAGAGAAGCTTACAACAAACAGTTACCTACCCAGGAAAATTGAGTATAACACTCCAGAGGGAAAATGGGTATTTAATAAAATAGAAGACTTTCAGACATTTCTGATTAGATTAGAGCTGAATAGAAAATTTGACTTTCAAATACAAGATGAAAAAGAAATATACCAAGGTAAACAGGAAAGAGAAATTATAATGGATTTGATAATTTAAACTGTTTATATTCCTGCATGGAAATATAGATTTATAATTCCTAAAAGTTTTCTCTTTATTAGGACAGTTGGAAGGAGTATACATAGACAGAAAGCAGAATTGTGAGTTGAATATAATTGATTATTTTTTAAATTAAATTAAGAAATGAGAAAGAAGAACGTGCTGGAAGAAGGGGGAAAGAAGAAGTAGACTTGGTTGAATTATCTGACATAAAATATACCTGAAAGAGAATTTACAGTGGAGGGAGAAACTAGGGAAGCAAGGAGGGAAACAATGAACCTTAACTCTCATTGGAATTGACTCTAAAAAAAGAATAATTGCTTAGTTAGAGGTAGAAATCTATCTTATCATATAGGAAAGTAGGAAGGGAAGGGGATGGGAGAGAGAGAGAGGGCTGAAAAAAGGGAGCACAGGTTTGGAGAGGTAAAAGTCATAAGCAAAACTCTTTTAAAAATAGATACAATAAAAGGAGAGAAAGGAGAAGTGGGGAAAATAGGATGGAGGGAAATACATCATTAATAATCATTACTGTATAAAAAATTATTGTGAGGTTCTCTGATTTCTCAAATATAGAAAACTGAGTCAGATTTATAAAAATAAGCACTGAAGTTGTATATTGATTCATGCATTCTGGAGAACAATTTAGAACTATGTCCAAAGGGCTATAAAACCATGCAATACCCCTGCTACCACTAATAGGTCTATATCCCAAAGAGATAAACAACAAAAAGAAAAAAGATCTATGTGTACAAAAATATTTATAATAGCCCTTTTTAGTGGTGGCAAAGATTTGAAAATCAAGAAGCTATCTATTAGTTGGGAAATGGCTGAACAAGTTGTTTTATATAATTGTGATGGAATATTATTGTGCTTTAACAAATGATTACTCAAAAAAAAAAAAAAAAACAAATGATTACTCAGAAA
The DNA here is from genome assembly GCF_016432865.1 of Antechinus flavipes. Lineage (NCBI taxonomy): Eukaryota > Metazoa > Chordata > Mammalia > Dasyuromorphia > Dasyuridae > Antechinus > Antechinus flavipes. Next base: position 295,361,748 of record NC_067399.1, on the reverse strand, counting down.
ACCATGAAGAGACTTAAATGAACTGATACAAAGTAAAATGAGCAGAACCAGGAAAATATTGTACACAATAATAGTAATATTTTATGATGATTTACTAAGAATAATTTAGCCATTCTCAGCAATACAATAATCCTAGAAAATTCTGTTGGACTTATAATAAAAGCTGTTGTTCAGATCCAGAGAAAGAACTGGTAAAGCCTGAATATGGATCAAATATACAAATATACTTTCTATTTATTTTATTTTCCATGAGTTTTTTAACCATTTTTTTCTTTCACAGAATGACTTACATGAACATGAATTTTGTATGATGATTCATGTACAACCTATATCAAATGGCTTGTCTTCTCAATGGAAGAAGAAGAGAGGGAGGGAGAGAATTTGGAATTCAAAATTTTAAAAAATGAATATTAAAATTGTTTTTATGTGTAATTGGAAAACATAAAATATTTAATTTTTTTAAATAAACACTTGTTAAAAATTCACTCCAAAATTCCAGAAAAAGCTTTTTCAGAAGAAACTGTTACATTTGAGGCAAAATTTAAGATATTGGTTTTTATAGACATAACTGCCTAATCACTTGGTAAGAAAACAGTAGAACTATGGAATTTTAACTCACATTAGTGATTGCTTAAATGTGGCAGCATATAAAAAAAGAGATTAGTTTATATAAAAAGATGTCTTCCAATTAGAATATTTTATTATAAAATTATTATAGTTATAAACAGTAATTACAGAATATATATATTTAGTCTTCATATTATCCCCTTCCTTTATCATTGAGGGCTTATAAAATTTTATTGAATTAACCTCTTTGGGCCTGAGCTTTTTCATATGAAACAAGAGGTTGGACTGGATTCAACTCAATTCAGTTAATATTTGTTTAACATCTGCCATCAATAGATCATGATGTTGTACTCAATGGAGAATATGGTAGTGGACAAGTTGAAATTTGCCCCATGTAACTCTGAACCATTGAGACGATTTCTGTTTTCTGGAAACACCCAGAATAAGTCATCTCCTTCAGTAGTTTCCCTTCAACAACTAAATATCTATCAGTAAACCTTTAGCAACACCCAGAAGCTTCTAAGCTCCTTGAAAATAGTTTACTCCTCTTTGTTGTCCCTAGCATCTGCTTCCTACTTCCATTTTTATCCCTTAATCTTTAAATGAGTTCACCACTAGTAACTATTAACTATGTGAGTCAAAAATTAATAAATATATGAATAAACAAAAGACTAAGTTTATGTCAGTGAGTGAATATGCGTGTTAGGATTTATTAACCTTATTAAACAATAGATTTAAGAAATTCATGAAAATTTGATTTCTGTATTCTGTTGACAATTTATCCAAGTTTCATCCATCTCTGATCTTAAAGCATTTTCAAATTTGTTACAGTTGTAAATTGACACTATCTCACCCCATCTCATTATTTTGCCAGTTCGCTATTTTAGTTCTCTCCATTCCTGAGACCAAAAAAACAATACAAGCTTGTATAAAACATGAATTAATGAATTGATGAATGAATAAAATGCACTTAATTTGTATATTTAGAAGTCTAAGATTAAGTATTTCTAACCAATCAAGTCACTCATAAGTGAGGATGAGTAACTTGGAACCAGTTGAAAACAAGAGAAAAAGTTAATAACTATGATTCAGTAAAAAGTAACATTAATGCAAAGGTAAGAATCTTGAAAAGTTCTATGAGATGTTTAAAGATAAAGGGTAAGAATAAAATGCATTTTGTGTGATGTGGAGATAAGGGTGAAGATTGGAGTATACCACCAAGGTATCATGCTCTGAGAGACTATATATTGCTTCTATGGTCTGGTACCCTCCCATAGTGAGAAGGAGGGGTGGTGTAAACAATCCTCAAATGTAAATTTGGTGATTTATTTCAATAATCTTGCCAATATTTTTAAAACCATAGTCACTGACATAATAAAACTTAGATGCCTTGATTTTAACTGGTTTTAATTATTTTATAGATTATGCTATTGCATTAATTGTATGATATAACACAACTCATTCAGACTTACTAAGTAGTCAAAAGTCATTGAAGATATTAAACAAGAGTACTAAAATAAGAGACATACATTAGTAAGATAAATCTGGGAACAGAGAGTGTATCATGGATCATAAGAAAGTGAATTTAAATATGTATTAGTTTTTATTGTCAGTATCCAAAAATACTTTTAAAAATGAACTGTGATTTCAACAGAGAAGGAAATTCTCATCTGCAAATTGTTCTGCTCTTCTAGTCTTAGAAAGTTTCCTAAAACACTGAGAGATAACATGATTTGCCCATGATGACAGTCAGTATCACTGAGACAGGACTTAGCCTGAAGTCTTCTAACTTTGAGGCCAGTCCTCTTCCCCTTCTGCCATGATACATTCCCCAAAGCCCAGATTCTTAAATTGAGGTCATGACTCCATATGGTCTCTTGTAATTGAATATGAGGGTCACAAAATTATGTTTATCATCAATGTTTGATTTGCATACCTATTTTACATACCTATATAATGGGGTCACATGTGGAAAAAGTTTAGGAAGCCCTGCTCTAAAGTACTTCTTAAGAAGCTGTTTTGTCAGGGGGTACTTGCTAAGCTATCTATATACAGGGTAAACTATAGACACAAACCCAGAGAATACCTGCAGACAATTGCTTAGTATGGAATACATGATGATGATGCAAAGCTAACACACAGGGAAGCAAAATGGTTTCATGCAATGATTCCCAACATTTTATAATAATATGAGAAGTTTTTTTAACAATTAAAAAATTTATAGATCTTACATGATAATAATAGTGCTGTTATTGTACATTGAATGAGGAATACAAGCCTGAGAAAAAGCTATGAAGAATTCTTCAGTGCCCTTAATTTAGACTTATCAATACAGTGTTAATATACATTTGGAAAATACACCTGCATACAGTGTTCCTCAGGCTACAGAAGCTATATTTATCTATTGTATGGAGTTATTCTGTTTTTCGGTTGGTACTTATTAAAAATCAATCTGACAACCTTCACAATAATTCTGTGGTCCCCCAGAAATCCTCAGCCCACAGGATGAGAAACTGTTGATTTAATGGAAAATTATATAGACCTATATATAATTAATTAGCCTAGATTCTCATCCTGGTTCTATATCTTACTCTATCACAGATGTTCTCATGTTCATGTCACACTTACCCTCTTCATGTGGATTTTCTTTGTGTATATGTTCTCCATCTATGCTATCTTTCCCCATTTAGAGATTATGGGGTTCTCAAAAAATTATCATCTGATATATAGAAACTTAATTTTTACCTCAAATTGGTATCACTGTGGGAGGGAGATCACAGATACAATCCACAGTCTCTCAGAATATGATCTCTTTATGGCATAGTCCAATCTGCATCCTCACCTCTATAGCATATTAAATGTACTGGTATTCTTTCCCTTTATCTTTAAATGTCTCAGAACTTTTCCAGGTTTTTTTCTTTTGCATTAGTGTTATTCTTCACTGTATTGTAGTTATGATGGATAGATAGATAGATGGATAGATAGTTCAAATTCTGCCCTGATGTTTACTAACTTTGTAGTCATGGGCAAGATGTTTACTCTGTAATCCTCAGTTTCCTCATCTATAAAATGCTAATAATAATAATATATATTGGACTCAAATATTTTTAAAATTACTTCTTATAGTCACAAAGATCTGGAAACAAGAGGTGGGCTTGTTATTTGGGAAGTGGTTAGATGAATTGTCATTCCATTACTATAATGTAATATTACTATTGCCACAAAAAACAATGACTATCAAGAATACCTAGAAGCACAGGAAGATATATGAACTGATGCAAAATAAAATAAGCAGAACCAGATCAACAGTATGCATAGTGACTACAGTGGTGTAAATGGAAAGAACAAAATAAAACCAGATGCTGTATAATTATAATTCTCAAGCTTGTCCCAAAAGAAGAAAGAAGATATATTTCCTCCTCCATCTTAGAAGAGGTGGATGCCTATTGGTATGGAACATTAAATATACTTTCAGACTCAGTCATCATGTTGGTTCACTTTACTGGATGTTTTTCCCTCCTTTTTTGCTCCTTGAATCTTTGGAGATAGAGATTGGCATGAGGATGAAGGTATACATTTGGAAACTAAAGAGATATAAAATAAAAGCTACAAATACAGATTGTTGTGAAGTCCATGTGAGATAATTCAGGTAAAATATTTTGCAAACTTTAAAGTATTATAGAAAATATCAATTATCTTCATTATTACATAGTTTCATATATTTGTTTGTTATTACTGTTATTATTACTATAAAGTTGTCCATCCCTTAGATGTATAAGCTCCTTAATAGTGAGACTTCAGTCATATCTATAAGTATATTCTTGGAACCATGGACAGTGCCTTGCACTTAACCACACATTTGATAAATGTGAACTTGAATTGATTAACAGAACTAAATTACTCCAAAGATATTGAGCAAATTGCCAGGAAAGCTGAACATTCCAATTGTAGCAGTTGCAAGACTCATATTCCTTTCTCTTGGTTTTAGGAACCATGTGATTTAGGGAACAGTTGGTGGAGCATTCTTTCTCTCACCAATCAGGTGGAAATGCCTCTTCATATATGTGCTGGAATAACTAAGGTGCTCCACAGGTTTGAAAGCATGCTGTTTACAGAGGCATCTCTGTATAAAGTATACATCAGTCTCCTGAATGGGAAATTAGGCAGAGATCGGGTACAAGCCTGATTTAGAAAATCAGAAGTTGTTTTTTTCTGAGCCTCTGAGTGAGTATGACATGAAGTATATTTCCACTTATCCCTTACTAACCCGTACTATCCATCTCACCATCCCCAAGAGATGAGCCACAGAAGGAATGTATGAACTATGGCCCATCACATCTATTCAATCATTTTAAAGTGCCTCTTAGCTCCATATTGAGATTACAGAGGAGCCAGTGGTACAAAACCAGCTTGGTGTCCAGGGAGGGGAAAGGGGGTGTTGTTGGAAATGAGTCAAATGAGTGACTTTGAAGAAAACAAAGAAAAAAATAAAAAATGAATTTCATATCATGCAGAGAAAGACTATTGGGAGAAGATGTCATAATAGAAATTCATTGCCAAAAGATTATGTTTTATTCCTGGCTCTTCTATAAATTTACAATATTCATGGATTCAATATTCATGGATATGTGAAATCTCTTTCCCTCTCCAGACCTTGTTTATTTTCTCTATAAAATTGAGGACAATAGCATACAAGATTTCTAAGGTTTCCCTCTGTCTCTAGAATTATAATATAATAATGTGAGAAAAGAATATAAAAGGAGGCTTAGAGATGGTCTTTCATTCTACTTTCATGGGCAAACATTACTTCAGATTTGATTTAAGTGAAAACAAGCAAGACAGAAACCTTAGGCATTTGTGAGTTAGTTGTAAATCTAACCCTAGCCTATTGGCAATTTCTTCAGTCTGCCTTTGACTACACAAAGCTAAGGAGCCAGACCAGACTGTATGTTCCAGATGCAGAAGGGAATTTTCCACCAGAATTACTTCTCAAATTTATGCTGATCTTCTGACAAGTGGCACCACAGCAAAAATAAGCCATGGCAGTAGAAGACTAAGTCAAGTTTTCAAAGGACCTGAATTAAGGCTTCGTGCTCTACTTGAAAGCTCAGAAGAGCAACATTTTACAATACTTCCTTTTTTAAAATCTTGTATCCAAAGAAACTTGAGCTCTCCACAGTTTCTTTTCATCCTTTTTATTTCTGTAAGGGCATAAAAGACAACTTATTGACCCTAGTATAAAAGACTAGCTTAGAATCAATTATGCAGTAGAAATAAGATTGGGAGCCCAAGGATCTGTTTTGGTTTTTTTTTTTATCTTATCTCCATTACTTAAAAACCATATGACCTTCCTTAAGTCATTGTTATATGGACTTAAAAAATGATATCATGGGGTTCCAAAGCCATGAAATTATCTAGCCCCTGCCCTGAAGGAATTTATATTCTAACATCATTTGACTTGAAGCCCCAATTTTGCCCCAATTCTACTTTCACAAAAAAACTATAGACAAGGGAAATAAGATTCTCCTACCCAGATCATGGTGGGAGACAACAAGGAAACATAAAAATCTCTGACCCCAAGATGGAATATATTTAGCACATCCTACAAATTATGTAGTCTTTGGTGATTGTGAACTCTTTGTCATAGTAGAATAAGGCAGGAGTTGTGATTTTTTAAAAAATCAGCCTAGTTTCCATGTATCCCAGTGACTTATATAGCATCACAGATCACAGACTAGTAACAGAAGAACATGGATTTTTGTCCCAGTTCTGCCACTAATGGCTTAAGGTTGGCTCAAACATTTTCTGGACTTTAATTTCTTTATCAATCATATAGGGAAAATAATACCTGCTCTAGTTTTCTATATTGTGATCAATAGTCTTTTCTGACTTCATAAGCTCAAAGAAGATAATGATATAAAAGTTCTTTGAACAAAGTACTGAACACTACAGAAGCTACTTTGATGAGCATGAGCCAACTGATATACATTAAAGGAAGGATTAGTGAAACTGCTATCAAGAAATGAATGGGATTTATTTTCTTGGTTATTTCCCCTGTGGTATTCCAACTGGAACTGAAAAGGAGAAAATAATTTTCTTCTCTCTGTGTGGGCAAATATGTTGATGGGAACTTTTATGCTGATCATTCAATATCATCAATCTAACTGATAACTCATTTTACTGTACTTTCATCCATCTATGCTTAAACCATTATACCTTACCAGTGTCTCTCAAGTGGGAATGAGAATGCCCAAGATGGACTTTAGGGAGCTTGAGAATAGATGCCACAAGTTCCTGAGTAACTGGATTTTAGTGAGAGTGATTAATTTTAGTTTGTTGTCAGTGCAATTGAGAAAATAGTCAATGCAAATATCACTAGTAGAAGGCATCATGGATAATGAAAATAACACTGAACTTAGAGCTAGGAGGCCTGGGCTTGAAATGCAGTCTTATTATTCAATAAATATAAGTGAAAAAAGTAGGAAGTCAGTTTAATCATTGAGCCTCCTTTTCCTCATTCTCAAAAGGAAGGAAATATCCAAAGTGTGAGCAAAAAAAAAAAAAAAAAAAAAGCGAGAAAGAGAGAGAGCAATAAACAATCAGTAAAAGGACTATATGCTTCATCAGGAACCACTCTTGCAAACTAAAAATGAGGGAGGTTCCCATTACTTAAGTGTTCCCTATGTAGAAAATATGTGGGACAATATGGCTACAAGATGATCGGCAGTGATAAATTATTTTGGATTTCTAGCAATGGAAAGAATGACCACAATGTGAGAACATAGATGCATTGGAGGAAAAGGAAGGAGTTGAATGAAATGATCTCTAAAGTTCTTTCTTGTTTATTTGCTTTAAAACTAAGTGTAGTGTAGTACAAGAGTGCTATATCTGGACTCAAAGAATCTGGATTCAGATGCCTTCTCTGATGATTTACTGCCAATGTGGACTTGTACAAGTCCTTGCACATCCATATCCCTCAATTTTCTCATCTGTAAATTAAGGGGTTGGAATTAACAGCTCTGAGACCCCTTCTTGCTCCATGGTTCCAAGATCTGAGTCACATTTTGTTATTCCACGCACTATTTGTGTGCTCTTGAACAAATCATCTAACTCCTTTGCATCTTGTTTTCTCATCTGTAAAACATAAGGGAAGGGGTTGGACCAGATCTCTCAAGTTTTTATAATGACCCTATCAGATGTAGGCTTTGCCTTCAATCTCATGGAAAAAGTCAAATATTATATAGATATGCTAAATGGAGAACAACATACTAAGTTAAGACTATTGTTTAACTGTGATAGTGCATGGTACTAGATAGCAAGAGACAATCAAGTTTGGAGTAAATCAGGAAGTGCAGGGTATAGAGTGCCAAGCCTGGAGTCAGGAAGACTCATCTTTCTGAGTTCAAATCTGGTACTTAATAATGTGACCCTGGCCAAGGCACTTAATCAATTTGCCTCAGTTTCTTCATCTGTAAAGCAAGTTGGAGAAGGAAAAGGCAAACCACTGCAGTATCTTTGCCAAGAAAATCCTAAATGAGGTTGTGAAGAATAGGAGATGACTGAAATGACTAAATAACAGTTAAAGTTTGGAATATAGTCAGAAAAATCTGAGAAAACTTCAAAGATGGCACTAAGTCTCGAACCATAGGTAAAATTTAGAGAAGTAAGGAGATGAGGATTAGTCATGTTTCTGTCCTTTTGCATCCCTCCTTCCCATCCTTTAAATTTCACTCTGATGCTAAAGCGTAGGATTATGAGACTCAAATGTAAACCCTCAAGGGATATCCCACAAGGACATACTTGAGAACCACTGGTACATACTAATTGTATTTTTCTTGGCACTATTATGGTTTTTTTTCCTCTATGACTCTATAGCCAAATCAAGGTAAGAATGCCTTACACAGCAACTTGGTACCTTAATGTTGTAAGAGAATTAGGCAGTCTTGTGGAAGGATTTTGGGATTAGGAAATAAAGAACTTGGGAATCAGACTTGCTTCTAGTCCTCACTTACTGTGTGCTTAAGAGTACATCAGGTCCCCTTTCTATGCCACAGTTTCCCATGTAGGAGGGCCAAATAAGATCTAGCATATAAAGAAAACACTTTGTAAACCAGAGTGCCATCTATTAGGTTCATTATGAACTAATCAGACTCCCATTCAAAGGGACCAGCATGAATGCTTATCGAGTTGCCATGAGTCTCTATGAGGTTGAGAAATACAATCATGCTTTAATAAGACCCCTGGAACAGGAAACCTTTCCTCTTTCCCATCCAATGTATTCTGTAAAATGAGAGGGGTTATATTGGATGTTTGGAATATTCCTTCAGAAGTAGTGTAGGAGAGAATACCCTATGAAATTCATATGAAAATTATGTAATGTTGGGTTAAAAATTAGGAGTAGTTTCTGAGTTTTAAGTCTGCCCTAATAAATAATTTCCATGTTTTTCTCTTGTCCCTTTTTTCTCCCCTCTTCTCCCACCTTCCACTTCCCAGGAAACCACTAAGAAAAGAAGAGAATGGAACAAGTGGAACCGAATATGCAATGACCTCCTCTCAAAACAACAAAACAGTGGATGTAAATAATGCGGTTGTGTAATCCTTGCTGACTCCCAGACAGCCTGACTGGAGTGAGATCTCCTCAAAGCACATAGGGATACAGGAAAAAGGGAGGGAGCAAAGACACGGCAGGTGACTGCTTGGTGGGCCCAGGATTTAATTTCCCAATTCTTGCACACCTCAAGCATTCAAAGAGAGCAACCTGACTGCTTTTCAAGACTTTGCTGAAGGTCTAATGAAAAGGAATTTGCCTGCCAGCCAGAGGCAGCTCAGAGAGGAGAATATATAGAGTTAGAAAAGGACCCTAGAGATCACACCTCATTTTACTGAGGAGGAAATTGAAGGCAAGGGAGTTAAGTGATTCACCCAAAGTCACACATCTTAGAAGGAGGGGCAGTGTTGGAATTGCAACCCAGATTCTCTTGCTCCTGATACAGTGCTCTTCCTCCTATGCCCAGAATGAGGTATGATGACCACATGCAATGTCTGTCGAGGGGGCAAACATCAGCATGCCTCGAGCTTCTCTCTTGTCAGACTTGCTGTTCTCATTTTTGTTTGATCTTCAGTTAACAAGAGCTGCTGACAAAAGAGGACTTGCTGGCATTGGGAATTTAGAATGGGCATTCTATCCTACTTGCTGGTTACATTCCTCTGGCAAGGCAATAGCACCCTCCACTTTTTTATCCTTTAGAGGGAAGGCATCCATGAGTGTATACTATCTGCCCCCAACCTGCATGCCCTCACAAGCAAGGCTGGGAAATCTTATCAGCAGTCTGGTGACTATGCAATTTCCAGTGACCCAAGGTCCTTCGATCGCGACAGGCCTCCTTCAAGTGTTGGTATGACTGTGAGAATTTTCATTTTTTAAAAAGGTGCTTTCAATACATTCCTCCTCAAGAGCCTCCATGCTTTACTTTGGGTTTCTGTCTTACCTTCTTTTTTCTTCACCCCAGCACAATAATTGAGTTCCTTGTTCTTCCGCAGCTCTCTAAGTTTGTACTCTAAGGACCCACTGCACACTAGCTCTTCATGAAACTGCCTGATGAAGGAGAAAAAAAGAACAAGAAACTTGTTTACATTAGTATGGATAAACAGCTGTGTTCATGGTCTCAGATATGGAAAGGATGAGCCAGACCAGAAACCAAAGTTCTCTTTCTATCCTTTGGATGAGCTGTTGAATAGGGGAAGGTCCCTTTCCCCACTTAGTTGTTTTGGTTTTGGTTTTTAATTTCTTTGCATATTTTCTCAACTCATTAAGAGCTTAATAGACCTAGCTTGTAGTTAGTGTTGTTTGTAGAAAGACAGGCAAATGATTGTGAGCTCAGTTCTCTGACTGGCTATGATGGAGGCTGCCTATTGTGCCCAATTCTGCATGGGAACTTTTGGTCATATTTATGGGTGGTATGACTGATGCTTTCCCTAGAGCCAAGATGCCACTAGGACTGCAAATACCAAGGTACTAAGTTGTTCCCTCACTATAAAACAACTAGATCTGTTCCCCAGAAGAACTGGAAGTCTTCATTTGGAAATTGGCTAACCATTTGGGGATGTTATAGGGAAAATTTATGATTTAGCTACCAGTTGAAGTAGATGACCTTTGCATATCCTAACTCCAGAACTTCATGATTATGAGATAACCTTGTTTTGGCTCCCTAGATATTTCTCTTTCTATCACTGATAGAAAGTTCTGAGAGTCGATTTGCAATGTGGAGGGAGGGAAAAGTGGTCCCACATGCTGATTTCCACTACCACTGTGAAGATTCAATAATATTCAACAATTGTGTCTCAAGTCAACCATAGCAACCCCATTACTGAAAATAATTGCCAATGGAATTAATACATATTAGTATACACTCTACTTTGCATCATATAATGTATCTATTTAAATTTACTATCCATTAGATTGTAAGCTCTTGAGGGCAGGAGACTTTCACATGAAACTGAGTGTCAAAAAATCATTCATGCATTGAACATTTATTTATCAGTCCCATGTGGTAGTTGTTTTATCTTTGAATATCTTTCAGAATCCACCACAATACCTTTTATAGAGCAAAGTGTCTACTAATACAGAGCCAATCATCTTATTGTATATTCAAGGTAATCATCACTGGGTTGAAATTTAGCACCCAAATTAAAGGTAATTCCAACTTTTTCTGACTTAGAGCATCCTTCTCTATGAAAAATGTTTCACTCTTAAACACTTCATGTTTAATATGATCTGACACATGCTTGTGAAAAATATATATATATTTGCAAATCTAAATAAGTAGGACTGCTAATACCAGTAGCAGTGTGGATTGGCCTTTCCAGAATGCAATGTGCTCTTCTGAATGAAATAATCCTATCACTTTTAAAGGTTTCCTTTGAGTAAAAAGGGGAATATGGTGACCTCTGATCTGAATCATGTATTATCAGTCTCATAAATGAATAGATGCTTGTATGTATAAGGAAAGTGCATCAGGCAGAATCTAACCTCTGAATTATTTCCTATTACATTCAGTTATGGTACTTTATTAACCTGTACACAGAAGACACATCTAGTTCACCAAATATATCTGTTGTTTTAAAGATTAAGTAATAAAGTACAGCCTGGAAGTAAGATACTCCCAATTCACATCTTCCAACCTAAGCTTCTGGAATGTCAGAATGAAAGAAGAGGCAAGGGGTTATAGAACAGAGAACCCTGAATTTGAAGTCAAGAAGCTTTCAGGCTATGCTATTTACTATCTGTGTGATCTTAGGCAAGTCATTTAACATGCTCAGGCCAGAGTCTCCTCATCTGTAAAATGAAAATGTTATTGGATGCCATGATCTTATGAATATAATTTTCAAATAGAAAGGGACCATTAGAGATCAAATTCCAACAATCTCCTCATTTCGCAAAAGAGTTAAGTATGGAAAAGGTGATTTACCCAAAGTTCCATCAATAGTGTAGGAAGGTAGCACAGTGGAAAGTGTCAGCCTAGAGCCAAGAAGTCTCCCTTTCCAGAGTTCAAATCTGGCCTTAGCCACTTACTAGCTATCTGACCCAGGCAAGTCATTTAGCCTGGTTTGCCACAATTTTTTAATCTGTAAAATAAGCTGGAAAAGGAAATGCTGAACCACTTCAGATAGGTCACAGAGTCAAACATGATTGAAAAATAAATGAACACCACCATCACAGTAAGTAGCAGAGCTGGGATTCAAAGCCCAGGTCCTCTTACTCTGAATGTAATGTTCTTTCCATTCTATTTTGCAGTAGAATACATAGAATACCAGCAACTGAAGACTGAAAGTTTATACAATAGACCCACAATTACTCCACTCTAAATATAGCCTTAATACTTCAGCTGATTTATTTTTTAAAAAGTATCTCTCCAAGAGTCAGGAGACCTGAGGATCCAGTCCTAGTTTTACCAGCCATGTGATTTTAGGCAAATGACTTGCCCTCAATGAGATTGCCTCTTTTCCATGCCAACATTTAATAAGTTAATGTTTTGTGAGCTCTCCTATGATTTAAGGAAATTACTTTCTCAATATTCTTTAAAAAGTAGAGTTATCCAAAGATCCTGGTCAACATCTTAGACTGCCTTAAAAAGTAGTGAATTCCTCATCCCTGGAAATCTCTTAAATGGGATCAGCTGTATGTTTTTGAGGAGATTCTCCTTCCAATATATGGGTTCACTTGATAACCTGAAGATTTTCCAAAGTCTGAGACTATGAGAGCTCTTGTAACTATATTTTCTAAACCCTAAATGTAGATAGTGTAGTCTGAGAAAGGAGATTCCCTTAAGCAAAGCCCTGTTAAAAGAATGTTTTCCCAAAAATGCAGTTTTTTATCAGCAGAAGATAAAGTGTCTTATCTCAAGAGTGGGTTATTAGTCCAACTTCTCTACCTACTGGTCTTTAGTGGTTAGCATGAGAGCAAAATCTCAAGAAAAGACTGGAGACCCTTGGAATATAGAATATTAGATCTGAAAGGTACAATAGAGGTCATTTATTTTAATATTTTAATAGATTTTGAAGCCAAGCTCCCGAAAAGGAAATCAGAGTGTCCAAATATAAATCAAAGACTGAGCCAACACATGGAATCAACCAAACCAGGATTCTGAACCCATCACATTAGAATCTAGAAAACAGTGTTAGAGGATTTGGTACAGGGTTTACACATTACTTTTTAAAACTAAGTTACAGGACTTTTAAAATGCTTTGTTAAGAATTGGGACTACCTGCTTGACCTCAGGCAGGTCAGTTCTCTAGAAACTTTCCTCATCTTCAATATGAAGAATCTATTTCGGCTTAGATGATCTCTTAAGTTCCCTGCCATCTCTGATATTCTTTGGTTCAGTTAATAAAATGCAAAGAAAACATCTCAATTGGTTTAGTATTGTTTTGTTTTGTCACTTCAGACAAGACCTTTGAAACAGGAACTGGTCATTCAGAAAGAGATTTCTTGTGGACTGATGAGGGAGGTGGAGAGAGTTCCAATTGCTTTTTACCTGATTAAATGACATCCTAGCACTTTTTAAGCATACATAAGATCCAACCTGACTGATCTTTTCTAGCTAAGAATTTATTTTTTTTAGAATGTATCTGCAGTCCCAAATCAAAAATAGAGACAGATTCTCAGAATATTTTATGAGCTCTGAGGTCCAGAATGAAATATGACTTTTCTTTTTTTACATTTTATTAAATAGGTATTTTCCAAAAGTATCATAGCTGAGACTTACTTTAGAATTTAATAGACAAATAGAATTGTCAGAGTTCTCCAGCTCCTTCTTAGGAGTTACAGAAGCAAGTTTTGAAGGGAAGACCTCAAACAGGTTTAAAAGCATAGAAATATATATTATATATATAGTTATATATTTAAAGAGAGATAAACTATATATAATTACAATATTCCCTATATATATACAAAGTATATTATTTCAATTGCAAAGGTAGTGTGTTAGATTTAATGCATGAATGTAAATATCCTGAAATCTGCCTTCTTAACTGTGTGCCACATGTACAGAGGAAAATGACTACTGTTTATAGAGAATCTGTATCAATGGTAACCTAGGGAGAAATATAAAAATCAGTGTTGTCATGTCCTCCAATAAGCCATTAATGTATATTTAGTCTCTAAGGATATTGCACAATAAATATGCCTTGTAGCATTTGGACTTTTGTGCAGTATACCATATGGGGGGGAGGGAGGGAATTACTAATTTTTTATTTTCAATAAAAATGTACTTATAAGAACAAGTTGTATTGTCATTTGTGAAACTAATAAATGGAAATAAAATATAAAATTATCAGGATAGGGGATTATTGGATGTTGTCACTAAAGGTAATTAAAGGAAATATCCCATGATAATTTCATAGATCTTCATTCAATTCAACAAACTTTATTATATTCCTATTTGAAGAGGACTGTACTATGATTTGGAGTTATTAAGAAACTTACATAAACCAAGGTCATTCATTGACTTTATGAAGCTTAAAGTCTAGTTCATTCATCCCTTTATCAAAAACTTGGTAGATCATCTAATGTGCCTAGAGTTTTAGAGTAGCCTGAAATAATATGCAAAGTTTAGATAATTCCTTCTAAAAATTGATAACCTGTAATGCCAGAGAAACTGAGGCAAGACAGAGATTAGAGAGTATTTAATAATTTATTTAAAAGGGAGAGATTTACTGGGACCAAATGGATCCATGGTTTGGTCCCAGGGCTGAATGAGACTATCCTCTCCAAGAATCCAGCAAACAATGTGAGTTCTCTATATATACATATGGCTCAGATGCAGGGGGTAGAGCGAGGCAGGGGCAGAATCAGGGTGAGAGCGGGAACACGGGACTAACAATCCGATTTTGACAGGGTGAGGGGAGGCATGGGGGACATCTGATAATTGGGATTACAGAATGGGGAGAGGCACCCAACATTCTAATGATGCCTAAGATTGAAGGTCTTTCTCCTTATCTGGATCATCATGATTAGGGGGGGTGGTAAGAGCAGAACAATTAGGGGAAACTGAGGCAGAACTGGGTCAGGATAATTAGGGAAATTGAGTCAGGACAATAAAAGAGAACTGTGGCATAAGAAACCTGGTTCATTCATTTAATACTAACTCCCACTAGGTACAGAGCATTAAAAAATGAAATATAAACAAATAAGACATTTTACTTGCCTTTAAGTTGTATTAAGGCAGCTAAAAGGTATACACAAATCACTGTAACACAATATAGAACATAGAAAATTCAGAAAAGACACTTAGGACATAGTGAACTAAGATGACTTCAATGAGAAATGACACTATGGATAAAAACTAACATGGAAAAATGATTTGAAACTTTTGGGAAATAGTGTTTTATGATCAGTGCCATATAACTTGGCATGTTCATATTCTTAAACATGCCAGGTTACATGGAGTTGATATCTGTCAATCATAGTCATCAGGAAAAGAAATAAAAATAGGAATTCAATAAGTAAAAAATAGATTTCAAAAGAAGTAAAATGTGTGTATACATATATGTCTTTATGTGTATATATGCATATACATTCACACATATGTTTCTGATTTATCTTAATGTAGGTAAACAGAGCTCAACATGACAGGGAACCAAGATCCTCACAAGAAAGCAAAAATACATCACTTACAATTTTCAATTCAAGCCCATGTAGAGAGGGTCACAGTGCTTGCCCTCAGGGAGTGTAAAGTCTAGAAGAGAGACACACAATTAAATATAATATAAATTATATTTTCTTAAATGCAGAAGAAAATTAAGTGCTATCAGAGATCAGAAGACAGATAATGACAGTCCCATTCCCAGGTTCAATGGTAGTTCTCATTCCCAGGTATGGGACTTTCTATAAGACCCTTATGAAAACATATTCTGAATCATAGAATTTCAGAGATAAAGCGGGCTCTAAGGGGCTTTAGCTCAACCATGTATCTGAAACAACAACCTATGCTTGTAATTCTCCAGTAAAAAGAGATTTATCACTTCACAAGTCAGCTTATTCCCGGTTCTGTCTTTTTGAAGAAGTCAAATTTTAAAGAGGAGGGTGGGGCAGCCTTGAAAGAGAGGCAATTTGTGGTTTTTCTCTTTTATTCTGATATTTCTCTCTTAGCATGATTCATAAGGAAATATATAAAAGAATGAATGTACATGTATAACAAAAAAGTGGGTTTTTTTTAAATATGTAACTGGGGGAAATAAAAATTTTTAAAAAGAAAAAGAGGGATAATTCACAGTACACTGAAATGATCCATGGGCCTATGATTCTGGTGGGGGGAAGGAAAAGGAGGACAAGTGTTGACTATACCCTCTTAAGTCTGCAGCTAGGTGACCCTACAGGCATGCAATTCACTGAATTCTATGTTCTGTTTTCTTTGTTGTCCTTATTCCTAAAAAGAGAGGGATCAATTGATCAGGTGATCTCTAGTTAAACAATTAATCAATGAATAACGATTAAGTAAGTGTACGAATGAAAACATTTAAGAAGCAATTTGCATGTACAAATAGGATTAAGTGACTTGCCCAGGATCACAGAGCTAGTGAGTGGCTGAGGCCAGATTCTAATTAAGGAAGTTGTACCAACTAGCTGCCCCATAGTCTACTATACACAACAATAACCACCAACATGACAAAAACAACAAAACTCGGTACTATATGAGAAATTTTAAAGAAGTACAAAATTGAATGAGATCTGAGTAAAGGTCATTGGTTAAGTATGACAAGATTTCCAAAGGAGGTGGTAGATTAGTTGGGGTTTAAAGAATATGTTAGGCTTCAACAAATAAAGATTGGCAGTTGCAGGAGGACATTCTAGAAATAATGTGATCTTTGAAATAGTATGAGCAAAGCCATTGACATTGAAAATTACAGATTTATATATATACATATACATATATATATATATATATAATATATATATATATATATATACACACACATGTACCCCACATACACATATATATACAATAGGACTAAGAATATTCTATATATGTATATTATAGGACTAAGAACACTATCTATTCTCTTCCTCTATTTAATTATACCTACCTAACATTGCTTCCTAATTAACTATCTAATAGTTGTCAGAGAGTAAGATGATGGAGTAATCTTCTCAGGCTAAAAACCTCCCCCCTCCAAAAATACATCAAATCTAGAATAATTTAAGCTGAATCTGTAAAATAAAACAGAGATACCAAACAAGGATAATAGCTTCCTGAAAATAACATCAAAGAAATGAAATATTTCAATTTTTCAATCACACACCCATTCTAGCCATACACTGAGTGCTAGCAGCATGACCAATCTAATTGGCTTGTGTTTCAAGATCAGGCTTATCTTAGAGGCAATAGGGAATGACTGGAGCTTTTTGAATAGAGAATAATATGATTAGACCAAATCTTAAGAACAACCATTCAGGAGAAGTGTATAGGAGAGGGAATAGATAGGATGGGGAAATCATTTGGGTAGCTATTATAAGCCAGCCCAACAAGACACCCTGAGAAAGAGAAGATAGGTAGTATAATTCAGGCAATTCAAACCACCATCACCACCTCATCTATCCCCTCTTCTCAGGACCTAATAGAAATAGTTGAGCACCCTGAATCAAAAAGTCTTGAGGTGTGCAGCACCCCCTCAAACCATTTTGCTCCTACGCCCTTCACTCCAGCCCTCATTGAGCGAAGCACCCTTTGTGCAGAAGCTCATTACCATCTATCACCAATACCAATTGCCAATCAACTGACAGTCTGAGACAGATAAGCCCAAAACAACAATTCTGTTTCAATCTGGCCCCAGTGGCCATCATCTAAGGGACCAACTATCATTACTAGTAACATCTGTTTACCAAATGTCACAATAAATAGAACAAACAAGAAGGCAAAGTACTTATTGATGAGGTTTAGAGGGAACCAAAATGATGAGGTTTAGATTTGGAGTACACAAATGAAAATGAGATCTAGTGGCAGGTTCAGGGTACAGGGAGTCAAATGGAGCTCCCCTGCAACCCCTTTAGATTTGGCACAAGGGTAGAAAGTTAAATGAGGTCTAGTGGTGGCGCAAGTAGTTCTCTGTAAAGGAATTTACAAACCCGAAAACCTAGATTGATAAAAGAGGTTTATTATGGGGATTGGAAGTAAGGTTAAAGTCTAGTTAGTAAAAGGAGTTAGGTAAAGAGGAAAGGGGACTGGAAACAGTATTCCAGTGGGCAGAGAGTCCTTGGGATGCCAAGCATGGCATAGCTGGCATGTTTGGACCTTCTGCAAAGAGAGGACTCCAGCTTGGCTCTTTTTATAATGAGAGATTTAGCCAAAAGGGGCCTATGGGTGGAGTCCCAAGTTGGCTCAGATCCCGTGGGGTCTGGGACAAGCCCAGATCTCCTATTGGAATTCAAAGGGGGTGCTTTTGACCAGGATTTGTGAATCAAAGGTCCTAGCTTCTTGAATTAATCAATATAAAAGGATTAGTTTCTTAAAGGGAACACAACCCCCTTCACTTATTATAAAAGATAGTATATGACAAGTAAGTCAAACCATTGCCACAAGCCTGACCACTACTTTTCCTCACAGCATCATCCAGGGCAGCAACCCTCATGGAGATGCTACCAGGCCACTGCTTCCACAGGGACCATTTTTTTGATTTCCCAAATATTTAGCATAGTACTTTACATATAGCAAGCACTTAATAATTCTTTTAATTGATTTTCATTCCTTTATGGTAAAGGGAAAAGTTGTTAAGTCTAAACTAGGGATGGGGAATCTTTTTTCTGCCAAGGGCCATTCAGATATTTATAACATCATTTGCTAGCCATACAAAATTATCAACTGAAAGAACTCACTACAGTTGCCTGAGCGGAGCCAAACCAAATGATTTCACCAGTCTTATATAGCCCCATGTATGGGCTGGGTGTTCCCTACTCTTCATCTAAACTATGATAGTGGCCATGGGAGTGAAGAAAAAAACAGATGAGGAATTCAAAACTATAGAAATTTTGGCAAGAAAGTGTAACCTGAATACAAAGTTTACTTTGACGGATGGTCACTTAGAGGTAATATAAAGATCATGTGTCTCCTAGAAGAATTTGATCAATCAAAAAACATGACCCATATTGACATGGGCAGATTAAATGGTGGGTCTCATGTTAACCATTTGTTCCCATAAGGAAGTAAAAAGGGAATGGGGAAATCCCATAATAGGAGACCACTTTCTATACATAAGAGTTGTGCTTATAAGACAGCATACTACTCCTTAAGAGCAGACTTATGAGTCCTTAGAGGTAAGTAGCACTAAGGGTTATGGGATCATGGAGAGGGAAAGATGGAGGCTGGGAAGGGGATGATGTAGAACTAAAAATTATATACTCTGGCTTTAGGAGCAGTAAGACATCCTGGTAAGGGAAGGAAAGACTGGGTCTCTTACATGAACTGATACAAAGTAAAGTGAGCAAAATCAGGAGAACATTCTACAAAGTAATGGCAACATTGTATGTACTATGAATGACTTAGTTAATACAATGATCCAAGGCAATTCTGAAGGTCTCATGAGGAAAATTACTATTCATATCCAGAAAAAGAAGTGATGGAATCTGAATGCAAATTGAAGCATATTATTTTCACTTTTTTCATGTTTTTGTCTGTTTCTTCTTTCATCACATGACTAATATATTGCATATATATAATCTAAAGAAGGAGGAGGTAAAAGAAGGAGAAGGTAAGAGGAATTTGGAAAGTCAATATTTTTAAATGGATGATAAAATTTGCCTTTACATAATAATTAGAAAAAATACTATCTAAAATAAACAAGGATTGGGTTCTCATGGACTCCCATCATGCAGCAAGAATTTTTTCATGAAAGTCTTTCTTCCTTTATTCCTATTTCTAAGAATGGGACATATTCAAAAAGAATCCCATCAAAAAGCAAAATGAAATAAATATGCAAGGGTAAGAAAAATAGGGTAGGATCTATAAATGTAGTAACATATATTTATGATGCAGTAGGGAGCTTAAATTTTTTTGCCCTGAAAGGTTCACATTCATAATGGAATATAGAGAATAATACAATTTGTTGTTCAGTCATAAAATTTTCAGTCATTTCCAACACATTTCCTGGCCCCATGTGGGGTTTTCTTGGCAAAGATACTAGAGCAGTTTCCATTTTCTTCTCCAGCTTATTTACAAATGAGGAAACTGAGGCAAACAGGATAGAATGATTTGTCCAGAGCTACATAGTTAGTAGGTGTCTGAGGCCAAATGTGAATTCCAAAAGGCTCATCTTCCTGACTCCAGGTCTGGCACCACCTAGCTGCCAAATAATGGAATATAGAAAGAATAAAGTAGGGATAGGTAAGGGTGTAGCTAACAAATGCAAGAACAGAAAGCAGTATAGAGCAGAAATGGAATTCTTTCCAGGAAGCCAAAGTAAAGGAAAAGATTTTGTTGGGTTTTTATTTTTTTAAGATACCACAAGAGAATATTACTGAAGCTAAAAGATTGAAGCTATTGGCTACAGCGATAATTTTGAACCATATGCTTATTTGGACAGGGAAAGGAAAGGTCAAGGAAAGAAGAGAGACAGAGAGATGAACAATTTAAGTAAATTAAAGGATTTGGGATAGGGCAGATAAAATGGAGAAAGGGCTTAAGCAGAGTGGGTAGAGCCTGTAGGAAGAGATTGGCATGATAATTATGTATCCATGAGGATGAAATGCTGGCTATTAAAATGATGGGTTTTTAAATCAATAAAAAAGAAAGAAATGAAGGAATACAAAACAGTTATCTACTTTTTCAAGGACTAGAGATTTGAGTAATATATTGCCTTCATTTTGTATATTTATCTGATGATTTTGATTTATTGTTGTCCAATTTATCTTTTTAAAAGTGACTATGTTAATCTTTAGACTAGAAGATTTAGGGATAGAAGATTACTATATTCAAATAGCTGAAGAATAGGCAACTAGAAGAGGGATTGGTTATCCTGTTTGGAGTACAAGAGAACAATTAGGGACAATGAGTGGAAGTTGTAGAGAGGCAAATTTTGGCTCAGATTGGAGGAAAATTTCCCAATCATCAGTTATCCAAAAATCATGGAGGGGTTGAGGGTAAGTAGTATCCTTATCCTTGAATGCCTTTCTTTGGCAGTTGGATCATCCCTTGCCACACATGCTATTGAGAAGATCCTTAGTCAAATAAGGACTAGATGCCCTTGGAGGTCATTCACCTGGATTGACTCTTGTTTTGGCTCTTGTTCTTTGAGACTGCTGGGAGAGCCATCTGTTCATTTCCAGTGGCTGTTTTCTCTCCCTGAGTAAACCTTAGAGGAACTTCCCTGGAAAGATGGGAAGGTAAAAGACCCTGCTGACCCCACTTAGCCATTTTGTCATTACCTTTATGCCAACCTGAGGTTTTCATTGCAGAAATAAAACAAGGTCTCTTAATAGCTCTTAGTGGAAACACGTAATCTGTGCCCCAGCCTGAAATGCTTTTGAGGCAGAAGATTGTTTTTTGCATGGGCAATGGCAGCATCGGAGATGTCTCAAAAAAGTGGGTTCAGGGCTGACTCCAGTCTCAGTGAATGTCCCCTTCCATCAGCACAAACCATTCTTTTCTGGTGGGCAGTCTGAGGATAATTCAATTAGACATCTGAAGCCATTTAAACATTTTGGGCATTGTGTGGCAGCCAGTGCTGGGCCTATTCAGCAGCAAACCAGATCTGACAACCTTAGCTGACCTAGGGAAAAACCCAGGATATCACCCCTCCCACAAAGTCTTTTTTTGGATGGGAGCTTCTGGGATTGAGAAGAAAAATCAGGCACAAGATCCAAGACCCAAGGCCTTGCCCAGGAATCCTCAGTGGTGACTCAGGAGTCACCTCTCCTGAAGCAAAATATTCACTGTAGTAGAGTGGTTTAATAAATATTTGTTGACTTGGAGATAATCTGGGTTTATATTATAGCTCTACGATTTTCTAGTTTTCTTTATAAAACAGGAGAGATGATTAGTTGAATTTTATGCCTTGCAGATTTGGGTTGAGAATAGACTTTATGAACCTTTGAATTCTAGAAAAATGCAGATGATCATATGAAAAACATCACTGATACAGTTGTGAGGCTCTCTTTCTCCCCAGTGAATCTCTTCAAGCTCTCACATCATTAGAATTGTCCAATCAGCCAGGAACCTTAGTCAATTTTTCTTATTGCCTATACCCCTCCCTGACATCTAGGAGGAAACATTTGACTCAGGTTGATGATAAAAGGATAAAAGAGTTAATAGATAAAGCTGTACTTTATATTTATTGATGATCAAGAAACAAGAAAGATCAGAATCTGACTAATCTATAATCAATCCAATCTAGCTCAATCAACAAACATTCACTAATTGTGTAATGGTGCATAACATTGTTCTGGGTGCTGAAGAAACAAAAACAGAAATAAAAATAGTCCATACCTTTAAAGAGAATGCATTATTTTGAGAAGATAGATTTTTTTTTAATGTGCAAACAGATAAGTATTTTTATGATAATTTAAGGAGTTAACTTTTTTGTTTCATGTGCTCTTTGCCAATCTGATAAAATTTATGGACCCCTTCTCAGACACATGTATCTAAATACATAAAATAAAATAATTAAAATAAAAATTACAAAGGAAGACAATTATATTGAAATTCAGTTATCAAAATATTAAGTCTACCATGACACAGTGCTTTAAGGTTTACAAATTACATTATAAATATTATCTCATTTTTGTCCTCACCACAATCCTGGGATTAAAGTGCATTTTGCAGATGAGGAAAGAGAGACAGACAGGGGTTAAGTCACTTGCTCAGGATAACACAGCTAACTAATGTATGAGGCCAAATTTGAACTTGTCCTTCCTGACTTCAGATCTTATATTCAATCCACTTTGCCACCTAGCCATCGCAAAAAAAAATAAATAAATAAGCACATAGATTCCATAATGGAGCTAGGAAAGACTTCCTATAGAGTAACATATGAGTTAAGACTTGAAGGCAGATAGAAATTCTCAGAGACAAAGGTAAGAAAGAAATAAGTACATTCCAGGAATGTGGTATAGCTTATACAAAGATATGGATGTAGACAATAGCATACTGAGTTCAAGCAAATTCAAAATATTTGCAGTTATAAACTTTATAAGATTTGGCAACTAACTAATTTTTAGATATGAGGGGGAGTGAAGAATTAAATGTGATTTTAAGGGTGGAAACCTGAATAACTGGAAGCTTTTTGGTATCCTCAAAAAAGAAAAAAGAAAAGTTTGGAAGAGAAATGGGTTGATGGCAGAAGATAAATTCAACCTTGAAAATTCTGACTTCAAGATCAATGAATATCAAAAGGATTTATTAAGCACTTACTATATATGCTGGGCACTGGACTGAGCCTTAGGGAAATAAATAGAAACAGCCAGCCCTTGCCCTCAAGGAGCTTATTCTAAAGAAATGACCAGCAGGACAAATACAGAGAGGCTTGGAGAGACTTACATGAACTGATGCTAAGTGAAATGAGCAGAACCAGGAGATCACTTTACACTTCGATAACGATATTGTATGAGGATGTATTCTGATGGAAGTGGATTTCTTTGACAAAGACTCAGTTTCAATTGATAAATGATGAACAGAAGCAGCTACACCCAAAAAAAGAACATTCCCAACGAATGTGAACTATTTGCATTTTTGTTTTTCTTTCCGAGTTGTTTTAACCCTCTGAATCCAATTCTCCCTGTGCAACAAGAGAACTGCTCGGTTCTGCAAACATATATTGTATCTAGGATATACTGCAACATATCTAATATATATAGGAGTGCTTGCCATCTAGGGGAGGGGGTGGAGGGAGGGAGGGAGGGGAAAAATCGGAACAGAAGCGAGTGCAAGGGATAATGTTGTAAAAAAAAAATTACCCTGGCATGGATTCTGTCAATATAAAGTTATTATAAAATAAAATAAAATATTTTTTTTAAAAAGGAGCTTATTCTACTCAAGGGAGACAAAACATAAAAGTCTCAGAAAGTCAGATAGATAAGTAAAGCTATAGATAAATATTTCATATAGTTATATATAATAGTCCTGGGGCTTTAATTTTCATTCACTGTCACCTGGGTTCTGGTTATGACAGCTATAAACTTGAATTTGCTCTATGACCTTGGACAAGTCCTTGGGCCACTGTTTCCTCAGGTACAAAATGAGAGATGAAGAACATTCTTTCCAGTTATAACATTCTATGTCCTAAGAGTCTATATCCTAAGGGGTTTCTCTGCATCTATGATTCCAAAAGCTCTTTCATCTCCAATATTCAGAATTTGATTCTAATCAGAATGATTTTTATGGTTGTGGATTCTTATTCTCATTGGGCTGTTTTGGTATCTTGCCCTGTGTCATTTTGTTTCTGAGCTATTTGTCAAGTCAAGCAGCACTCCTCTGAAGACATAATGCCCTTTGACCCCAGGCTGCCTCTGGAGGGACACACTTGTACCATCTGTTTAAGTCGATTGGCCACATCCCATGGAGAAGAATGACCTGAGCCCCTGGGAAAGCTAACTCCTCTCTTTGGGTGACAGCCTCTTGTCACTGATGTAGAAATTCAACAGGGACGGGAAGATTGTGCCCTCTGTCTTAGGAAAAGGAGCCAGTAACGAAATAACTTGACATTTGACAGGCTTCAGAAAAGTTTAATAGCATTTTGTGCAGCTGGGAATATATGTTATCTATTTAAAAGAGAGCTAGCTTAAAGGAATGCAGGCAGTAAGCCTATGGGAAATATACTTATTGTTTCTCTCTCTCCTATTATTTGCTTTGTCTAGGAATCTGCCTTTGGAGGTGGAGTCTGAATGAATCTCAACTGATACACTCTTAGGATTATGAATTCAAATTGGAAAGAGACTGGGAATATAGTATTTCAAACATATTATGTTAGAGCTGTAGGGATCTTAAGATATAAATGATTTTTTTCAGTTTGGTTTTTTAAAAAACTTTAATGGATTGGTGTTTGTTGCTTCATGAAATACCCTTCTTACTTAGAACCTTTTCTTGTAGTCAAGATAAATAAAAAAAGTAACATTGATCAACACAGCAAATGCATCTGTCAGTGTCTGGAAACAACCATACCTGTCTTGCTCCATATCTTAACTTGGAGAAAGGAAACGTGTTTCATAATTTATTCTTAGGGTGCATAGCATTTAAAATTGTCTTTTAGTGTTGTTTTTGGTTTCTTTATTGTAGTTATTATATATGCTATTTTCTGTTGGGTTTTTTCATTCTGCAGCATTTCATCTGTCTTCTTATTTCTCTGAATTCTTCATGTTTGTCTTTTTCTCATCATTCAGTCACATTATATTATAGGATTATGGGAATCATAGATATAAAACTGAGAGGTATGTTTAAAACCATAGAATTCAGTCTTTCATTTTGTAGATAAGGAAACTGAGGGGAAACTAAGTGATTTGCCTAGGATCACATTAGTATGTAAGGTGAGATTTGATTTATGGTTGCTCGGATTTCAAGATCAATTCTCTATTCATTATATCAAAGTTCCTCATATACCACAATTTGTTCAGCTATTCTCAATTGATGGATGCTCATTGTTTCCAATTCTTCTCTACCACAAAAAGAAATATTTTGGTAAATAACTCAATTTTTCTTTTTGTTCTCAACCTCCTTAACATATATGGCCATTAGTAGAATTGCTGAGACAGAGGGCATGAAAAATTTAGTGATTTTTCTTACACAATTCTAAATTGTTTATCAATATTTACATTAATTTATGACTTCACCCACAATATATTAGTTTGCCTGTCTTTTCATAAACCCTTTAACATTTATTATTTCTTTTAATGGATTGAAGACAAAAAAGAAAGATACAACATTTAACCAAAATATAAATTAAAGTCTTAATGCAGTTTTAACTATTAAAATTTAAAACACAGGGAAGGATTCTAGGAATGGCAGAGTAGATTGAAATTTTCAAGCTCTCCAGATTTCCCCCACAAATAGAACAAATTTGTACTTTAGGGAGAACAAACACTGGTGAAAAATCAAGAAGACTTGGGGCAGACAGGGGTCCTGTTCTCATGGTAACCCCAGAAGATCTGAAAAAGACCCCAGGCTGAGGATTAAGCTGTATGAAGTGCAACTATCTCTGGGCAGCTCAGCAGAAACACCAAATGGAGATTTTCTGTTGGCTGGATTTGGCTGGAACCTCAGGATGAACCAAAGAAACTTGCATCTCCTTGACTCTTTTTGGAATCAAGGTTTGAGTCCTAAAAATCTGAGGGAACCTCAGCTAATTGGGAAGATCAGATCTAGCTGTGCTGCAGAGACATGATCCTGGGTGAGGAAAAACAGCACATCCATGGGTGCAAAAGCAGTGGGGCAGGTAGGGATGCTGCTGGCTGCAGGCACTTGCTGGAGGGTGGAGCTCTTGATTTGGGGTTCCAGGTCAGAGGGGCAAACTAAAGTGAAAGCAGAGGTGACATCCACCCACCTCAGGATTGAAGGTGCTTATTCTAAAACCTCTTATTTTAAAAAATGAACCGACAAGAAGAAGAGAACCCCATCATAGAAACTTTGAGGAAGACCAAGCTTCATCTTCAGGTGAGGACACTGAAGTAAAAAATAAATAAATAAATAAAAAGCTTCTACCCCGAAAGAGTAACATAAATGGCTCTCTGACTACAGAGAATTTATAAAATTCAGAAAAGAATTTAAAGATCAAATGAGGTACATTGATGAAAAACTAAAAAGAAAGAAAGAAAAGAAAGGAAGGAAGGAAGGAAGAGAGAGAGAGAGAGAGACAGAAAGGAAGGAAGGGAAGGGAAGGAAGGAAGGAAGGAAGGAAGGAAGGAAGGAAGGAAGGAAGGAAGGAAGGAAGGAAGGAAGGAAGGAAGGAAGGAAGGAAGGAAGGAAGGGAGGGAGGGAGGGAGGGAGGGAGGGAGAGAAGAAGCGAGGGAGGGAGGGAGAGAGGGAAGGGAGGGAGGGAGGAAGGAAGGGAGGGAGAGAGGGAGGAAGGAAGGGAGGGAGGAAGGAAGGGAGGGAGGAAGGAAGGGAGGGAGGAAGGAAGGGAAGAAGGAAGGGAGGGAGAGAGGGAAGGAGGGAGAAAGGGAGGGAAGGAAAGAAAGGACGGAAAGGAAGGGAGGGAGGGAGGAAGGGAGGGAGGAAGGGAGAGAGGGAGGGAGGGAGGGAGAGAGGAAGAAAAGGAAGGAAGGGAGGGAGGGAGAAAAAAAGGGAGGGAGGGAGGGAGAAAAGGAAGGAAGGAAGGAGGGAAGGAGGAAGGGAGGGAGAAAGGGAGGAAAAAAAGGAAGGAGGGAAGGAAGAAGGGAGGGAGGAAGGGAGGGACGGAGGAAGGGAGGGACGGAGGAAGGGAGGGAAGGAGAAGGGAGGGAGGGAGGAAGGGAGGGATGGAGGAAGGGAGGGAGGAAGGAGGAAGGGAGGAAGGGAGGGAAGGAGGAAGGGAGGAAGGGAAGGAGGAAGGGAGGGAGGAAGGAGGAAGGGAGGAAGGGAAGGAGGAAGGGAGGGAAGGAGGAAAGGAGAGAGGAAGGAAGGGAGGAAGGGAGGAAGGAAGGGAGGGAGGAAGGAGGAAGGGAGGGAAGGAGGAAAGGAGGGAGGAAGGAAGAGAGGGAGGGAGGGAGGAAGGGAGAGAAGGAGGAAAGGAGGTAGGAAGGGAGGGAGGGAGGGAGGGAGGGAGGAAGGAAGGGAGGGAGGGAGGGAGGAAGGAAGGGAGGGAGGGAGGGAGGGAGGAAAGGAGGGAAGGAGGAAGGAAGGGAGGGAGGAAAGGAGGGAGAAAAGGAAGGAAGGGAAGGAGGGAAGGAGGAAGGGAGGGAGAAAGGGAGGAAAAAAAAGAAGGAGGGAAGGAGGAAGGAAGGAAGGAGGAAGGGAGGAAGGAAGGGAGGGAGGGAAGGAGGAAGGGAGGAAGGAAGGGAGGGAGGGAAGTAGGAAGGGAGGAAGGAAGGGAGGGAGGGAGGAAGGAGGAAGGGAGGAGGAAGGGAGGGAGGAAGGAGGAAGGGAGAAAAGGAAGGGAGGGAGGAAGGAGGAAGGGAAGAAGGAAGGGAGGGAGAGAGGGAGGGAGGAAGGAGGAAAGGAGGGAGGAAGGAAGGGAGGGAGGGAGGGAAGAAGGGAGGGAAGGAGGAAAGGAGGGAGGGAGGGAGGAAGGAGGAAAGGAGGGAGGAAGGAAGGGAGGGAGGGAGGGAGGGAGGAAGGGAGAGAAGGAGGAAAGGAGGGAGGAAGGGAGGGAAGGAGAAAAGGAGGGAGGAAGGGAGGGAAGGAGGAAGGGAGGGAGGGAGGAAAGAAGGGAGGGAGGGAGGAAGGAAGGAGGGAGGAAGGGAGGGAGGGAGGAAAGGAAAGAGGAAGGAAGGGAGGGAGGAAGAGAGGGAAGGAGGAAAGGAGAGAGGAAGGAAGGGAGGGAGGAAGGGAGGGAGGAAGGGAAGGAGGAAGGAAGGGAGGGAGGAAGGGAGGGAGGAAGGGAGGGAGGAAGGGAGGGAGAGAAAGGGAGGAAAGAAAGGAAGGAGGGAAGGAGGAAGGGAGGAAGGAAGGGAGGGAGGAAGGAAGGGAGGGAGGAAGGAAGGGAGGGAGGAAGGAAGGGAGGGAGGGAAGGAGGAAGGGAGGAAGGAAGGGAGGGAGGGAGGGAGGAAGGGAGGAAGGAAGGAGGGAAGGAGAAGGGAGGGAGGAGAAAGGGAGGAAAGAAAGGAAGGAGGGAAGGAGAAGGGAGGGAGGGAGGAAGGGAGGGAAGGAGGAAGGGAGGAAGGAAGGGAGGGAGGGAAGGAGGAAGGGAGGAAGGAAGGGAGGGAGGAAGGGAGGGAGAGAGGAAGGAAGGAGGAAGGGAGGGAGGGAGGGAGGAAGGAAGGAAGGGAGGGAGGAAGGAAGGAGGAAGGAAGGAAGAGAGAGAGGGAGGAAGGGAGGGAGGGAGGGAGGGAGGAAGGGAGGAAGGAATAAGGACCCAGAAGATTATGAAAAAAGTGTTAACCACCTAGAGGGGAAAAAGCAGAGTCTCAAAGGTGAAGGTAATTCTTGTAAAATTGAGTTGGGCAAAAGAAGGAATACTGGGAAATGAATGTGAACTATTTGATTTTTGATTTTCTTCCCGAGTTATTTTTACCTTCTGAATTCAACTGTCCCTGTGCAGTGGGAGAACTGTTCGGTTCTGCAAATATGTATTGTATCTAGGATATACTGCTACATATTTAACATATATAGGACTGCTTGCCATCTTGGGGGGGGGGGAGGAGGGAGGGAGGGGAAAAAACAAAACATAAGTGATTGCAAGGGATAATGCTGTGTAAAAATTATCCTGGCATGGATTCTGTCAATACAAAGTTATTATTAAATAAAAAAAAAAAATGAGTTGAGCAGGGATGTAGAGGGCCGCAGATAGTGGGGGAACTCTAGTTCTTATATAAGGTATAAGACCCTTCAGCCCAGAGGGAACCTGCTGACAAGGTTTGGTTCAGTTCCCCATCTCCCTTTGGTGCCTCTCACCCTTTCTGAGAAGTCAGGGAGGGCATGACCACCTGTGTTCTACTTGAAGCAAGGGATACTCACAGTAAGGAAGAATTTACATTTCTATAGCAGGGTGCTAATGGTTAGCACTTGAGCAGTGGCTGTGGTGATATAATAGTTCTATAGTTGGCACATCTCAGTGTGCTATAGTAGACTCCATCTTTGACCATCCTCGTAGATCTCCTGCCTTTTTCACTCCTCCACTAAGACCAATGACTCGGGCTGTCCTGAGATCCTTCAGAGAGTTAGTCCAGATGGTATATTTTGGCACCCCAGCTTGGGGGCTCCAGAAAGCATACTACACAGAGGGAAGCCAGTGAAAGATGTGAAAGATCAAGAAATAATAAAACAGATTTTAAAGAGTGAAAAAATGGAACAGAATGTGAAACATAAGAAAGGCAACAGATCTGTAGAGCAAATATAGGAATGGTTGGACTGACTCAAATTTGTGACAAAGAACCTTGACACAGTGGTGCAAGAAATAACCTAAGAAAATTGTCTTGGAGTGCTAGAGCATGAGGGGAAAGTAGAAAAAGAGGAAATTCACCAGTCACCAACTCAATGAGATCCTTTGTAGAAAACACATAGGAATATTGCACAATTCTGAAACCCCCAGATCAAAGAGAAAAAATTTGTAAGAAATGAGAAAGGGGCAATTCAAATATGCCCTATATTTGGGCTATAGTTGGAGTGGTACAGGACTTAATCAGCAGCCATAATGGAGGGACTACAAATCTTGAAATTGTATCTACCAAGAGTCAAAGGAACTAGGCTTGTGGCCAAAAATATCATTCTAGCAAAATTATCTATCGTATGGAGTTAGAAAGAATGGACATTCAAAGAACTTGAGATTTGAGGGACTTTCTGTCAACCAAACCCAAACTTAATAGAAAATTTAACATATGGAAATCAATATCAAGGATCAATTTCAGGGAACTCAACTTGGACAAATTATCTTTTTTTACACAAGAAATATATACCATATGTTTAAGATTGACATCAATAATAGGATAGCTCAAAAGAAAGATTGGAACAGAGTTAAAGTAAAAATAGTAATCATATTATACAAATGAAGAGGAAGAATAGACACAGAAGCATTAGAGGAAATAGGAGTGCTCATAGTTCTTACTCACAACTACCATGAAGTAGTTACCCTCCAAAATCTATAAAGAAATAAGGAGGGAGGGATGGGTGATCTGGAAAGCAAAAGGTATGGGAAGAAGACGAGGGAGGGATGCATGGGTGGAGGGAGGTTAAGTAATAGCAAGGCAAATTAGGAACAGAATTAAAGCAAAGAGTCATCAGGAATAGGAAAGATATCTGTGTACTGTGGAGTGTATGTGTATGTGAGTGTGTGTATGTATGTATACATCTACATATGTGTATACATAAATATATTCTTTCTTAACTGTAGCCTATTTGAGGATGGGAGATATGAAAAAGGGGGAAAAAGAATAAAGGAAAAAAGGGTACACAGCAGAAAACAAAAGAACAATTTACAAGGAAGAGATGGACACTCATAAATATAATTTTTTTGTTAATACATATATTTCTTAAAATAGTAATTTGTTGTTATATATTTTGAATCCTCCCTGTTTTGCTGAGCATATGACAATGTTCTCTTTTGTTTTGCATTCCTTTCTTGTTTTTCTTTTTTGTTATTCCTTTTTTTAAAAAAATACATTTTAAAAAGGTGGATGTAGCTAGATTGCACAGTGGATAGTGTATATTGGTCCTGAAATCAAGAGGACCTGAGTTCAAATCTAGTCTCAGACACTTAACATTTATTAACTAAGTGACCCTAGGTAACTCATTTAACCCCAATTGCTTCACCTCCAAAAACAAAAACAAAACTTTAAAGCCAAGCCAATTAAACTGCACTAAAACTTTGGGGGTACCCTGTATACATAGCAGCACTTTTTGTGGCAGCAAGAAACTGGAAATAAAAGCATGTCCATCATTTGTCCTTCTAGTCAGAGTATTGAAAGATACCTCCTGTTTTCTCTAATTTTATTATGATGTATCTCTGCAAATTTAATTCACTTATCCATTCAGAGCTTATTGTGAATGTTTTAGGATATGGGTCAAAAGCGATTTTCTGCCTAACTACTTTCTACTTTTCTAAGCAACTCTTGTCAAATAGAGAGAATCCTTCCCTCCACAGTTTATGTTATTGGATTTATTAAAAACCAGGTTTACTCTGTTCATTTGCTTCTAAGTTATGTTTGTTTATACAGAGAAGTATAATTTCATTGCCTTTTCTACTATTTCAGTTGATGTGGAAAGGCATCTGCTCTTTGCCTAAAGATCTCCTGGTGAGCATGAACACGTTGTCTCCATTCCACTTTGGGAAAATTCTACTGACAGAGGTTTTTCATATTTTAGCTTAAACTTGCCTCTTTAGAACTACTGCCCATCACTCATCCTCTGGAGCTAAATAGAACCCCCTAATCCCTTTTCCATGTACCAGCTCTTTAAATACTTTATTGCAATGCAAAACAATTCACCAAGTTATTTATTAAGTACTTACTAATTATCAGAAATTGAATTACACATGGATTTCAAGGCAAAAAGCAATGTGGTCAGTGAATTTTACCAAACATTTGAAGAATGATTAATTGCAATATTACATAAATTATTTGGAAAAATAGGGGCGGAAGACATAATCTATATTGGTTTATTCGTTGTCTAGGGCAGGGGATGGGGAGAGGGAGAGAAAAAGATTTGGAACACAAGGTTTTGCAAAGTTTGAAAACTATCTTTGCATGTACTTTGAAAATAAAAAGTTATCATTTTTTTAAATAAATATACTAAAATGTCCTCAAGGCATTTATATTTTACTAGAAGGAAACAACATGTACAAAGAGATGTTAAAGGGAAATAAATGCAAATTAAATACAAAGTGATTTTTGAAAAGAGACAGCATTAGCAACTGTGGTGAAAAGGATGTAAATTAAGAAGGCCTCCCATGTAGGAGGTGACATTTGTACTGACTTTTAAAGGGAACTGGGGAATTAAAGAGACACAGAGCAAAGCTTCTTAAACATGGGTCACGACCCTATATGGGATGTTGTAACAATGTAGGGTATGTGAAATTATGCTTTATTAGCAGCAAATGTTTGATTTGTATACCTATTTTATATACCTACATACTTGAGATATATAGAAATATATTTCTATATATAGTTATATATTGTATATGTGTGTATGTATATATGTATACACATATTTATGTATATATAGATATAGCTATAGTTATACATACACACATATATACATATATATACAAATGTATATTGTGTATGTATATATGTATAGATATAGACAAATATAGAGATACAGATCGATAAAGGTAGGTAGATAAGTAGATATATAGATAGAAATTTCTTGGGTGAAAAGGAGTTGCAAATGGAAAAAACTTTAAGAAGTACTGACACAGAGGAAGAAAGAAGAGTATTCAAGCAGAGAAAGTACTCTATAATGGCTACCTTGGGATCATAGAATATAGAAGAGGAAGGACTGAATTTGGAGACAGAGGACAAGGGCTTAGATGCCCACTTTTTGTGGGACCCTGGCCTAACCGAAGTGATCTTTAATAAGGTCCCTGCTCTGTATGTAGATTTGGATAGTTTTTTCTCTAAGAAGCAATAAAACTTACTTGGTCCAAGGAGAATGGATCAACCCATTGATGTAACAAACACTTAGGCAAGTCATGTCATCATTTGGGGTTTCTGTTACTGATCTCTAAAAAGGGAGTAGATTAGATGAACTTTAAATTCCCTTCCAGCAATAAATCTGATTCCTATGAATTCTCTTACTGAAACTAAACTAAACATTCCCAGCTCCTTCAATGGATCCTCATATAGCATAAGCTCAAGGCTGTTTACCAATTGTTTCTCCTCCTCTGGACACTTCACTCTCTTCCCCCTCCAACTGATCTTTCCTAAGATGCCAGATTAATCTTCTTAATGCACATCTCTAATTATATCATTCCACACTTCAAAGAACTTTAAGAGCTCTCTGTTGCTTAAAGGATAAAGTCTGACTACCTCTGCCTGGATTTTCATAAACCTATACAATAAGGCCCCAATCTGTCTTTTGATTGTCATCTTCTACTACCTCTTTAGCCAAATCTCTTCCAAATTGGAGTTTATATTGTCTCCCACACTCATTCCATACTCCAAGCCTTGGCCCATAATGTTCTTCCAATTAAGAATGCAGTTTGCTAAGTCCTGTATCTACCCAAACACCACCTAGGAAAAAATTAGAGCTAGGAATTAGCTCTAAATTCTCTATTGCCTGACTACCTTAGCCTATAGTACCAGATCTGGAGTCAGGAAGCTCCAACTTCAAATCCAGATTCACACACTTATTAGCTGTGTGACCCTGGACAAGTCACTTAATCCTGTTTGCTTCAGTTGCCTCAATTGCAAAATAAACTGGAGAAAGAAATAACAAATCACTCTAGTATTTTTGTCCCCAAATGAGGTCAAGAAGAAGCAGACATGACTGATATGACTGAACAACAACCCTAGACTACAGGATCTCCTTGCTAAGAATTCTTGGACATTCCCTTTGTCATTTTACAGACTTTGCCTATTATTAATTTTTGAGTGTCTGCCTTTTCTATTCAACTAAAATTTAAGTTTTTGGAGATTAGCAATCATGTTTTACCATCTTATATCCCAGACTAGTGATATGCTTAAGAAGTAAATGAATGAGAACATAAATGAAGGAGGATAACATCCTTCATTCCAGCCCATGTCACTTACAAGCTACCACCATATCTTATTCCTTGACTTTACCTCTTATCAGCCAAAAAAGGGACATCATAGCAAACTGCTCTGGTTTTATGTGTTGTAATTTATCCCTTCATTCAAGAAGTATTTATCAAGTAATTACTAGACACCCAGAATTATGTTAAGTGTCAAGAAAACAATATATGATTAAAGACTATTCATAGCACTACAGATTTAGAGCTAGAAAGGACCTTAGTGATCACCTAGACTGATCCTCCCTCTCAATTTATGGATGAGGAAGCTGAGGCCTATAGAAATAAAAATGACTTGCTCAAGATCACACTGGTATTCATATTCAGAGATTACTATACATTGTAGTAAAATCATAGACTCATTGAATCTTAGAGCTCCAAGAGTTTTTAGAACATAAATATTTAGGTTAAAAAGCACACAAAGGTACAAGGCAAATTATGTTTTTCACCTACTTAAAAATCTTCAGTGGCTCCCTATTGCCTCTAGGACAAAATAATTTAGCTTGGCTTTTAACATATTAGAATAGTCAAAGAAGAACTAGAGTGCATTGTGGAATGCAAAATGGATAATTTTGATTATATTAAGTTAAAAAGGTTTTGTACAAACAAAACCAATGCAAACAAGATTAAAAGGGAAACAGAAAACTTGGGGGAGGGGGAAATTTTACATCCAAGGGGTCTGATGAAGACCTGATTTTAAAATATAGAGAGAATGGGCTCAAATGTATCAGAATACAAGCCATTCTCCAATTGTTAAGTGGTTAAAGAATATGAGCAGACAATTTTCAGATGAAATTAAAACCATTTCTAATCATATGAAAAAAATGCTCTAAATCACTATCGGTCAGAGAAATGCAAAGTAAGACAACTCTGAGGTACCACTACAAACCTCTCAAATTGGCTAAGATGACAGAAAAAGATGATGAATATTGGAGGCGATGTGGAAAACTGGGACACCAATACATTATTGGTGGAGTTGTGCACTGATCCAACTATTCTGGAAAGCTATATGGAGCTATACCCAAAGGGCTATCAAACTATGCATACCCCTTGATCTAGTTAATGTCTTTACTGGGTCTGTATCCCAAGGATATGATAAAAATAGGAAAGGATCCACATGTACAAAAATGTTTCTATTAGCTCTTTTTGTGTTGCAAGGAGTTGGAAGCTGAGTGAATGCCCATCAGTTAGAGAATGGCTGAATAAGTTATGATAGATGCATGTTATTGAGTATTATTGTTCTGTAAGAAATGATCAGCAGAATGATTTCAGAAAAGCCTGGAGAGACTTGCATGAACTGATGCTAAGTGAAGTGAGTAGAACCAAAACAGCAACAACAATATTATATGATGATCAATTCTGATGGACTTGGGCTCTTTTCAAGAATGATTCAGACCAGTTCCAATGGTCTTGTGATAGAGAGGGTCATGTACACCCAGGAAGAGGACTATGGCGACCGACTGTGGATCACAACATAACATTTTCACCTTTTTATTGTTGTTTGCTTGAATTTTGTTGTCTTTCTCATTTTTTCCCTTTTGATATTTCTCTTATGCAGCATGATAATTGTGGAAATATTATAGAAGAATTGTACATGTTTAACATAGTTTGGATTACTTGCCATCTGGGGGGGGGGTGGGGAAGGGAGGGAGAAAAAAATTTGGAACATAAGGTTTTGCAAAGGTGAATGTTATATTGTTATATTGTACTAATGGGATATTATTGTTCTATAAATAATAATGAACAAAGCTGATTTTAGAAAGGCCTGAAAAGATTTACATGAATTGATGCTGAACAAGCAGAACCAGGAATATATTGTACACAATAACAGCAAGAATGTGTAATGATCAACTATGAAAGATTTGGTTCTTCTCAGTGGTTCAGTGATCCAAGGCAATCCCAATAAACTTTGTAAAGAAAATGCCATCTGCAACCAGAAAGAGAACTATGGAGATAGAATGTAAATCAATACATACTATGTCCACTTTTTTCCTGTTTTTTTTTCCTCTCGTAATTTTTCTCTTTTGTTCTGATTTTTCTTTCCCAACATGATTCATAAAGAAATGTGTGTTTTAAAAGTTAATATACATATATAATCAGAAAAATAAAACAATAAAAAATAAAATAATTAAAAATGTTAAAAGAGATACATAAGACAAAGTAAAGTGGGTTATGTTCAAAAGAGCAAAATAAACCAAATACTATAATGGGGCTCAACAAATTCTGGGCTAACTCATGCTTTAGCAATTTTATCCCCAAATTTAGTATTTTCAACTTAAGGTTATCCACATTTGGGAATACCAGACAAGAAATGTGACTAGGTACAATTAGATGAACATAGAGATCAAGAAATAAAAGGAGATAAGACAATCCAACATACAGAGTAGATTTGTAGATGAAGTGAAGTTGAACAGCCAATTGTGGCAAATACAGCCATTGGGGAGAAAAAATCCATTGAATATCTCAATTCTTTCCTCTACTTTCCCAGTCATGAGATTATAGATTTAGAACTAGAAGGGATTTTAGAGATTATCAAATCCAACCCCTTAACTTTACAGATGAGGAAAATGAGGCCCAGAGAGATTGAAACTTTTCCAAAGTTATTCAAACCATGAGCTTTTTGATTCTAAGCTCAAAACTTCATCCAATACACCATGCTAAATACTTCCTAAAACATGTATGTAAAATGTACATATAAAATGATGTTTGTTGAATCACAGTACTCCAAATGCAACTTTACAAGGTCAGAATATTGCAGAATTATCACTTCCATTGTCCTTGGCACTATGTCAAACATAATGTATTCTAGTAATACAAGCTTTTTATGGTTGTTGTGTCACATAATGACTCACTTTGAATCCTACTAGAATCCCCAGGTCTTCTTTTTAAAACATATACTGAGAAAGATGTTATTTCTCTTAAATTTGACTTACATAGATCTGGCCCTTGCTTCTACTTGAAGTCTTTTGGGATTATGGATCAGTCAGTCAACATGTTAACTATTCCTTCCAACCTGATATTTGTAAATGGAGGAATTGGGCAAAGTAGCAGAGTAAATGGCTAGGAAGGGAGACAAGGAAAACTGTGTCTACTTTAGGAGAGCTTTGAATATCTATTGTCCATTCACAAGAAATGAACTATGCTATTTAATTGCATGCCATAACTGGGGTCTTCCCAACTTCACTCAGAAACTCTGATACCATTTTAGGTCTTTTTCCCCTCTAGGTGGTTAACACTTTTTTCATAATCAAGCCAAAAAACCCAAACCTGGATCAAGAATTCTGACCAGCCATTTAGTAAGCAGACTATCTTAGAGCACATCACTTTGGGAGTACCAAAAGCTTGTACCCTTCCAGCCTAAACTTTGATAACAGGACACAAGAAGACAAAAACTTACCCCAGAAATGCTCTCCCACCCCAGAGTTGAGCAGAACCCAGCATTAACATTATCAAAAGTCAAAAAGTCTAGAAAAATGGGTAAACAGAAAAGGAAATCCCATCACAAAAAGCTATGGCGGTGACAGGGAAGCTCCAGTTACAAACCAAGAAGAGAATGACTCAAAAAAATCTATAAGCTATACTTAAAAGAAAAATAGAATTTGGATACAAGTCCAACCATAATCGTAGGAAGAACCAGAAAAACAAGAGTTTTGTTTTGTTAAGAGCTTATAAATTATTTTTTAACCATATGAGAGAGATAGAGGGGAAAAAAACAGGAAAAGAAAATCATAGAAAAGGATGGAAATGTAAAAAATATTAAAATTTTAGAAAAACAGGTACAAAATTTTAATGAAGAAAATAATTCTCTGAAAATTAGAATTGATCAAATAGTAGCTAATGAGACAGCAAGAAATAGTAAGATAAAATCAAAAGTATAAAACTGAATAAAAAGTAAGGTAGCTTGTTAAAACTGACAACTGACCTGTAAAACACTATGAGGAGAGATAATTTAAGAATCATTGAACTAAATGAAAAAACATGACCAAAAAAAAAAAAAAGAACTTAATTATCATATTTCAAGAAATCATAAAAAGAAAACTTCCAGATCTTTTAAAACTAGAGGGAAAAGTAAAAATGGAAAAAGACCACTGTTATGTCCTAAAGAAAAAAAAAAAAAAACAAAAAACAAAAACACACACACACACAAAATAAATAAATAAATAAAGACTCCTCTGAACATTGGAAGCAAAATTCAGAACTCCCAGGTCAAAGAAAAAATACTGCAAGGAGGCAGAAAGGATGAACTCAATTACTAGGAAATACAAAAGATATAAGCTATCACCCAAGAATAATTTATGTAGGAAACTAAGGTGTGCAGAGGAAATACAGAGAAAAGAACGAATATAATAGAGGACTTTCAAACATTCCTGATGAAAAGACCAAAGATGATTAGAAAATCCAGTGTATAAACAGAGGAGTCAAAAGATTGAGCATGATTGAGCAATTATAAAGGACAAAAAAAAGTTTACCTTCTTATTGGGAGAAATGATCTGTACCATTATCAGTGATCATAGCAGGAGTGTAATTAGATACAGGACCTAAGAGTGATTTTGCTATGTTTGAATTATATTAAAAGAAAAATAAAAGAGGTGAGGAAGAAGAATGTGAAAAGGAAGGGGGAAGAGAAAGAATGAAAAAAAAATCACCTCATATAAATGGGGTACAAAAATAGAAATAAACACAAAGATGGAGTGGGAGGGGGAAGTGAATAACACTTGAACACCATCCTCACCCAAACTGGTCAAAAGGAGTAAAGAATTCAGAGAGAGAAAGAGACAGAGAGAGAGAGAGACAGAGAGAGAAAGAGACAGAGAGAGAGAGACAGAGTGAGAGAGAGAGAGAGAGAGAGAGAGAGAGAATCTAGAAATATATTTCACTTAACATGGAAACAAGAGGGAAAGGATTAAAGGGAAGTAAGAGCTGAGAAGATTAAAAGGGAAGGTAGATTAAGGGCAGGATTAGAAGCAAGATAGATTTTTAAACAGGGTCAGGAGAAAAAGAGAAAGAAAAAAAGTATATAGGATGGAGAAAAATACACAATTAATGATCGTAAGTATGAATATGAATGAGATGAACTTACTCATAAAATGGATGAAAATAACAGAAAGGATTAGAAACCAAAATTTAACTATGTTGTCTATAAGAAACATACTTGAAACAGAAGAAAAAAAAACAAACTTAAAATAAGAGACTGGGGAAAATATAATGTGATTTAGTGAAATAAAAAAGGAAGGAGTAATAATTGTGATTTCAGAAAGAATATCAAAAATAAACTTACTTAAATGAGATAAGTAAGGAAACTACTTTTTGCTAAAAAAAAAAAAAGTATCAGAGATAATGAATTAATGTCAGTACCAGATATATATGCACCAAATTACATGACATTTAAATTCTTAAAAGGAAAAATTAAATTAATTACGGGGGGCGGAGAATAGAACTATAAAAGACAGTAAATTATAATAAATGCTTTTCTCTCAGATCTAGATAAAGGTAACCTTACAAAAAAAATGCACCAAAAAATGAAGCATCTGAAAAGTTATATAGACAAATGGAGAATATTGAATAGTAGTGGGTAAGAATATAACTGTTTTTCAGCTGTATAAGATACCTTTGCAAAAAAAAGGGACCAAAAAATATAAACCCACAATTTTCAAATGAAAAAATTAAAACCATTTATAGTCTCATAAAAAAAATTTCTAAATCACTATTGATTAGAGAAATGCAAATTAAGACAACTCTGAGGTACCACTTCATACCTTTCAGATTGGCTAAGATAACACAAAAAAATTATTAATATTGGTGGGGATGTAGAAAAACTGGGACACTAATGCATTGTTAATAGAGTTGCTAAATGATACAGTCATTCTGGAGAGCAATTTGCAACTCTGCCCAAAGGACTATCAAACTGTACATACTCTTTGATCCAGCAGTGCCACCTCTGAATCTGTAAAAAGATCATAAAAGAGGGAAAGGAACCCACATGTGCATAAATGTTGTAACATCTCTGTTTATAATGGCACGGAATCGGAAACTAAGTGGCTGCCCATCAATTGAGTAATTGCTGGAAAAGTTATGGTATTTGAATGTAGGAGAATATTATTGTTCTATAAGCAATGATGAACAGGATGATTTCAGAAAAGACATGAACTAGATACTGAGTGAAGTGAGCAAAATCAGGAGAACATTATACGCTATGATAGCCTTAGCTCTTCTCATCAATACAATGATCCAAAATAATTCCAATAGATTTAGGATGGAAAATGCCCTATGTACTGAGAGAGAAAATTATGAAAACTGAATATGAATCAAAGCATAGTAGCTTCATCTTTTTGTTTATTTGTTTTTTTTCTCATGGCTTTTCCCCTTTTGATATAACATTCTTGCACAATATGACAAATATAGAAATGTGTTTAAAAGGTTTGTACATGTATAACTTTAATCAGATTGCTTGCTCTCTTGAGGAGGTAAGGAAGGAAGTGAGAAAAAAATTGAAACACAAAATCTTACAAAAAAGAATGTTGAAAACTATCTTTACATGTATTTGGAGGAATAAAATACTACTGAGAAAAAAAAAGAAAAAAGTTACCACATATTAAGGAATTAAATAGCCTCACAAACAAATGCAGAAAAGTAGAAATATCATATCCTGAAACAGGATATAATAAAAATCACTCAATAAAATAAAGGACCTTTGAACCAAATTAAAATTAATTGAAAACTTCATAACCTTAAATCTAAAGAATAAGTGAATTAAATGATTCATAGAAACAGTTAATAATTTATTTGAAGACAGTGACAATAAGACAACACCTGAATTTTTTGATATGCAACCAAAGCAGTACTTAAGGGAAAATTCATGTTTCTGAACATTTTTATCAAGAAATAAAGAAAAGTACAGATCAATGAAATGGGAATACAACTAAAGAAACACCATGAAACCAACAATTTTTTTTAAAAACCCACTGAAACACCAAAATAAGAAAAAAGGAAGGAAGGAAGGAAGGAAGGAAGAAAAAAAAGAAGGAAGGAAGGAAGGAAAGAAAAAAGGAAGAAAGGAAGGAAGGAAGAAAGGAGGAAAGGAAGGAAGGAAGGAAGGAAGGAAAGAAAAAAGGAAGAAAGGAAGGAAGGAAGAAAGGAGGAAAGGAAGGAAGGAAGGAAGGAAGGAGGGAGGGAGGGAAGAGGGAAGGAAGGAGAGGAGGGAGGGAGGGAAGAAAGAAGGGAAGAAATCAAATAATTTACAAATGAATTCTTAAAGGAAAATCCCCAGAACCAGATGAATTTCTATCAATTTTAAACTCTATTAAATATTTAAAAAACAATTAATTTCAAAACTATGTCAACTGAAAGAATGAAAAAGAAAGGGTCCAACCAAATTACTTCTGTGACAAAAATATGGTCCTGACATCTAAACCAGAAAGACTCAAAACAAAGAAAGAAACCTATAGACCAATATCCCTAACACATATTAATGCAAAAATTATAAATAAAATAATAACAAGGAAAGTAGAATAACACATCACAAAAATTTCACAGTATAAATAAACTAGATTTATACCAGGAATTACAAGTTTGGTTCAATATTAAGAAAAGCATAAATATAATTGGCCATATTAACAACAAAAACAACAAAAATCATTTGATATCTTAGATATAGCTAGGCATAGAAAATGTTTTTCATAATAGCCATTTCTATTAAGAAAAAATACTGGTAAGCATGGGAATGACCAAAGGTTTCCTCAAATCATATGTACTATCTCTCTAAAATAAAAAGCCAGTGTTATCTGTATTGGTGATCAAGTAGAGATCTTTTCAATAAAATCTGGGGTATATCAGGAATGTTCATTAGCATCATCTTTCCCCAATATAATACTAGAATTGCTTGCTAACAGAATCAAACAAGAAACTTAAGGAATAAGCAGAAGCAAAGAGAAAGCAAAATTATCCCTTTTTGCAGATGATATGATGCTTTAATTAAAGAATCCTAGAACATCAACTAAAAGAACTAATTGAAACAATTAACACCTTCAGCAAAGTTTTAGGATATAAAATAAATATGCACAAATCATCCTCATTTTTGCATTTTACTAATAATAATATCCAGTAGGAAGAGATAAAGATAAATTCCCTTAAAATAATCACAAACAGTATATAATGCTTGGGGGAGTACCTGTCAAGTGTTATGTAAATACAAGTATATAGCATTCTTCACACAAATAAAGACAGATTTTAAATAATTAATTGGTAAAATATAAATATTTTATGAGTTGACTGAGCCAATATGATATAAACATTTATAATACTCCTTAAATTGTTACCCATTAGTGCCCTACAAAACTAACCCAATATTACTCAGAGCTATTAAAAAACAATAACTAAATTCATTTGGAGAAACAAAAGTCAAAAATGACAAGAGAAATAATGAAAAAAAAAGTAGGATAGAAGGAAGCCTAGTAATACTACATTTCAAACTATACTCAAAACCATATTCATTAAAACAATTTGGTATTAGGTAAGATTTAGAAAGGCATATTGGTAAAGAAGAATTAGTATACAATATACAGAAGTAAGCATAGCAGTCTAGTATTTATTAAACCTAAAGTCCTAATTATTGGAGCAAAACTTTACTGTGAGAAAAATTGTTCAAAAACTGAAAAAGACTATATATAGACCAATATCTCAAATTGTATACCAAGACAAGCTTGAAACTGATAACGTATTTTTACATAAAACGTGACATAAATTAAAGGAGCATAGAAGAAATTACATGTCAAGTTTAGGAAGAATTCATGAGGAAATAAAAAAGAGACTGACAAAAAGGTAAAATGGATGGTTTTAATTATATGAAATTAAAAAGTTTTTCCATAGACAGAACCAATGCAGCTAATATGTAAAGAGAAGATATAAATTAAGGGAAAATATCTTTGCAGCAGGTTTTTCAGCTGAAGATCTCATTTCTAAGAAATATTGAGAACCAAGTCAAATTAATAAGAATAAGAGCCATTATACCCTTTTATCCAGCAATATTTCTACTGGGTCTTAAAGGAGGGAAAGAAACCCACATGTGCAAAAATGTTTGTGGCCGCCCTTTTATGTACTGGCAAGAAACTGGAAACTTAGTGGATACCCATCAGTTGGAGAATGGCTGAATAAGTTATAGTATATGAATGTTGTGGAATACTATTGTTCTGTAAGAAACGACCAGCAGGATAATTTCAGAGAGCCTTGGAGAGACTTACATGAAGTGATGCTAAGTGAAATGAGCAGAACCAGGAGATCATTATACACGGCAACAAGAAGATTATACGATGATTAATTCTGATGGAAGTGGCTCTCTTCAACAATGAGATGATACAAACTAGTACCACTTGCTCAGTGATGAAGAGAGCCATCTACACCCAGAGAGAGGACCGTGGAAACTGAGTGTGGACCATAACATAGTATTCTCACTCTCTCTGTCGTTGTTAGCTTGCATTTTGTTTTCTTTCTCATTTTTTTCTTCCTTCTTGATCTGATTTTCCTTGTACAGCAAGATAACTGTATAAATATGTATACATATATTAGATTTAATATATATTTTAAAATATTTAACCTGCCAGCTAGGGGAAGGGATAGGGAGAAGGAGGGGAAAATTTGGAACAAAAGGTTTTGCAAGGGTCAGTGTTGAAAAATTACCCATGCATATGTTTTGTAAATAAAAAGCTTTAATTAATAAAAATAAAATAATAAAATGGTGCCACTAGGAAAAAAAAAAAAGAATCAGCTAATGGATAAATGGTCAAAGGATAGAAATGGGCAGTTGTCAAAGAGAAATACAAACTATTAAAGATTATTTGGAAAAATGTTCTAAATCACTAATTAAAGAAATGAAAATTAAAACAACTCTGAGATGCCACTTCCTTCCTTCCTTCCTTCCTTCCTTCCTTCCTAAAAAAGGAAAATGCTAGAGAGTATATGAGAAAACTGGAATATTAATGCCCTAAAGAACTGTGAACTAGTCCAATCATTCTGAAGAGCAATTTGGAAATTTCCCCATATTCATCAAATTCTATATACTTTTTGACACAGCAATATGTAGAATTATATCCCAAAGAGAGAGCAAAGAAAAGGAAAAGTTCCTAGATGTAAATTTATCTTCGTTGTTG
The DNA here is from genome assembly GCF_016432865.1 of Antechinus flavipes. Lineage (NCBI taxonomy): Eukaryota > Metazoa > Chordata > Mammalia > Dasyuromorphia > Dasyuridae > Antechinus > Antechinus flavipes. Next base: position 295,317,241 of record NC_067399.1, on the reverse strand, counting down.
CAAAGAATTAGAAACTGAATAAATGCCCATTAATCATGGAATCGATGATCAAGTAATAACATATAAATATTATGGAATATTATTGTGCTGTAAGAAATGATGAAAGGGATGGTTTCAGAGATACCAGAGAAGACTTGTATAAACTTATGGAAAACAATATAAGCAAATTCAGGAGAATAACTGATACAATATCACTAATTTAATAAAGGCAAGCAACTTTCCAAGTTTTAGAAATTCTGATCAATACCACAACCAACAACAATTCCAGAAAACACAATGTGTAATATGTTATCCACTTCCAGACATAGAGATGATAGACTCAGAGTGCAGATTTTTTGGACTTATCAATGCAGAAATTTGTTTTGACTATCTATACTTATAATAGATTGAGTGTTTCTTACCAAAAGTGGAAGTGATAGGGACAAAGTTTGGCACTGAAGATAAAATAAAAGTGTAATGCAAAGTAATCATTTTTAAAATATTGCAAAACTGTACAAAAATTTTTATGTGCAGAAAATATTTATAGCAGCCTTTTTCATGGTGGCAAAATATTGGAAATTGAAAGGATGCCCATCAATTGGGGAGTGGCTGAATAAGCTGTGGTATAATTATAATGGAATACTATTGAGTAATAAAAATGATGAACAGGCAGATTTCTGAAAAACTTGGAGAGACTTGTACGAACTGATGTAAAACCCGGAGAAATTTGTACAAACTGAGGAAAACATTGAGGGGATAAAGGGCTGGATCTTGAGTGAGAAACACCTAGGTTCACATCTTTTTTCTAACTTTTCTTATATTACCCTGATCAAGTTAATTTCCCTTTGCTTCAGTTGCTTCTTCTGTAAAAGGAGGGGTGTGAATTCAATAGCCTCTAAGACCCCTACAATTCTAAATCTATGGCATATATGCTAATGCAATGGAAAATGTGTTTCAAAAATTCAATTTTCTGAGTGCATTCTAAGTGGGGACACTGTGGAAGGTAAGTAATTTAAGTAATTCCTTCCATATCTTAAGTGTTCCTAAACTGGCCAAATGATTAGTATTTACTACTGAGATAATCTGTCCTCATCAAAAGCTTGGATAAAATTAATATAAGGGGCTTTTACAGATTAAATGTTTTTCCTGAAAAAAGAAGACTGAAAAGCAGTTCCAGATTGTAAACATTTGAGGTCAAGGAATTTGTTATCTACTGCCTTTATAACCTGATGGTTCTTAAAACTGAAGACCCTCTGAAAAGCACTCATACTGAGGTTTATGTGAAGAGAAAAATTAATAGACATTTTGCTAATAGACATGTTTACAGAGATTCAAGATGACTAAATAAAATACTGTTTATAAGTTCAGCTCCTGTTCAGATCTTCAAAACATCAAAGCTGCATAAAATAAACTGAAACCATACCACTAACAACTAAGAGAATGGGAAAGAAAGAATTCATCACAGAAAAAGCACTGGAAAGAGGAAAGAAAACTGGGGAATAACTAATATTTATATAGCTCTCTAAGAATTGCAAAGAACTTTACATGTGCTATTTCATTTGGTCTTCATAGCAATTTTGTGAGGTAGTTGCTACTATTAACCCCATTTGATAGATAAGAAAAATGAATCTTAGAGATTAAGCAACTTGCCTGGGATCATATAGCTAACAAGTGCCTGAGGCAGAATTTGTACTTAGTCTTCCCAAACTCCAATTTCAATGTGCTATAATATGCAGAAGACATACCATGAGGTAAGCAAATGTCAGGAGAAATCTCTAGATGAAGAGAATAATTGTAAGATTAGAAGCTCTGAAAAGAGAATGAAATAGCTACAAGAACTCCAAGAGTTATTAGAAAGCCTAATAAAAAGAATTAAGGCAAGAAGTAAAGAGTAAAATCCAAGTATTTATGAAAAACTTGGAAGAAAAATTGGTGGTATAAAATCAAAAACAACAAAACCTTAACAAAAGGATTTGGAATAGATGGAATAATTGGAACTCAAAATTTGCAATGAAACTATAAAAATTCTTAAAACAAAGTTAAAAGACATCATATTTGAAAGCATATTTATGAATTGACCACCAAAAATTTACCTGGAAAAAAATATTGAGAAGATGAAAAATTGGAAATGTGAGATGAATGAGAATGATGAGTCAAGGATGAGATTGAGTTTGCAGTCCCAGGTAACTAGAGGATAATAGAGACCCCAATACTTTAGGAAAATTGGGAAAAGAGGAAGATTTTGGGGAAGAGAAGATAATGATTTTTGTTTTAAACATTAGAGATTGGTCCATAATTTTCTTTCTCTGTTTTTGTCCTACCTTGTTTAGGTATCAGTACCATGTCTGTATCATGAAAGGAATTAGGCAGAACTCCTTCATTCCCTATTTTTTCAAATAGTTTATATAGTATTGGAGTTAATTGTTCTTTAAATGTTTGGTAGAATTCACATGTAAATCTATCTGGGTCCAGGGGGTGGAGCCAAGATGGCAGAGAGGACACATGTTTCTTTCTGACCTTTTCCTACATCCCTCAGACTAATTAGCAAATCCAGCCTCTGAATTAGTTTTGGATTGGCAGAATCCACAAATATTGGGAATGCAACAAATTACCAGCAGAAGATAATTTCGAAGATCACCAGAAAAGGTCTGTTTCAATCGGGCATGGAGGGAGGAGGAACCTATACAAAAATTGACCATATATTAGGACATAATCAAAATCAAATGTAGAAAGACAGAAATAGTTAATGAATTTTTTTCAGATCACAATGCAATAAAAATTACTTTCAAAAAATAAATAATCTAATCCTAAATAATGAATGGGTAAAACAGCAAATCATAGATACAATCAATAATTTCATCCAAGAAAATCAGAATAATGAGACAACTTACCAAAATTTGTGGGATGCAACCAAAGCAGTAATAAGGGGAAATTTTATATCTTTAGAGGCTTACTTGCATAAAATAGAGAAAGGGAATATCAGTGAATTGGACTTACAACTAAAAAAGCTAGAAATAGAACAAATTAAAAAACCCCAATCAAATACCAAACTTGAAGTTCTAAAAATAAAAAGAGAGATTAATAATATTGAAAGTTAAAAAAAAAAAAACTATTGAATTAATAAATAAAACTAAGAGTTGGTTTTATGAAAAAACCAACAAAATAGATAACCTTTAGTAATTTGGTTAGAAAAAGGAAAGAGGAAAATCAAATTATTAGTCTCAAAAATGAAAAAGAAGAACTTTCCACCATTGAAGAGGAAATTAGAGCAACAATTAGGAATTATTTCACCCAATTTTATGCCAATAAATTTGATAATCTAAGTGTTATGGAGGAATACCTATAAAAATATAGGTTGCCCAGATTAACAGAAGAAGAAATAAATTACTTAAATAGTCCCATTTATAAAAAGAAATAGAACAAGCTACTAATCAACTCCCTAAGAAAAATCCTGGGACCAGATAGATTTACATGTGAATTCTACCAAACATTTAAAGAACAATTAACTCCAATACTATATAAACTATTTGAAAAAATAGGGAATGAAGGAGTTCTGCCTAATTCCTTTCATGATACAGACATGGTACTGATACCTAAACCAGGTAGGACAAAAACAGAGAAAGAAAATTATGGACCAATCTCTAATGAACATTGATGCAAAAATCTTAAAATATTAAAAAAGAACTTACAGAAAATCATCTGCAGGATAAAACACCATTACCAAATAGGATTTGTACCAGGAATGCAGGGCTGGTTCAATATTAGGAAAACTATTAGCATAACTGATTTTATCAATAACCCAATTAACCAAAAAAAAACAAAAAAACAAACAAACAAACAAAAAAAAAAACATGATTTTCTCAATAGATACAGAAAAGGCAGCATTAAAATTCAACACTCATTCCTAATTTTAAAAAAAAATTAGAAAGTATAGGAATAAATGGACTTTTCCTTAAAATAGTCAGTAACATCTATGTAATGAGGATAAACTGGAACCATTCTCAATAAGATCAGGGGTGAAACAAAGTTGCCCACTATCACCATTATTATTCAATATTGTATTAGAAATACTAGCTTTGCATCCAGCAGGGAATTTGAGTTTCCCATGAAATATATGTGTGTGTGTATGTGTGTGCGTGTGGCTCTAAGTGACCAGGGCAGACCAAGACAGAGGAGGAGTCAGAGCACTGAGAATGGGAATGGACCATCAATCAGATTCTGACAGAGTGGGCGGTATGACCATACCGTGTTTCCCCGATAATAAGACACTGTCTTATTATTTTTTTGGACAGAAAATACCAAAGGGCTTATTTTCAGGGGAGGGCTTATTTTAATGAACATTGACAGCAATTTTAATAAACAGGTAAATGTGAACAAAAAAAAGTACCTTTATTCAATAATGATCATGTCATCTTCTTCAACAACATCGTCATAAGTGTCCATACCCTGAATTCCATCCTGGATGTCTTGCGCCTCTATTTCCTTCAGAAGAAGTGGACCCAATCTGTCATGTCCAGCAATATAGCTCTCTTTAAATGAACATGTCTTGTCTAGGTAACCTGCTCGTAGTGCCTTGGCAACACAGCTATCAGTAATTTTATCCCATGACTTCTTCACCCAAGTCATGACTTCTTGCAGACAGGGCTTCACAAAGTTTCCACGCTGATTTCTTTCCATTCTATTTTCAATGTAGTCATTGACTTCCATGTGCAAATGGTCCTTGAATGGCTTGTTTATTGCAATATCAAGGGTCTGGAGATAGGCAGTCATTCTTGCAGGAATCATTACTTGATCTATTCCTCTCTCTGCAAGGAAGTTCTTCATTTCTTTAGCGCGGTGAGTGCTGGCTGAGTAGTTGTTTTATCCTCCATCATGCCCTTTGTGTTCTTCTTTTATCCTCCATCATGCCCTTTTATCCTCTATCATGCCCCCTCACTCCTGCTTACATACTGGGTTTTTATGTTGTCCTGCCTCAGCTCTCCTCCGCGGCACTGCTCTCAATGGCGCCAGCAAGCAAATCACTGGGGAAGAACAGGATGACGCACTCACTGCTGCAGCTCTGATTGGATGCAGCTCGGAGCGTGGCGTGCATTTCACGGAGGGGGGGGGAGGGGACGGTGCATACAGAAGGTACCGTAATGTAGCGTGTAGCGCAGGGGATCACCTTCACTACAGTAGCAATCGCAATAGGGCTTATTTTCAGGGGAGGGCTTATTTTAGAGGAATCTTATGCATTAAGGGAGGGCTTATTTTTGAGATAGGTCTTATTATTGGGGAAACACGGTAAATTCTGATAAGCTGGGATTAAGAAAAATAATGACAGAATGGTGGGAGGCACTGGATATTCTGTTAAGTTGGGAAGGTTTGGAGTCATGATGTTTAAGATAGAAGATCTTTCTCCTTATCTGGAGTAGTCAGTCCCAAGTTACAATGATTAGGAGGGAGGGATGGTGTTGCAACCAGGGGATTGAGGCAGAACAATTCAAGGAACCGAGGCAGGAACATAAAAGAGAACTGTGGTGCAACAATGACTTAAAATGTAAGATTATTTATCCTGGCTAATCAGAGCAAAGATCCAGCCTAAAGGGAATGTTAGTCCAGGCCCCTAGATAATTCTTGTCTGTTACCTGGGCTTTGCCTCTCCTTGCCTATTTGGGGGAAGAGAGATACTCTTTCTCATGAGATCATAATAAAATTCCTTTCTGCTTTTGCCTTGGCAGGGGGAAGAAATGCTAGCTTTGGCAATAAAAGAATAAAAAGAAATTAAAGGAATTAGAATAGGAAATGAAGAAACCAAATTACCATTCTTTGTAGATGATATGATGGTATACTTAGAGAACTTTAGAGAACCAACTGAAAAATTATTAGAAATAATCCACAACTTTAGCAAAGCTGCAGGATACAAAATGAATCCACATAAATTATCAGTATTTTTATATATCCTAACAAAACCCACACCAAGAAATACAAAGAGTACTTCCATTTAAAATAACTGTTGATAGTATAAAATATTTGGGAATCTATCTGCCAAGAGAAAGTCAGGAACTATATGAGCAAAACTTCAAAACACTTTCCACACAAATAAAGTCAGATCTAAATAATTGGAAAAATATCAAATGTTCTTGGATAGGTCGAACAAATATAATAAAGATGACAATATTACCTAAACTAATCTACTCATTTAGTGCTATACCAGTCAAACTCCCAAGAAACTATTTTACTAACCTAGAAATAATAACACCAAAATTCATCTGGAAGAATAAAATGTCAAGAATTTCAAGGGAACTAACAAATGAAGGTGGCCTAGCTTTACCAGATCTAAAACTATATTATAAAGCAGCAGTCACCAAAACCATTTGGTACTGGCTAATAAATAAAACAGTTGATCAGTGGAATAGGTTAGGTTCACAGAACAAAATAGTCCATGACTATAACCATTTAGTGTTTGACAAACCCAGAGACCCCAGCTTTTGGGATAAGAACTTACTGTTTGACAATAAACTGGGAAAACATTTTTACAATCAAAGGTTCTGATAAAGGCCTCATTTCCAAAATATATAGAGAATTGACTCTAATTTATAAGAAATCAAACCATTCTCCAATTGATAAATGGTCAAAGGATATGAACAGACAATTCTCAGATGAAGAAATTGAAACTATTTATAGACATATGAAAATATGCTCCAAATCATTATTAATCAGAGAAATGCAAATTAAGACAACTCTGAGATACCACTACACATCTGCCAGATTGGCTAGAGTGACAGGGAAAGATAATGTGGAATGTTGGAGGGGGTGTGGGAAAACAGGGACACTGATACATTGTTGGTGGAATTGTGAACACATCCAGCCATTCTGGAGAGCAATTTGGAACTATGCTCAAAAAGTTATCAAACTGTGTATAACCTTTGATCCAGCAGTGTTTCTACTGGGCTTATACCCCAAAGAGATACTTAAGAAAGGAAAGGGACCTGTATGTGCCAAAATGTTTGTGGCAGCTCTGTAGTGGCTAGAAATTGGAAAATGAATGGAAGCCCATAAATTGGAGAATGGTTGAGTAAATTGTGGTATATGAACGTTATGGAATATTATTGTTCTGTAAGAAATGACAATCAGGATAAATATAGAGAGGACTGGTGAGACTTACATGAACTGATGCTAAGTGAAATGAACAGAACCAGGAGATCATTATATACCTCAACAATGATACTGTTTGAGAATGTATTCTGATGGAAGTGGATCTCTTTGATAAAGAGAGCTAATTCAGTTTCAATTGATCAAGGATGGACAGAAGCAGCTACACCCAAAGAAAGAACACTGGGAAATAAACATAAACTGCTTGCATGTTTGTTTTTCTTCCCAATACCTTCTGAATCCAATTCTCCCTGTGCAACAAGAGAACTGTTCAGTTCTGCACACATATATTGTATCTAGGATATACTGTAACCTATTTAACATGTAAAGGACTGCTTGCCATCTGGGGGAGAGGGTGGAGGGAGGGAGGGGAAAAATCAGAACAGAAGTGAGTGCAAGGGATAATGTTGTAAAAAAAAATTACCCTGGCATGGGTTCTGTCAATAAAAAGTTATTTAAAAATAAAAAAAAAGAAGAAGAAGCTCAATACCCTGAAAATCAGAATAGAACAAATGGAAAACAGTAACTCAAGGAAACAAGTGTAATCCTGGAGAAACTGAACAAGACAGAGATTGGAGAACAATGTAATAGCTTATTAAATGAAGAGATTTACTGGGACCCAATGATCCATGTTTGGTACCAGGGCTGAACGAGACTATCATCTCAAAGAATCCAGCCCTGAATATCAGACAGCAAGACTCTTTTATAGGATAACAAGAACAATGACATAATGGGGGGAGTTACCTGGATGGGGATAACCTAATGGGGGGAGGCACTTAGGATGACATAATAGAGGAGGTACTGGAGAGGTTGCTGATATTCTAATGACATCTAAAATGCATAGACCTTTATCCTGTCAAACATTAAGAAGGAATGATTATAGCCTAAAGATATAAAATCTTTATCTCATCAAACATTAAGAGGAAAAGGTTATAACCTGAGGCAGAGGAACTAAATAGGACAATTAGAGAAACTGGGTCAGGACATTAAAAGGCACTGTGGCACAACACAAGAAAAATTAGAATAAAATCAAAGATTGAAAAACAGAAAGATAAGAAATATGAGATCAAAAACTACTTACATAAAAAATGGGATGAGATAATCTAACCTAAATTAGCTTATTATATAATAACCTAATTATTGGGTAATCTGCATGCTATGATCCCCCCTCCTCCACACATATACAGATTCACAAAAGTGTGGATACCATATTTCATAAAGTAATTAAATGAAAACTAACTAGAACCTCTAGAGTCAAGGGGAAAGTGAAAACATAAAGAAACCACTTGTCATCCTTTCCCAAATAAAAAAAACAAAAAACAAAAAAACAAAAAAAACCTTTAATGGAAATTCCCAGAAATATCCACAACTAATACAAACATGTCATTTCAGTTCATCTAATAGCTTTCAAAAAGTTCTAAATTATATCATTTAGTATATAATTATTTGACACCTAGGACTTTTTCAAATTTAGGTCATGCTTCTGAGTAATTGTATTTATCTGATAAGGTGTCTGGTCATATCTTGTCACTTGTTTTAAGTAGGGGTGGAGTAATCAATTGACCCAACTACCCAGGCTTACAAAAATATCCACTCATGCTATAAAATTATACAATAGCATAAGGTCACAAATTTCAAAATCACAGAGAAGCTTTTTAAAAGACAAGATAAAAAAGATAAAATATAAAATCTTATCTATAAAATTAAAGGCTTCAGCACAAACAAAATAAGTATAGCTAGAATTGGAATAAAAGTTATTGATTGGCAGAAATTTTTTCATTAAATAGCTTACATAAAAGTTTGAAATTCAAAAAGTAATATGGAATTAATATAAGGATGTAATGTGTCATCTCTTCTCTAAGAATCATAAAATCTCAAGATTAGATTGTAATGCCATATAAACTGAGCAAGACAGAGGTTAGATGCTGTACCAGATCTAAAGGTACAGAATTAAATTGGATTTTTATCCAATTTAATATTTTATTAAATGGAGAGATATACCTGGGGCCAAATGGATTTTTATCCAATTTACTATTTTATTAAATGGAGAGATATACCTGGGGCCAAATGGATCTTAGTCCCAGGGTTGGACCAAACTATCATCTCAAAGAATCCAGCACTAAGTATCAGAAAGCAAGCTTTTTTATAGGATAACAAGAACAATGACATAATGGGGGGAGGCACCTAGGATGACACAATGGAGGGAGGTACTGGAGAGATTACTAATATTCTAATGACATCTAAAATGGATAAACTTTTATCCTGTCAAATATTAAGAAGGAATGATTATAACCTAAAGATATAAAAGCTTTATCTCATCAACCATTAAGAGGGAAAGGTTATAACCTGAGGCAGAGTAACTAAATAGGACAATGGGGAAACTAGGTCAGGACATCAAAAGAGAATTGTGGCACAATATTCCACATACTCTCTCTCTTCTTACTATTCAAATCTTTGAATTACCTTCCTCTAGAAGGTCTTAGCACCATAATTTTGATGAACCCTATATGAAGTAAATAGACTAAATAAAAATCAAAACAATGCAAGGACTTATAGAAAGGTCAAATCTCTCCCTGATAACCCTAGAGTTAATCAGCAATACACAAAGTTCCTTATTACAATCATGTCAGATCCTCTGCAGTTGGGGAACATATGGACAATTCACTATGAGTTAGGTCTGTGGTCATTTGTGCATGACTCAGCCTCTGCTTATAGAGCAGCAGGGCTCAAGACAGTTGTGCTGCCCATTCAGAGGGGCAACCAGCTCCAAGGGAGAAGGACAAAGCTTGGAGTAGCTCCACCTGTCCCTGCCCAGAGGAACAGACAGGGCTACAGAAAGGATCAGATTTCTGAGCAGATTATGCACAGTTAGACCAAGGCAGGCAAACCCCAAACTTTTAGAGGCCTGATATCAACTACAAGGTCCTTTTAAGTATGCTGAAATATTAATTAAGGACCTGGAGTAACAGGAGTGGAGAAACAGGTCAGAGAGACTGTCAGTCCCAAGACAGGTGTCTGATTTCTGGTCGTCTCTAAAAAAAATCCCAAAAACTGAGTCTGCCAGCACAATTCCAACAGAATAAGGGATTTCAAAGTTAAAGCACAACCAGCAAATCATAGTCCAGTAAATTTAAGCAAGGAGTAAAAAATGAAAAGGACTGTTTAAGGACTTCCAATTAAATCTGAAGTAGTAAGATAGGGGGTAGGGCAGAAGTGCTTAAGAAAATACACCAGTTTCCCCAATTTCCTATTTCTTCCTCCCTCTTTTTTCTCTCATGGAAAGGAATTATCAAATAAGTATCCCACATATAAATCATATACATATGCATATACACAACAGACTAAAAGTCCCTCAAACCTAACAGCAATAGTTACACAAGTTTAACAATTTCCATCCCAAGTCTTAAACACACAGTAATACAGTTAAAATTCTAACAATTCAACCACTTTCTCACTCCCCCATATCAGTCCAAATTACATCAGGAAAAGGGGGGATGGCTCTCAAAAGCTGCTTCCTGCTGAAAATGGGAGAAGATGCTCAGTCTAGGGAGGGGGATGGATGTAGTGTGGTGTGCTGACAATCAAAGCTTCATCTAGGTCCCAGAAGCAAGTCAATATATCTGTAATTTGACCAAATCTAGAAACAACAACAACAAAAAAAAATCTAACAAAGAAAAGTTAGATATTCTGAGATAGAAAGACTGGTCCACAAGGACTGCTACAAGATATGGCCTCTCATTAGTTATACACCTTTAAAAAAAAACTTGAATATCCAGACACAATATCTAGTAACCAATAGATGACCAGACAAAATACTTATTTGCTCAAGTATTTAGGATATAATGATTACAGATAACCAGATTGGAAATAGCAAGGTGTGACATAATTGAATTAACAATTTCTCATTGACCATTGCTCTGATTATAGAAATCAGTTACAGAAGGAAAAAAAATGCAGTGACATATTAACTACAAACCCAAGAAATTTTATCTCCAATAATAAATTTTAAACAGATATTTACCATAACCTTATATTTATACAAATCAGTTTGCTGCTTTTAGCCAAGAACTAGGTAGCTACAACTTGATAAAAAAATGTCTGGAACATTTTAGAGGGAGGGGAGAGGAGAAGATTCCATGTGACTGCCCTTCTCCCCACTCCACCTCCCAAGAGAGGCAGGGGAAGGGAAGTCAAACTAAACTTCACTCCAGACTAATTAGATGCTCCAATAGCTGAGGGGGGAGGGAAGGAGGAGTTTAAATCTTTAAAAAAAGATCCCTGCCCCACCCAACATTTAAAGTAACAGAAATCAGTGGGTGGGTGGGGGAATTCCATAAAACCTACATGTCCAGCACAGCTGGATTTAAAGCATAATTTACAATGTTATAATATAGGTAACAAACAGCTTTAAATTCCCAATAATATAAAACTGCTTTTCCTATCTCATTTCAAATAATGAAGCAGCATAGTTTCTTTCTCTCCCTCTGGCCCCATGTGGCCATTATTCCAGTGGACTCCTCCTAAGCTCCAACTTGGCCAAAGTTGAAGCTTTCAGAAAAGTCAAATCCTTTTTGCTACAAACTTTACCTAATTAGAGGCACATGACCCCTTTCAGTCAAGTTAACAGAACTTCTTTTAACAAACTATTGTTCTTTTAAGATCTTATACTTAAAGATAACCAATTCTAGCTTGCATAAGCAACAGTAAAATTTATTTCCCACAATTTTAAAACAGCCGTTAGCCAGGAAGGAGGGTAAGAAATAGCTTGTAGCCAGATGTCAATATAGGAATATTGATCTGGATGGCCAGGTTCACCAGTAACTATCTGGTGCACTGTTCGTGCTATTTCTTTATCATATGTTCCTTCTGATGGCCATCCTACCCCAAAGGAAGGCCACACTTTTTGGCAAAACAGTTTAATTTATCCTTTTTCCATAATATATCCCATAATCCTATAATCATGGTGTTTAAATATCTCAGAAAAATGTTTAAAGAGATGATCTAATGGAGTTTTTGGTTTTGAGACAGATTTTCTCATGATAAAGTGACTTTATACTGTATACCACTAGAACTCCTAATATCTTTTTAACAGTTTTTTTTAAACCTTAAGCTACAAAACAGGCAATAACATACAAAACACACAGAACACTGATTACAGACTGCACAATTACAACATTCAGTAGGACACTGACATCAAAACCAAGCCAATGGTGTCTTGAAAGAACACCCCAGTAGTGACAACCGTGTCCGGTTCAACACTTAATCAGGGCTAAGCCAAATGGTGTCTTTAAAAGATACCCAGATTTATACTCTCTAAAGCCCAGAGTTGTGGCAACTGGCACACAGAACCAAATGTGTCTTAGGAGACACTCAGGTAGTGTCAACTACATCCAGTATGACACTACTTCTCAGAATTTTAACACCTGTTGGTGTCCTGTTATTCTGAGAACCCAGGTGTTAGCACAAGCAAGTATCAGATCAGATATCTAGAAGACATAAAACCAGAGGGTATTATCCAGTGTCCTGAATAAGAGAATCCAAGTGCTAACACAAACAAACAAAAACAAATCAGATTGGATTTACTCTCTCCTGGCCGAATCGAAAGTATCCACGGTCGGGTGTGGCCGCAGCTGATGAACTGCTCTTTTTTCTAAGAAAAGAAAACCCAGATCTCCAACTGTTTCCAGGCCCAAAGTGGAGACTTGAAATGTCTCTAACACCTAGTCCCATTCTCAGTTCCCAATATCTCGCGGGCCTCCACAATGTGATACTGTAGAAACTGAGCAAGACAGAAGTTAAAGACCAATTTAATAGTTTTTTAAATGGAGAGATATACTGGGACCAAATGGATCTTGGTCCCAGGGCTGGACCAGACTATCATCTCAAAGAATCCAGCACTAAGTATCAGAGAGCAAGCTTTTTTATAGGATAACAAGAACAATGACATAATGGGGGGCGGCACCTAGGATGACACAATAGAGGAAGGTACTGGAGAGGTTACTGATATTCTAATGACATCTAAAATGGATAAAACTTTATCCTGTCAAACATTAAGAAGGAATGATTGTAACCTAAAGATATAAAACCTTTATCTCATCAACCATTAAGAGGGAAAGGTTATAATCTGAGGCAGAATAATTAAATAGGACAATGGGAAAACTAGGTCAGGACATCAAAAGGGAACTGTGGCACAACAGATAGGATCTTAGAAGTCATAACATTCCTTTCAAGAAGCCATTCAGCCTTTGATTGAACACTTTTATTGAGAAGGATCCATCACTTTCTGGAACATTCTCTTTAAATACTTCAATGATTATTTGGAAATTTCTTTTTACATTAAGCTTGAACATATCTTTCTATAGCTTCTAGTATTGTTCTGCTCTAGAACTGAGCCAGACAAATCTCTCTTCAGACTTGAGTTTTTTAGATTTTTGAAGAAAGCTAAGCCCCAGTTTCCTCATCTGTGAAAGGAAAGGGTTTTATTAGAAGACTTCCAAGGCCCCACTCAGCCATAAATATTTGCCCTTGTAATCTTTTAGGCACCACACCACATCCCCTCCAAGTCCTCTTTTCCAAATTAAAATTACTTAGTTTTCATCAAATACTTGTATGGGATGGTTTCTGGTTCCCTCTTCCTAACTAGACTTTTTTAGGCAGAAAAAAAAAAAATTGAAGTCAAAATAGCCATCTACTCTTTTCATTTGTAAACAGATTATACATAGGGCCTATGGGTAGCATAAGTTGACATTCTGTCCATCAATTTCATTTTGCCAAAAGGTATAACCTCCTTTCTAACCAAATCTTTAACTAGAAATGATGATAATAATAGAAATCACTAATATTCACATTATTACAATAGCTAGCATTTATAAAGTTCTCAAGGTTTGGGGGGGAGGGAGGAGAGAAATCTTTTCTTTTCCTTACAGCATCATTGGGAAGTAGGAGCAATTACTTTCCCCATTTTACAGATGATAAAACTGAGACTTAAGTGTTAAGTGATTTGTCCAGGGACATATAACTAAGTATTAGCCAAGATGGCAGAGAAGGCACACATGACTTTCTAAGCTCCTTTCATACTCTCACTACTAATTACTAAATTCAGCTTCAAAAATAATGCTTGACTGGTAAAATCCATGAATATTAGAAGTACAACAAATTACCAGCCGAAGATAATCTGGAAGATCACTAGAAAAGGTTTGTCCTGATCAGCGGGAGCAGGCCAGCTCTGGCTCAGAGGCAAAACTAGAGGCTAACTCACTGAGCAGACTGGGGTGAGGGCTGTCTCCATGGGTGGAGAACTTACAGGGAGGACTCTACTACAGGTTGGCTGCTCTGCTTTGGTTGCAAAGTAGATTAGTAGAGAAGTTACAAAAAGGCCAAAGATAGAGTATACTCCAAAAAACGCCAGAATTTAACAGGATTAGGCTACATCCACACAGCATCGGAAGTGACTTAGTACGGACCACAGCACAGCTGTGCAGCTGCATTCTGCAGCATGGGGCTTTTGCCCAGGGCAGTCATACTTCTGCACACCGGGGGGGAGGGGGGGGGGGGCTTTGACAGCAGTCACAAATCTAAACAATGGCGGGGGGGGGGGGGGAATCCGCCCAGGGCAATAGAAATTCCCTAACGAGGCTGCATTTCCCAGGGCATAGATACTTCCAGGTGGGGCTTTTCCCAGAGCACTTCTGCAGCTTGGCCACTCTTTGTAGCCTGTTTTCAGGACAGCTACTGCCCATATATCTATCCCTGTTCCATAGAAGAAGCTGGTAACCTCTTTGCCCTCAAGGCAGACCCTAAGGGCTTTTAAAAAATGAGTAAAAAAGCCAAGTAAACACTAACCATCAATAGCTTCTATACAGAAAGCAGGTTTTCAACTCCAAGAAGACTAATAGCAGTCTCCAGACAAAACCTAAAAGGAATGTAACTTAGTCCCCATCACACAAGGCTCTCCTAGAAGAAATTATAAAATATCTTAAAAGAGAGCTAGAAGAAAAATGGGGAAAGGAAAGAGAAGCTCTGCAAGAGAGTACAGAAAAGGCATATAATTCACTAAAAGAAAAATTTGATAGAGTGGA
This sequence comes from Antechinus flavipes, assembly GCF_016432865.1. NCBI lineage: Eukaryota > Metazoa > Chordata > Mammalia > Dasyuromorphia > Dasyuridae > Antechinus > Antechinus flavipes. The sequence goes on along the minus strand of NC_067399.1, from coordinate 295,302,050 downwards.
AAAAGAAAACAACTTCCTGAAATGTGAATTGCAAAAGATAAAGAATTCCCAGGAAAGGAGGATTTGTGAATTGGAAAAAGAAAATAACTGAGAAAAAAAAAAATTAGTGAAATGGAAAAAAAAATTCCATAGAGCCAAACAACTCATTTAAAAACTCAATTGGACATATACAAAAAGAAGCTTTTTTAAAAAAGCTAATGAATAAAATAACTTATTAAAAATCAGAACTGAATAAATAGAAATGAATGATTTGTAGACACATCAAAAATCAGTCAAGCAAAATCAAAAAAAATGAAAAAATAGAAAAAATGTTAAATATCTACTTGGAAAAACAACAGACCTGGAAAACAGATCTAGGAGAGATAATCTGAGGATTATTGGACTTCCTGAAAATTATGATGAAAAAAAGAGCCTAGACACTATTTTACAGGAAATCATAAAGAGAACTGCCCAGATGTAATAGAATCAGAAGGTAAAATAGGCATTGAAAGAATTCATCAAACACCTTCTGAAAGAGACCCTAAAATAAAAACTCCAAGGAATATTATGGCTAAATTTCAAAACTATCAGACTAAGGTAAAAATATTACAAACAGCCAGAAAAAAAAAAGATTCAAATACCAAAATGCCACAATAAGGATCACTCAAGAGCTATCTGCTTCCACAATAAAGGATCAAAGGACCTGGAATTTGATATTCCAAAAAGCAAAAGAACTTGAAATTCAGCCAAGAATAAACTACTCAGCTAACCTGAGCATTTTCTTCCAGGGAATAAGATGGACATTTCATGAAATAGGTGAATTCCATTTGGTCCTAAAGAAAAAACCAAAGCTAAACAAAAAAATTTGACTTGCAATTTTAGGACTCAAGAGAAGCAGAAAAAGGTATAAAGAACTCTTGAGAACTGTATTTCTGTTATGGACATATATTAAGAATGCATGTATAATTTGATTTTACTGATATAATATAAAAAATGGAAGTAGAAGTGGAAAGGAGATAGTATCAGAAAAAGGAAAAAGGGGAGATAAAAAGAGGGAAACTACATCCCAAGAAGAGGAAAAGGAAACCTATCATATCTGATGGAATTTTGGGAGGGGGAGGAGCATTGTGTGAATCTTATTCTCATCAGATTTGGCTCAAATAGAAAATAATTGACATATTTGGTTTACAGAGAATCTTCTCTCACCTCATTAAAAAGTGGGAGAGGAAAAGAGAAAAGGAAAAGAGTAATAAGGGAAAAATATAAGAAAGGGGAAGGGACTCCAAGGGGGTGGGAGGGATTCTAAAGAAGGAGAACTGCATAAGGCAAGGGATGCCATTAATTTTAATGTTGAGGAAGTGGGTAAAGGGACTAAGAAAAAGAAAAGCATAATCTGGGGATAATAAGATGGCAGGAAATACAGAATTAGTAATTTTAACCATAAATGTGAATGGGTTGAAGTCTTCCATAAAGCGGAGGTGGATAGCAGACTGGATCAAAAGGCAGAACCCTATAATATGTTGTTTACAGGAAACATATTTAAAGCAGAGAGATACATATAGAGTAAAGGTAAAAGGCTGGAGCAGAATCTATTATGCTTCAGATGAAGTAAAAAAAAAGCAGGGATAACCATCCTTAGATCAAACAAAAGCAAAAATTGAACTAATTAAAAGAGATAAGGAAGGAAACTATATCTAACTAAAGGATAGCATAGACAATGAAGCAATATCAATATTAAACATATATGCACCAAGTGGTATAGCATCTAACTTCCTAAAGGAGAAGTTAAAAGAATTGCAAGAAGAAATAAACAGCAAAACTATAATAGTGGGAGATCTCAACCATGCAATCTCAGAATTAGATAAATCAAACCACAAAACAAATAAGAAAGAAATTAAAGAGGTAAATAGAATATTAGAAAAGTTAGGTATGATAGATCTTTAGAGAAAATTGAATGGAGACAGAAAGGAGTATGCTTTCTTCTTAGCAGTACATGGAACTTATACAAAAACTGACCACATTTTAGGACATAAAGACCTCAAAATTAAATGCAGAAAGGTGGAAATAGTAAATGCATTCTTTTCAGATCACGATGCAATAAAAATTACATTCAACAAAAAGCTAGGAGTAAATAGACCAAAAAGTAATTGGAAACTAAATAATCTCATCCTAAAGAATGAATGGGTGAAACAGCAAATCATAGACACAATTAATAATTTCACCCAAGAGAATGACAACAATGAGACAACATACTAAAATTTGTGGGATGCAGCCAAAATGGTAATAAGGGGAAATTTTATATCTTTAGAGGCTTACTTGAATAAAATAGAGAAAGAGAAGATCAATGAATTGGGCTTGCACCTTAAAAAGCTAGAAAAAGAGCAAATTAAAAACCCCCAATCAAATACTAAACTTGAAATTCTAAAATTAAAAGGAGAAATTAATAAAATTAAAAGTAAAAAAACTATTGAATTAATAAATAAAACTAAGAGTTGGTTTTAAGAAAAAAAATAATAAAATAGATAAACCTTTGGTAAATCTGATTAGAAAAAGAAAAGAGGAAAATCAAATTGTTAGTATTAAAAATGAAAATGGAGAACTTTCCACCAATGAAAAGGAAATTAGAGCAATAATTAGGAGTTAATTTGCTCAACTTTATGTCAATAAATTTGATAACCTAAATGAAATGGATGACTACCTTCAAAAATATAGGCTTACCAAATTAACAGAGGAGGAAGTAAATTGCTTAAATAGTCCCATTTATAAAAAAAAAAAAAAGAAATAGACCAAGCTATTAATCAACTCCCTAAGAAAAAATCCCTAGGAGCAAATGGATTTACATGTGAATTCTACCAAACATTTAAAGAACATTTAATTCCAACATCATATAAACTATTTGAAAAAATAGGGAATGAAGGACTCCTACCAAATTCTTTTTATGACAGAGACATGGTACTGATACCTAAATGAGACAGGATGAAAACAGAGAAAGAAAATTATAGACCAAGCTCCTTAATAAATATTGATGCTAAAATCTTAAATAAAATATTAGCAAAAAGACTGTAGAAAATCATCACCAGGATAATACACCACAGCCAATTAGGATCTATAACAGGAATGCAGATCTGGTTCAATATTAGGAAAATTATTAACACATAATTGAATATATCAATAATCAAGTTAACAAAAATCTTATGATTATCTCAATAGATGCAGAAAAGGCATATGATAGAATCCAACACCCACTCCTAATAAAAACACTAGAGAGTATAGGAATAAATAGACTTTTCCTTAAAACAGTCAGTAGCATCTATTTAAAACCATGAACAAGCATCATAGTAAAGCAACCATTCCCAATAAGATAAGAGTGAAACAAGGTTGCCCACTATCACCATTACTATTCAATATTGTATTAGAAATACTAGCTTTGGCAATAAGAGTTGAAAAAGAGATTAAAGGAATTAGAGTATGTAAAGAGGAAACCAAATTATCACTGTTTGCAGATGATATGATGCTATACTTAGAGAACCCCAGAGATTCTACTAAAAAGCTATTAGAAATAATCCATACCTTTTGCAAAGTTGCAGGATACAAAATAAACCCACATAAGTCATCAGCATTCTTACATATCACTAACAAAATCCAACAGTTAGTGTTATAAAGAGAAATTCCATTTAAAGTAACTGCTGATAATATAAAATAGTAGGGAATCTATCTGACAAGGGAAAGTCAGGAACCATATGAACACAATTACAAAACACTTTCCACACAAATAAAATCAGATCTAACCAATTGAAAAAAATACTAAGTGCTCTTGGATATGTCGAGTAAATATAATAAAGATGACAATACTACCTAAACTAATCTATTTATTTAATGCTATGCCAATCAGGCTCCCAAAAAAATAGTTTAATGACTTAGAAAAAATTACAATAAAATTCATTTGGAAGAACAAAAGGTCAAGACTTTCAAGAGAACTAATGAAAAAAAAAATCAAATGAAGATGGCCTAGCTGTACCAAATCTAAAACTATATTATAAAGCAGAGGTTATCAAAACCATTTGGTATTGGCTAAAAAATAGACTAGTTGATCAATAGAATAGGTTCACAGGATAAAATAGTCAATAACTTTAATAATCTAGTGTTTGACAAATCCAAAGACCTCAACTCTGGGGATAAGAATTCACTGTTTGATAAAAAAACTGCTGGGAAAATTGGAAATTAGTATGGCAGAAACTAGGTACTGACCTACACAACACCATACACCAAGATAAGGTCAAAATGGGTTCATGATCTAGGTATAAAGAATGAGATTATAAATTAATTAGAACATAGGACAATTTACCTCTCAGACCTCTGGAGGAGGAAGGAATTTATGACCAAAGAAGAACTAGAGATCATTATTGATCACAAAATAAACATTTTGATTATATCAAATTGAAAAGCTTTTGTGCAAACAAAACTAATGCAGACAAGATTTGAAGGGAAACAATAAATGGGGAAAGTATTTTAACAGTTAAATGTTCTGTTAAAGGCCTCATTTCCACAATATATAGAGAATTGACTCTAATTTATAAGAAATCAAGCCATTCTCCAATTGATAAATGGTCAAAGCATATGAACAGATAATTTTCAGATGAAGAAATTGAAACTATTTTCAGCCATATGAAAAGATGCTCCAAGTCATTATTAATCAGAGAAATGCAAATGAAGACAACTCTGAGATACCACTACACACCTGTTGGATGGGCTAGAATGAAAGGGAAAGATAATGTGGAATGTTGGAGGGACTATGGGAAAACAAGGACACTGATACAATGTTGGTGGAATTGTGAATACAGTAAGCCATTCTGGAGAGCAATTTGGAACTATGCTCAAAAAGTTATCAAACTGTGTATACCCTTTGATCCAGCATTGTTACTACTGGGCTTATATCCCAAAGAGATCTTAAAGAAGGGAAAGAGACCTGTATGTGCAAAAATATTTTTGGTAAGTCTCTTTGTAGTGGCTAGAAACTAGAAATGTAGTGGATGCCTATCAATTGGAGAATGGCTGAATAAATTGTGGTATAATGAATGTTATGGAATATTATTGTTCTATAAGAAATGACCAGCAGGATGATTTCAGAAAGACCTGGAGAGACTTACATGAACTGATGCTGAGTGAAATGAGCAGGACCAGGAGATCATTATGTATTTCAACAACAATACTAAATGATGATCAATTTTGATGGACGCAGCTCTCTTCAACAATGAGATGAACCAAAGCAGTTCCACTTATTCAATAATGAATAGAACCAGCTACACCCAGCAAAAGAACTCTGGGAAATGAGTGTGAACCACTACATAGCATTTCCAATCCCTCTGGTTTTGTCTGCTTGCATTTTTGATTTCCTTCACAGTTAATTGTACCTTATTTCAAAATCCAATTCTTCTTGTACAGTAAAACAACTGCATGACTATGTGTACAAATATTGTATTTAACATATACTTTAACATAAAAAAAAAAAATAACTAGTGTCCAAGGCTGGGCAGGAATTTAAATCTTCCTACTCCGGGGTCATTGCTCTATCTACTACAGCACTCAGCATTTCATACTTTTCAAAGCCCTTTCTCCTACATAATGTCTTTTGAATTTAGCAGCAATTTTATGATATAGTCAGGGTGGGGATTGTGGTATAGATTAAAAGTAACATAGAATAGTTGAAAGAATTTGAACCTTTATTCTTCTACTTAATGTCCATATGGCTTTGAATATTATCATTATCCTTCTCTGAGACTTCATTGCCTCATCTACAAAATGAGGGAGTTATACTACATAATCTCTAAATCCTCTTGCAGTCCTAAATTTTATGAGTCCCATTTTGCAAATGAGAAAAGTAAGGCAATAAGAGGAAAAACAGTGGGCCCAAAGTTACACATCAAGAATTAGAATCCAGATGTTCTAATTGCTCATCCATTTTGACTAACTTTGGTGAAGGTGCTGATGAGGCCAGAAATATCCAAATTTGGATAGCAAAGGAAAAAAAGAGGAAACAGAGGAAATGGATCGCACACCAACCATAGCATCAACTCTTTAAGTAATCAGGAGTTGGCTATATATAATGGAGGCAAGCTGAAGCATTGTTCTTGATCATAAGCCCTGAGTTAGAGTTTCTATGCCAGCTGGGTTTGCCAATCTTCTCCATTTAATAAATGGTTCTTTCCAAGGTGCTCCATTGGTTGTGACTCGTGCCTGGTAGCCAGAACAGGGCAGATGACAGTGAACATCATCACTAAGATGAACCTGAAAATACCCTGAAACCTCGTGGCAAGAGCCCAACTCCAATGGCAGTGGGCCTACCAGCAAATTCCTTTTTTTTCCCCCAAGGATTCTGAACAGCCTTCCTTTCTAAGGCAACTTTCTGTCCACACTATAAAAATCTTATAAATAACAATTTATATGCATATCTTTTCCCTCTGAATTTAAACTTCTTGAGGGCAGGGACTCTTTTGACCTGCCTTTGTATCCTCAGCACTCAGCACAGTACCAAGCATACAGTAATCACTTAGTAAAAGCTTACTGGTTGATTTGGAAAGCATTTGATTTAGAGCATGAATACAGCATTAGTTAATAAGAATAATTAGTTTAAAAATAAGTTACCAGATGGCTTCTTGGCCTCTCCTTCATTACACTCAGTTCTGTTCCTTATTTCCTTTGTCTCAGCATTGTTGTTGTTTGTCCTTCATTCTCACGTCATCAAGGTGGTGATAATATAACATACAAGTAAGGGAAGAAAGGCTACCTGTCTCACTTTCTCCTCTAGAGCCATCTGGGTTCAGTGGCCAGATATAGATCACCAGAACAACTGGAGATGGCCCTGGGTATGATAGGAGAACTTGGACTTTGTAAGCTAAGATCTTCCACAAGTCTATTTGACTGAAGCTGCACCCATGCTAATTATGTCTAGGTAGCAATTATAATGGGTCACATTTGTATAGCAGATGTCCAATCATTTTTTAGTCATGTCTGACTCTTTATGCCCCATTTGAGTTTTCTTGGCAAAGATACTAGAGTGCTTTGCTGTTTGCATCTCCAACTCATTTTACAGATGAGGAAACTGAGGCAAACAGGGTTAAGTGACTTACTCAAGATCACACAGCTAATAAGAATTTGTAATTAAATTTGAATTCAGGTCTTCCTGATTCTAAGTCTAGCATTCTCTCCACTGCACTACTTAGTTGTCCTTAAAGCAATGTTAGGATTTACAAAGACTTTTCACATCCAGTTATTACATTTGTGTTCATAGGATTTGAGGGGTGTAGTTCCAAAAGTGAAAGGGATTTTCTTAGACTTGGTCCATACAACAAATTCCTAAATTAGTAAGAACATAAAGAGAGTAGCATTGAATGGCTTTACTGGAGAAAAATTCATGAGAAAGGTTGGATTGAATATCCCAGAATGTCAAGGCCAGATGGAATGTGGAGCAGTTTCTTAACCTGAGATTTATGAATGATTAAAAAAAAAACTTTTTAAAAAACCCTATTTAATATCATTGGTTTCCTTTAAAATCCTATTTATTTTATATATTTTAAAATATTATTCGGAGAGGTAATCCATAGGATTCACCACACTGCCAAAAAGGTTTGTGACTCAAAGTTAAAAGTATGTGATAGTTCTCCTGTATTTTTATGATTATAAAACTAAAGTTCAATTATCACATCAATTCTATAAGATAAAAAATACAAGTATTAACATCACTTTTATAGATAGGGAAAATGAGTCTCAGAGATCACACTGTTTCTAAGTAATAGAACTAGGATTCAAATCCAAATTCTGATGTCAAGGTTGCTATTGGTAGGATGGGATGGTAGAAAGAATCATGGATCTTTCTACTTACAGGCATAACACCAGTATAGCCTTTAGCAAAACTTTTCTAGGCCTCAGTTTTCTTATCTATAAAATGAGGAAGTTGAATCATATAGTCTCTAAGGCTCCTTCTAGAACTATACCTAGGAACCTGTGATTCCTTCCACCATATTTTGCTGAATTCACTGATGAATTTGTGGGATGCATCTTAAAAGTTCATTATAAAAATGGATTTCTACACAAGAAATTGTGTAGAACAAAGGAGAGAAATTCTTCTGAGCAGATTTCAGGACCCCTGGAAATCTGGAGGGAGTATATAATTTAGAGAGGGGTCTCAATACATAGGATAATAGAGAAGCATATGGTCATAAGGTCAATGTTGCCCTAGGGACTAACATGATCAATGCTCAGATTACAATGTAGTCTAGGAGAGTGAACAGTAAGGGAATAGTAACAAGTTTTAGACATTAATGTAATACGATACCATAATGCAATTAAGACCAAGAGGGATGATTAATACATAGAAATATGAAAAGAACTTTTTGAAATAATGAAAAAATGGGAAAAACAATCATTAGAATGGAATTCATATGAGCTACAATCATATAAAAGAAAAAAATGAATAAAAACTGTTTGGACAAAGAATTCATATAAAGACTTAAAGGGAGTAACTTATAAAACTTCAACTACAAAGTCCACCTTCCTAAAGCACTGTTGTTTGGAAAAGAGATTACATTTAGGACAGGGAAAATACAAAGCAGACATTTACATTACATTTAGGACAGGGAAAAAATGAGCAGAAAATACAAAAAAAGCTTTTTTTGTGGGGGTTCCATATAAAAAACTTTCTAATAATTAGAGCTCTTTGAAAATGTCTGCCTTTATAGACAATGAGCTCACCTCATTTATTCATTTCATAATTCATTCAATTAGTGAAGATCAGATGATCCTTTTGAAAAACAATTATATATTTGATTCCTGATTTAGAGAGAGTTTGAATTAGGCAATCTTTGAGTCTTAGATCCTAGGGTTCAATAATTCATGATATTTAATTAATAAAATTATATTGTGTATCTTATCTATATTTCCTCACATGAGAAGAGGATGTCTGAATTTACAATTTTATGGTCCTGGGAACTCAAGCTGCAGAAACTATCCATACCAATGCAGATCAGGAATTCCCTTGTAACTTAGAATCTTGGACAGCTGCTTGTGAAATGAAGAGTACAAATGGCTTGTCCATGTATCAAGGGTAAGTGTTATCAGTCAGCCAATAAATAAACAGTTATTAAATATGTACTATGCATCAAGGATTGAACAAGGTGCTGGTGAGAAAGGCAAAAATATAATATTCATTTCTCCCTGCCCTCAGGAAGCTTACAGTCTATTGGGGAAATGTTTTACACATACACATACACACATATTCAAAATAAATTCTCAGTAATTTGGTTGGGAGGGGGTCAGAAAATATCTAATATAGAGATGATTCTTGAGATGAATTTTAAAAGGAAACTAGGGATTTTAATGCAAAGAGATAAAAGGAGGTACTCTGCAAAGATATGGCAATGAAATTCACAAGGAAAAGTAAAATAGCTGTGTGAATGGGAATAATATACAATAAATCTGGAAAAGTACAGTCAGGTTGTGAAGAACTTTAAATGCCAAGCAAAAAACTTTGTATTTGATCACAGAGGTGATAGGGAGCCTTGGGATTTAATTAAATAGGAAAGAGATAATAAGATTTGTGCTTTAAGAATATCACTTTGGCAGCTATATGGAGAATAAAGTAGAGCTGAAAGACATTTGAAAAAAAAAAAGAGATCAACTAGGATGTTTTCCCAATAGTCCAGGCAAAAGGCAATGAAAATTTAGATTAGAATAATGTGTGTTATAAGGGAGAGAAGGGAATAAATATGCGACATATTGTGAAAGTAAAACTGTCAAGATTTGGAGGAATCAAGATGGTGGAGAGAAGCCAGAAAGTTGCCTCAGCTCTCCCCCATTTCCCTCAGAAAGAACATTAAATCAAGCTTTTACAAGGATTCAAGAATGGCAGAACCCAGAAAAAGATGGACTGAAACAATTTTCTAGTTTAAGATAATTTAGAGTACTTCAGGAAAGAATTGTCTCATTTGAGTAAAAGGGGAATGCAGCCCATTCCAATGTTTATGCAAGTCAGAGAGGCTCTTAGAACAATACAGATTAGCAATCAAGGCCCCTCAGACCTGTGTCACCAGGCTAGTGGCACAGTAGATCAGCTGTGAGATCTTCAATGCCAGAACAGAAAGCAAATTGCTAGCTCCAGACCCCAAGTACAATAGGCTCAAAGAGGTGGGACCACTCCAGTGCAATAAGTGAGCTGCCAGCACCTAAGGCAGGAGTTGGTAGGGGAAAACCAGTAAACATTCCCCTGACATCCTGCTCAAGAGCAAATTAAATTAAATTAGCAAAAAATCAAAAAGAGTCCTGATCATAGAAAGCTACCAGGGGACAGGGAAGGTCAAAGTCTTTCTGCTTTCTCTTGAAAAACTCAAGAGAAGCATAAAAAGGTAAATAGGAAAGAAAAAAAATGTTATTCAATAAAGTTAACCTGTTTATATCTCTACATGGGAAGATGACACTTGTACCTCTTGAGAACTATGTCTCAAAGCAGTTAGAAGGAATCTACATAAACAGAGAGTGAGGGCATAAGTTGTGATGTGATAATAAAATAAAATACTAAGGGATGAAAACAGGATTATATTGAGAAAAAAAAAGGAAAGAAATAAGCAGAACAGGGTAAGTTATATCACATGAAGAGGCACAAAAAAGCTATTACAATAGGAGGAAAGAAAGGATATGAGCATTCTTTGAATCCTCTCATTAGATTTGGCTCAAAGAGAAAATAACATACATACTCAGTTGGGTATAGAATTTATTTTATCCTATATCAAAGTAGGAGGAGAAAGAAGAAAGGAAAGGGAAGGGGAACTTATAGAAAGAAAGGCAGAAATAGAATGGGTAAGGGAAAATGAAAGGGGAACTTATAGAAGGGAGAATAGATTGAGCCAGGTGGTGGTCAAAAGCAAAACACTGGTGAGAAGGTACAGGGTAAAAGCAGAGAGAAAAGTATAAACAATGGAGAGGAAAATAGGAATACACAATTTGTTATCATAACTGTAAATGTGAATGAGATGAATTCTCCCATAAAATGGAAGTGAATAACAAAATGGATTAAATAAAAGAATCCTACACTATGTTGTTTTGAAGAAACACACTTGAAGCAGAAAGATACACACAGAACAAAAAATTGGAGCAGAATATATTATGCTTTAGTTCAAATAAAAACAAAAAAGCAGGGGGGTAGAAATCCTGATCTCAGATAAAACAAAAGCAAAAATAGATCTAAAAGAGATAAGAAAACTATATCTTGCTAAAAAGTACCACAAACAATGAAGTAATTTCAATATTAACTATATATGCACCAAGTGGTATAGGATCCAAATTCTTACAGGAAAGTCATGTGAGGTACAGGAAGAAATAGACAGCAAAACTATGCTACAGAAGAACTCAGTCTCTTCCTCTCAGAACTAGATAAATCTAAGGACAAAATAAACAAGAAAATAATGTTAACGGTGTTGTTATGGGCCAGAACACTGAACTTGAAACAAAGGATTCTTACAAGGTGCTTAAGTCAGTGGAATTGATAAAGACAAAGATTGTTTACCATGGTGCTTGACAGTTCTCTAGTTCAGTACATGTAATTGGTACTTAATATAGTTCCAAAAGATTCACACCTATGATAAGAGAGTATATAAGCTCAGACAAACTCAGCCAGAATCAGAACTAAGGAAATGGTGGTGATCCTAGTGCCTCCCCCACAGAAAACAAGACACATTCAGCAGGACTTCAAGAAAGCTGGCCCAGGACCCAGGCAAGGAGACAATAAAGAATTTGGACTTTAACACCTGACTGTGTAGTGATTCCTCTTAACTGAAACGAAGGCTGCTCCCAGAGACCCCAAGAAAAACCAAAAGAGAACATTATAGGGTATGAATATAATTTGAGAAAAGCTAAATATGATAGATCTCTGAAGAAAATTGAATGGGAATAGAAAGGAATATTTTTTCAGTGATATGTGGCCTTTATATAAAAATTCAGTAAATATTAGGGCATAAAAATTTCATAGTCTAATACAGAAAGATAGAAAAATTAAATCCATTCTTTTGAGATCATAATGCAGTAAATATTAATTATAGTACAGAATCATAGAAAGATATTCTAAAAATTAATTGGAAATTAAATAACCTAATCCTAAAGAATGAGTGGGTATGAGAGGGTCAAACAACATATCATAGAAACAATCAGTTTCACCCAAGAGAATGGCAATAATGAGACAACATACCAAAACTTATGGGATGCAGCCAAAGCAGTTCTTCATGGAAATTTTATATCTCTAAGTGTTTACATGTAAAAAAATTGAGAAAGGAGAGATCAATGAATTGGGCACACAAATAAAAAAGCTAGAAAAAGAACAAATTAAAAATCACTAATTAAATACCAAATTAGAAATTCTGGAAATCAAAGGAGAGATTCATAAAATTGAGATTAAAAATGAACAAACTAATAAATAAAACTAAGAAGTGATTTTATGAAAAAGTCAATAAAATAGAGAAACCTTTGGTTAATTTGAGAAGGAAGAAAACTAAATTAGCAGTATCAAAAATGAAAACAATGAAGTCACCATCAATGAAAAAGAAATTATAGCCACACTTAGGAGATATTTTATCCAACTGCATGCCAATAAATCTGACAATCTAAGTAAAATGGATGAATGTTTACAAAAATATGAATTTCCCAGATAAGCAGAAGAGGAAATAAAAAACTTAAATAACCCTATTTTAGAAAAAAAAATTAAACCAACTCTCAATGAACTCTCTAAGAACAAATCTCCAGGATCAGATTGATTTACAAATAAATTCTATCAAATATTTAAAGAACAATTAATTCCAATACTATATAAACCATTTTAAAAAAATAGGTGAAGGAGTCTTATCAAATTCTTTTATGACGCAAATATGGTGCTGATACATAAACCAGGAAGGACAAAAACAGGAAGAAAATTACAGATCAATTTCTTTAATGAATCCTAATGCAACATTTTAAAATAAAATATTAGCAAAGAGATTACAGCAATTTATCACCAAAATAATACACCATGGCCAAGTGGGATTTATACTAAGAACAGAACACTGGTTCGATATTAGGAAAACTATTAGCATAATTGACTGTCTCAAAAACAAAACTAATGGAAATCATATGACAATATCAATAGATATGGGAAAAGCTTTTGACAAAATACAGCATTCATTCCTATTAAAAACACCAGAGTAACTAGTGATAAAGAGAGCATTCCTTAAAATGGTAAGCAGTATCTATTTAAAACCATCAGCAAACATGTAATAGAGATAAGTTAAAAGCATTTCCAATAAGATTAGGGATGAATCAAGTTTGCCCATTATCACCACTATTAGTCAGTGTCATGCTGGAAATATTAGCTTTAGCAATAGGAGAAAAAAAAAGAAGTTTAAGGAATTAGAATAGCCAATGAGAAAACAAAACTATCACTCTTTTCATATAATATGACCATATACTTTGAGAATCAAGTAAAAAACTACATGAAACAACTAACAATTTTAGTAACAAGTTTAGTAAACCCATATAAATTGTCAACATTTCAATACATTACAAAGTTCAGCAGCAAGAGATAGAGAAATTCCATTTAAAATAACTGCAGCTAGTATAGAATACTATTTGCCAAAACAAACCTCGGAATCATATGAACACAATTACAAAAATTTTTCATGCAAAGTCAGAGATAAACAATTGAAAAAATATCTATTTCTTATTGGTAAGCCAAGCTAATATAGTAAAAAAAAATGATAATTCTATCTAAATTAATTTACTTATTCAGTGTCATGCCAATCAAATTGCCGCAAAATAATAACAAAATTCATCTGGAAGAACAAAAGGTCAATATCAAAAAAACTAATTTTTTTAAATGCAAAGGAAGGTGGCATAGCCATACCAAATTTAAAACTTTATTATAAAGTGGCAATCATCATGACTTTTTGGTACTGGCTAAGAAATAGAATGGTGGATCAGTATAATAGGTTATGTATACAAGTCACAGTAATAAATGACTATAGTAATTACTGTTTGATAAACCCAAAGACTCCAGCTTCTAACAAAACAATTCATTATTTGATAAAAACTGTTAGGAAAACTAAAAAAAAATAATATGGCAGGTACTAGACATAGGTTAAGCTCTCACATCATATACCAAAATAAGGTTAAAATGGGCACATGATTTAGATATAAATGGTGATATCATAAGCAAATTAGGAGAACAAGGAATAGTCTATTTGTCAGATCTGTGAAGAAAAGAATTTATGATTAAATAGAAGATAGAGAACATTTTGGATTTTTTTCCCTTTATTATAGCTTTTTATTTTCAAGTTACATGCATGGGTAATTTTACAGCATTGACAATTGCCAAACCTTTGTTCCAATTTTTCCTCTCCTTCCCCCTATCCTCTCCCCCAGATGGCAGGTTGACCACTAGATGTTAAATATGTTAAAGTATAAATTAAATACAATATGAATATATATGTCCAAACAGTTATTTTGCTGTACAAAAAGAATTGAACATTGAAATAGTGTACTATTAGCCTGTGAAGGAAATAAAAAATGCAGGCAGACAAAAATATAGGGATTAGGAATTCTATGTAGTGGTTCATAATCATCTCCCAGAGTTCTTTCGCTGGGTGTGGGTGTTTCAATTCATTACTGTTCCATTGGAACTGATTTGGTTGATCTCATTGCTGGAGATGGTCATGTCCATCAGAATTGATCATCATATAGTATTGTTATTGAACTATATAATGATCTCCTGGTCCTGCTCATTTCACTCAGCATCAGTTCATGTAAGTCTCTCCAGGCCTTTCTGAAATCATCCTGCTGGTCATTTCTTACCAAAAAAATAATATTCCATAATATTCATATATCACAATTTATTCAGCCATTCTCCAATTGATGGGCATCCACTTAGTTTCCAGTTTCTGGCCACTACAAAGAGACCTGCCACAAACATTCGTGCACATACAGGTCCCTTTCCCTTCTTTAAGATTTCTTTGGGATATAAGCCCAGTAGAAACACTGTTGGATCAAAGGATATGTACAATTTGATAACTTTTTGAGCATAGTTCCAAAGGGAGAACTTTGCACCGATGAAGAGGAAATTAAAGAAATAATAATGGGTTACTTTGCCCAACTTTATGCCAATAAATTTGATAACTTAAGCGAAATGGATGACTACCTCCAAAAATATAAGCTTCCCAGATTATCAGAGAAGGAAGTAAATTGCTTAAATAGTCCCATTTCAGAAAAATAAATAGAACAAACTATTAATCAACTCCCTAAAAAAAAAATCCCCAGGACCAGATGGATTTACATGTGAATTCTACCAAACATTCAAAGAACAATTAGCCCCAATGTTTTATAAACTATTTGAAAAAATAGGGAATGGAGTCCTACCAAATTCCTTTTATGACACAGACATGGTACTGATACCTAAACCAGGCAGGTTGAAAACAGAGAAAGAAAATTATAGACCAATCTCCCTAATGAATATTGATGCTAAAATCTTAAATAAGATATTAGCAAAAAGACTACAGAAAATCATCCCCAGGATAATACACCACGATCAAGTAGGATTTATACCAGGAATGCAGGGCTGGTTCAATATGAGGAAAACTATCAATATAATTGACCATATTAATAATCAAATTAACAAAAACCATATGATCATCTCAATAGAGGCAGAAAAAGCATTTGATAAAATCCAACATCCATTCCTATTAAAAACTCTTGAGAGTATAGGAATAAATGGATTTTTCCTTAATATAATCAGTAGCATCTATTTAAAACCGGCAGTAAGCATCATATGTAATGGGGACAAACTGCAACCATTCCCAATACGATCAGGAGTGAAACAAGGTTGCCCACTATCACCGTTACTATTTAATATTGTATTAAAAATGCTAGCTTTGGCAATAAGAGTTGAGAAAGAGATTAAAGGAATAAGAAAAGGCAAAGAGGAAACCAAATTATCACTCTTTGCTGATGATATGATGGTATACTTAGAGAACCCCAGAGACTCTACTAAAAAGTTATTAGAAACAATCCACACCTTTAGCAAAGTTGCAGGATACAAAATAAACCCACATAAGTCATCAGCATTCTTATATATCACTAACAAAACCCAACAGTCAGAGTTACAAAGAGCAATTCCATTTAAAGTAACTATTGATTGTATAAAATATTTAGGAATCTATCTGCCAACGGAAAATCAGAAACTTTATGAGCAAAACTACAAAACACTTTCCACACAAATTAAGTCTGATCTAACCAACTGGAAAAATATTAAATGCTCTTGGAATGGGTGAGCAAATATAATAAAGATGACAATACTACCTAAACTAATCTGTTCATTTAGCGCTATACTAATCAGACTCCCAAAAAACTATTTTGATGACCTAGAAAAAATAACAACAAAGTTCATATGGAAAAACAAAAGGTCAAGAATTTCAAGGGAATTAATGAAAAAAAAAATCAAATGAAGATGGCCTAGCTATACCAGATCTAAAGTTATATTATAAAGCAGCAGTTACTAAAACCATCTGGTATTGGCTAAGAAATAGACTAGTTGATCAATGGAATAGGTTAGGTTCAAAGGACAAAACAGCCAATAACTTTAATAATCTAATGTTTGACAAACCCAAAGACCCCAGTTTTTGGGATAAGAACGCATTATTTGACAAAAATTGCTGGGAAAATTGGAAATTAGTGTGGCAGAAACTAGGCATTGACCCACACTTAACACTGTACACCAAGATAAGGTCAAAATGGGTTCATGACCTAGGCATAAAGAATGAGATTATAAATAAATTGGAAGAGCATAGGATAGGGGAATTAATAGAGACAATAGTTATCTAGTTTAGCATGGTTGAGTATGATAGATTTAATCTTACAACAAATAATGGTTTCCTAGTGATATAATGATTGGTTTATACTCAGTGTAGAGCATATAAGCTAGGAGCCTTAGCCAGGATTCATTCGGAGAGATTCAGATGGCAGAGAAGACAGGCAAGAGCTCAAGCTCTCGAAACCAAGGAGAGAGGTAGGCCTCTAAGAAAACTAGCTGAGCCCCAAGTGAAGGAGATTGGACTTTGAAAGAGATAATAAAGGATTTGGACTTCGGACTTTAACCCCTGGCTACTTGTGTGGTGATTACTGAACTGAAAAGAAGGCTGTTCCCAGAGACCCCAAGAAAACCGAATAGGAGAACATTATATAGAGGGATTGGAGACTGAGGACAAGATAGGTGAGGAAATGTATCAAGAAGAGTGTAAGAGTCTTCAAAGGTTAATAAATAAAGAGGAGGGATTGAAGTGGATAAACTGAGTGAAGATCTCTCATGAAAATGTGCCCTTGATCTATATGAGACTTTGCAATAACAAGTTGAGCTATTCGATTACTTTAGATAAGCAAAAATTTCCCTGCTTTTTCCCTTCCACACATACTTTTTCATTAGCACGAAGTGCCTAAATATGTTAAAAAGTGTGTTATAGACTAGTATTCTTTGTTTCTGGGGTACATTTAGTCTCTGGATATATTAGAATTTCCTAGTCAATGGGAGAAAAGGTCAGTGGAGGGGGCTTCTGTGGTAAGGTCTATATAATCATGTGTTTGCATCTTGTGCTTTGCACTCCTTTCTTTTGGAAGTTGCCCTTTCTCAAGAGATCATAATAAATCTCTCTCTCTCTCTCTCTCTCTCTCTCTCTCTCTCTCTCTCTCTCTGTTTTTTACTTTGAGAGGTTCTGGTTTTAATTTGAGTAATGGTTGTTGTCCACACAAATAGCCAACCCTCTTTCTACTATTTATGCCAGTCCATATATGGCATTTCACACATGCACATAAATGTGCCTGCACTGAACTTGTGCCTTCCCCAACACAGACACACACAGATACACAGACATATGGAGACACATGTCATGTCATGAAGAGACTTCTCAGCTTGACAAGATTCTTTCCTTCAGTTATTTTGAAACTTGTGCCTTTGAGTAGTTGCCTCTCCTCCAGGAAAAATCCCAGTCCTTAATGCCCTGCCCAGAGCAATATTCCAGGCAGTCTATCATCTACAAACCAATTAAGACAAAATAACCTAATTAACACGGGCAGGAGAGACAGAAAGCAGCAAGCTAGATAACTAAGCAGGAGGCAGGGTGGGCAGTGGTAAGCATGAGGGAAGGGATGCCTATACAGTAGGTGGCCAAACCACCCAACAATTAGTAGTTCTGCTCCAGCTGGGCATCCATAATTTAATTTTACCTGGGCAAAGAAGAGAAAGAGTTAGAAGATAAATGATGTTTTTTAGCTCAAAAAAGGCAAAGAACAAAAGGGTCTGAGAGCTTAGTGAGGCCAGGGAAGAAAAGAAATTACCAAAAAGTACTCCAGTACTCCTGATACCTAAGCCAAAGTTCTTCATATGACGCTTTATTTGCCTTTCAAACATTTACTATGGAAATAAAATATCACCCATTTGGCAGGCATTTGGGATTTAAATAGTCTCTAAGCAGAGGTTCTTAACCTTTTTTTGAGTCATATCTCCTTGTGACCATCTGGTAAAGCCTATAGACTCCCTTCTAAGAATAATGTTTTTAAATTAATAAAATATATATCATTATAAAGTAAACCAATTGTATTGAAATACAATTATCAAAATATTTTTAAAACTACACAGGCTTCAGCTTTAAAAACTATGCTTTAAAGTGACATTCTGTGATAATCAAACCTTTTCTATGAACCCTTTTCCAATAATGTCAAATTTCATTTCTTGGGAGGTGGAGGAGAGAAACCTGTGCTTACTATGTATCAGGAATTAGAAATACAAATGTAATCAAGCAAGTAATCTTTTACTTCAAGAAGCTTACATTCTAATGAAAAAAACAACATATGGAATTGTGAACACATCCAGCCATTCTGGAGAGCAATTTGGAACTATGCTCAAAAAGTTATCAAACTGTGCATAGCCTTTGATCCAACAGTGTTTCTACTGGGCTTATATCCCAAAGAGATACTTAAGAAAGGAAAGGGACCTGTATGTGCCAAAATGTTTGTGGCAGCCCTGTTTGTAGTGGCTAGAAGCTGGAAAATGAAAGGATGTCCATCAATTGGAGAATGGTTGAGTAAATTGTGGTATATGAATGTTATGGAATATTATTGTTCTGTAAGGAATGACCAGCAGGATGAATACAGAGAGGACTGGCGAGACTTACATGAACTGATGCTGAGTGAAATGAGCAGAACCAGGAGATGATTATATACCTCAACAACGATACTGTTTGAGGATGTATTCTGATGGAAGTGGATCTCTTCGATAAAGAGAGCCTTAATTGATCAAAGATGGACAGAAGCAGCTACACTCAGAGAAAGAACACTGGGAAATGAATATAAACTGCTTGCATTTTTGTTTTTCTTCCTGGATTATTTATACCTTCTGAATTCAATTCTCCCTGTGCAACAAGAAAACTGTTCGGTTCTGCACAAATATATTGTATCCAGGATATACTGTAACCTATTCAACATGTAAAGGACTGCTTGCCATCTGAGGGAAGAGGTGGAGGGAGGGAGGGGAAAAATCGGAACAGAAATGAATGCAAGGGATAATGCTGTAAAAAATTACCCTGGCATGCATTCTATCAATAAAAAGATATTAAAATTAAAAAAAAAGAAAGAAAAAAACAACATATAAGGGAAGGGCAAAGAACTGGGATTTTATAAAAGTCCCACTTTTTAAGTTTAATCTACATTAGCATATTCTTTATATTGTCAACATAAATGTTGACAATCAACAAAAAATAAATCAAGCCCTGATGTGTAGCATTTGCCATTTCTGAGACTTGAATGCACTCACTAATAATTAGCTATCACAAGCTGGTTGGAGTTGGCTCCAGCATACCCCTGGATGGCATGATTTGGAAATGATAGCTAGGAAGTGATAGTTTGGGGTGAGAGACACAGTAAAAGCTCTCCTATTTGACCTTAGCATCCCTGGGGCAGAGTGCAAAGTATGTGCATTTGTCTAGGGAAGGGGTGGGAGGTATTGAGGAGTGTTAGAAGGGAGGAAAAAGGTGAGAGAACAGGATGGTATCCAGAGCATAGGCTCTCTTTGGAAATCATGGTTGGAGGGTAACATATGAGAGAGTCAGACTACATAATCTTTTAAATCCTTCCATTTTAAATCCTATAGTCTTTTTTTTGTAATGTTTGGGCTAGCCTTCTAGAGGTCCTCCAAACAGGCCTTGATCTCAGCAGGATAGACACCATGAGAATGGTCAGGAATAGAGTCTAGAGTCTTTATTGTCTCCTTTACAGTCTGTGTCTCTCCCAGTCTCCTCCTACAGTCTGTGACAGTCTGCCAGTATGACTCAGTCTTGATTTTAGTGGAGGAGCGCAGGAGGCAGGAGAGACACCTGGAGAATGGTCAAAGATGGAATGTTTCATTTCCAATCCTCTCAGCCCTTAAATACATTATTGTAATTACATCATTACAGCACACTGATTATGTGTGAAGTAGAGAAGCATTACATTACCATGCTAAGTACTAAATATATGTATACTGACCATCATCTTATCAATTCCACTGAGTTAACACCTTATTGTAAGTATCCTTGTTTCAAGTATACTTCTCCAGAGTTCCAGCCCTCTATATCTCCTGCTTTCTTTTGTTTTAGAACATAGGTGGTCATGCCCTTCCTGACTTTTTAACAAGGTGAGAACATCAAATCAGATATTGTTAGTAGGTTTCCTCTGGGCTGAAAGGTCTTACTTGAAACAGGTATACATAAATCCATCAGCATGGAAAGTATTACATAAGCACATGGTAATATAATTGAGGCTAGTAGTGATGTAGCAAACAACATGAATCAACATGAGAAATTATACATGCCCATAAGTCCTAGAAATAGTCCAAAACCAATCTATTGTCCATTACTTCATACGTCAGGGAATCCAATGATTCTTGCAAGTTTTGAAATCCTACAACAGTCTCATTATGTGTCAGGGGATCCAATGATTCCTGCAGATTTTGAAGTCCTGCAGCAGTCTCATTAACAATTTTTGATGTTCACTGTCATGCTTTTTCAATGGCACGTATAGTCAGAGATGGAACCATCTGATGTTTTCTTGAGTTTCCTCCTTTGTTTCAAGGGTCTTCTCCATCTCTCTCCAATGGACAAGGTAAATACGGCTTGTTGGCATCCATCTGATTCCTTCTCCATCTGTGAAGATACAAGC
Organism: Antechinus flavipes; assembly: GCF_016432865.1. NCBI lineage: Eukaryota > Metazoa > Chordata > Mammalia > Dasyuromorphia > Dasyuridae > Antechinus > Antechinus flavipes. The sequence goes on along the minus strand of NC_067399.1, from coordinate 295,280,825 downwards.
AAACCCTCTTCCCCAAGCAGTTAACCTATCTGGTCCCTTCCATTCACCACTTTCCACACATCACCTAGCGATTATCTAAAGATAGTGGAGCTGCTTACAATGGACACTGCTTTTCTGTTGGGTTATAAAACCTGTCTGCCGGAGCCAGTGCATTTTTATCAAAAATCAAAAAGTTAATTGTATAAAGAGCTAAATTTAGAAGTTCTCTGGGGTTACTTGTGGCTCCCCCTTTCTTTTTTTTGAAGGAGCGTCTCAATGTCTCTGTATCTCCTCTCTACTATTACTTGTCCTTGAGGATTGAAAGGTATGCCAGTGGTGTGTAAAATCTGATATTGTGCACAAAAGTGTGCAAAATGTTTAGAAGTATGTGCAGGAACATTATCTGTTTTTATGGGTCACATCCATTTGCCAAATTTCAGTGAGTCTCAAACCACAAGGGCTTGAAAGCGTGGAAGGGAAGGCAAGCTGTACAGGCTTTTACTATACTCCTAGCTTGCTCTTTTGTTATCCCAAATTGCAAATGAAAAAGGTCAAGCAGCCTGATGATATTTAGAATGAGATTCTTGGGCTGCCTGAAATAAAGGAGTATTGGTTAACATGGTTAGATGGCAATCTGCCTTTGAATTTCCATAAAAAATAGGACCTGGAAATCCACTATGTGAGTGGACATGCAAGATATAAATCTTACCTGGATGCTTTCTCACTTGCTCTTGAAATTCCTTAAAGATCTGATATATATTAGAAGCTACAAATTTTATTTGGGCTGTGGCAAATCTTTGTACCACACCTACTGAATAAGCTGAATCAGATACTATATTTACATCTCCTGGATAATAAGTAAGAGCTAGAATGGTTACATACAATTCATTCTGCTGAATGGAATGAAAAGGAGTTCTGACTACTCTCTTTATAGTCAAGTCACGAGAGTATACAGCACAAATATTATGTTTGGATGCATCTATAAAGATAGTTGGTCCTTTAAGAAGAACTTTAGAAACTTTTTCTTCAAAAATGCATTGCCAATTATGTAATAAGTGGGTCATCTTTAATGAAGACCCGTGTGTAAAATTTGGAGCTGTGGCAAATAAAATTTCCCACTCTGGGATGGTTTCACAGCATGCATTAATTTGTGCATTGGTATAAAAGGTATATATCTTGTCAGGTCTTATCCTAGATAATTGTATTGCTCACTTAATGGCCTTTAATAAAATTCTAGCCACAAGCACTGGGTCAGGAGTAAGACTTTGTTCTGGTTATGCTGGAAGTTTCACCCATTCTATCACACTACATCCTTGATGAAGGACTGCTGTATCTCTTTTGTAGCAAAAACTAATATTTCTAAGGGTTTTTGAGTAACTCTTTCAACCATATTGGATAAAGCCCAGTTCAACTTCTCTCAAAGCCCCTTGAGCTTCTTTTGTAAGTTGGTGTGATGAGTTTAAAGGAATGACTCCCCTTAAAACATCTTATTATGGTTGCAGTTGATACGTAGATAAGCCTAACACTGGATGCATCCATTGGATATTTCTTATCAATTTCTGAAAGTGATTTAAGGTGTTTAGCTTCTCTGATCTTAAAAGGAGCATGCCTTTGAATTTTTTCTGGCGCTATATGCAATTTGTAGTTCCTTTGTGTTTCTATGGTCTTTTGTAGACATATTTCTAATATTTGTTCTTCAGGTGCACATCCCAATATATTATCCATGTAATGTAATAATATTACTTTTGGAAATGCTTTTCTTACTGGAGTAAGAGCAGCAGCAACATACATTTGGCACATGGTAGGATTATTTTTCATTCTCTGTGGCAAAATGTCCATTCATATCTTTTATAAGGCTCAACTAAATTAATGCTGGGCACTGAAAAGGCAAATCTTTTCATATTCTCCTTATCTAGAGGGATAGAATAGAAACAATCCTTAATATCTATGACCCAAAGAGGCCATTCTCTAAGCAATTGAGTAGGAGATGGAAGTCTAGGCTGAAGAGTTCCCATAGTTTCCATCTGTTCACTTACTTTTCTCAGCTCAGTCAACATCCTCTATTTTCCAGATTTCTTTTTTACAACAAATACAAGGGAATTCCAAGGACTTAGAGAAGGTTGTAAGTGTCCTTGGTCAAATTACTCCTGTACTATATCTAATAAGGCCTGAATTTTTTCACTAGTTAAGGGCTACTGTTCTACTCACACTGGGTCAGTTTTCCATTGAATAGGAACAGTCGTGAGAGTGCAGGCAGGCCTTCAACAGCAGCCCTGCCTAAAAAACTGAAGTACTCATTTGTAATCCTAACTGTTGTAAGATGTCTCTTCCCCACAGATTGATGGGGATTTTTTCAACTATAAAAGGAATAAAAACCCCTGTTTCACCTTCAAAAGTCCATCTCATAGGGCAGCACTAACTTCAGCTGCTATTGATCCTCCTATGCCAAACATGTAAATATCTGCCTTAATCTTTGGCCAGTGACTGAGCCAGTTGGTACCTCTAATGACTGTCTGATCTGCACCTGTGTCTACCAATGGTATGCCATTTATATAGATAGTGAGCATAGGCTGGTCAGCTGTAATTGCTGCAGTCTAGAATATTCCTGGATTCTGTTGCTTGGAATCAGAATCTGGGCAGCTATCACTAAATTGCTTATTAGGAGTCTATATCAATCAACCTGATGCTACTACTTCTCCTGAGATGATGTCACACATTGTCTACCTGTATTAGTGACTGTGATATTAGCTATACATTCCCCAGTTTCCCACATCAGTGTGTGGATGGACACTGTTTTGTAAGTGCTCTCAGGAGGTAAAATGGTCAAGCCTACTGTACCTGGAGGCAAGGGATCCATAGGCTGGAGAGGAATAGATTTCACCTCTCCAAGGGGTATCTCAGTAGTCCCAGTTGCATACAACTCTATTCTCCCCAATTGTAATTCCCTTTCTCCCATTAGGTTGCTTCGTGGCTGATTGATCATGTTGGAGTACTGAACTTCTAAAGGCTCTCGGGGTGTAGCATCAGCTGCCATCATGCCCCAAGTATTTTTTGTTTGGGGCCCTGGGACTGGGGTCCCCATTCTGTTTCCCTGAATCAGTCTACATTCTGAGGCCCAATGGAAGCCTCTGTTGCATTTTGGACATGGGGTTTTGTGTCTTGTTCACCCATCCTGTTTTTTCATTTTGTCTTTATGCCAACATTGAGCTTTCAAATGCCCTACTTCATCACATTGAAAGTATTGGCGAGTCTTTCTGGAAGTTTCTAGACAAAAGGAACCCTGTCTTCCCATGTTCGGATCTTGGGAAGTCTGCATCATTGCCTGGCTATAAAAGGTATTTGTGCCCACTGTGGCACAGCGTCTTATGATCTCCTCTAAATGAGCATCCCTGTGTAATCTTAGTATAATTCTTCTACAAACTCATTAGCATTTTCCTTAGCAAGTTGTCTTATCATAATTTCTGTTGCTGCATTTTCACCAACACTTCATATGACAGCTGTCTGCAAATGTCCCGCAAAATCAGCAAAGGGGTCATTTGGACCTTGTGCTATTTTTGTGAAGGCTTCTCCTCTGTCCTTTTTACCTGGGATAAAGCCCCATGGTTTGATAGCAGCAGCAGCAATTTGCTCATATAATGCTCTAGGATAATTAATCTGTGCTGAAGTGTCTACAGAAAGACCTAGACCTGCTAGTTGATCAAAGGTGACTGGCATATTAACTCCATATTGTCTATTTTGTTGGTCTTGTATTCTGTTGTCCTTCATTTTTAGCTTTAGTTAAAGCCTTTTGTAATCATGTCATAGGGAGTGGACAAAGCTGCTGCATGGATGGTGCTAATTGAGAAGCACCACACTCTTTAATTTCTTTTCTTTTTTTTTTTTTTTTTTTTGGTTTCTAAGGTAATTCTTTTTTTTTTATTTATTTTTTAAATTTTATTTTATTTAATAATAACTTTGTATTGACAGAATCCATGCCAGGATAATTTTTACACGACATTATCCCTTGCAATCACTTATGTTTCGTTTTTTCCCCTCCCTCCCTCCTCCCCCCCCCCCGCCCAGGATGGCAAGCAGTCCTAGATATGTTAAATATGTTGCAGTATATCTAGATACAATACATATTTGCAGAACCGAACAGTTCTCTTGTTGCACAGGGAGAATTGGATTCAGAAGGTAAAAATAACTCGGGAAGAAAATCAAAAATGCAAATAGTTCACATTCATTTCCCAGTATTCCTTCTTTGGGTGTAGCTGTTTCTGTCCATCATTTCTCCAATGAAACTCAGTTAAGTCTCTTTGTCAGAGAAATCCACTTCCATCAGAATACATCCTCACACAATATCATTGTCGAAATGTATAATGATCTCCTGGTTCTGCTCATATCACTCAGCATCAGTCCATGTAGGTCTCTCCAAGCCTCTCTGTATTCATCCTGCTGGTCATTCCTTACAGAGCAATAATATTCCATAACATTCATATACCACAATTTACCCAGCCATTCTCCAATTGATGGGCATCCATTCATTTTCCAGTTTCTAGCCACTACAAACAGGGCTGCTACAAACATTTTGGCACATACAGGTCCCCTTCCCTTTTTTAGTATCTCTTTGGGGTATAAGCCCAATAGAAACACTGCTGGATCAAAGGGTATGCACAGTTTGATAACTTTTTGGGCATAATTCCAGATCACTCTCCAGAATGGCTGGATTCGTTCACAACTCCACCAACAATGCATCAGTGTCCCTGTTTTCCCGCATCCCCTCCAACATTCATCATTATTTTTTCCTGTCATCTTAGCCAATCTGACAGGTGTGTAGTGATATCTCAGAGTTGTCTTAATTTGCATTTCTCTGATCAATAGTGATTTGGAACACTCTTTCATGTGACACACTCTTTAATTTCATCAGCATTGTACTTAACTCCTTTCTTGTCCAATTCTTTATGCTTTTCAGCTGCTTTGTCAATACCATCTCCCTCCTTCTCTTTCTCCTTTTTCCTTATTTTAGAACTTATGTAATTCCTTATAGCCAATTGTGTTACAGTGTATATATAGAATGTTTCCTTAGAAATTGAATCAGGACCATTATCATTGTAATATCCAATTAGTTGCTCTTCCACTACTTTCCACTTATCTGGCTCTAATTTTTCTTCCTTAGTGAACCAAGGAAATGTGCACTCTAACATTTCTAAGAATTCAGTGATTTGCTCCCAAGTTACCAACAAACCTTGCTTCTTTATTAACCTAAGTATGCATTCTACAAACTTCCTTTGGATTGGGGAAGGCTCATCTCTTAGTATTTACATCATGTCAGCTGAAAAACTGAAAGTGACTAGTTTACTCATCCTATTTCCTGGTCATAGGAACTGCTCCACTGAACTCACATCCCGTCAGTCGAACTGCTGAGTATAGGTCCTTACATCCACATTTGGGCACCAAAATGTAATGTCTGGGCTAGCTTTCTGGAGGCCCTTTGGAAGGACCTTGGTCTCAGCTGGGTAGACACCACGAGAATGGTTAGAGATAAAGTCTAGGGTCTTTATTGTCTCCTTCATGTCTCCTTTACAATCTGTGTTTTTCACAGTTTAATCCAATCTTGATCTTAGTGCAGGAGTGCAGGAGGCAGGAGAATCACCAGGAGGATGGTCAAAAATGGAATCTGATTTCTAGTCCTTCTTAGCCCTTATATACCTTATTGTAATTACATCATTACAGCATACTGATTATGTGGTACATAATCTGTACAAAAATGTACTGCACACATAATCAGTATGTGTGAAGTAGAGAACCATTACATCACCATGCTAAGTACTAAGTATATGTATACTAAAGAACCATCATTTTATCAATTCCATTGAGTTAACATCTTGTTGTAAGTATCCTTGTTTCAATTATATTTCTCCAGAGTTCTGGCCCTACAATTTTCTCCAGAAGAATAATGGATCAAAGGAAAAGTATCATGGATTTCAAGTTGGAATCCTGCCATTTTACAGAAAAGAAAAATTGAGATTCAAAGTTAAAATGACTTATTCAAGATCATACAATTTAACAGCAAAGCTTAGATTATAATCTAGTACCACTAATTCCAAATTCAACACTCTTTCTACTATTTTAATTTGCCTCCAATACCCCATTCCCCTTCTCCAAACACTAATATAAGTAGAATTACAGCATCATCTAAATGATGCGTCCATTCTTCTGATTTGATTATCTGATGCTGATTCTTCTCTCTTCCAAGTGGGCCTCCTCAAGGAACTTAAATCACAGCCAGAAAGTCACACTGGGTCACTCTCAGTGGTTTAATTAAAGGTTTTTACTTTGATTGTCCAAAATCTAAATGTCCAGCTTTCCTAGAATAATCTATGAATATACCAGAGTTCAAAACTATGGATTAAAATTCCTTTTAAATCTCATCTCTATGAGTATATTCCTGTGCCTTTTCCTTGTTTAATTACCATGAGAAAACCAAAACAGGTCTCTTTCTAAGCTTGGGATTACCTACCCCCATTCCAAGAAAAGTCACTGTTACATAGATTTTTTTTAAAAACTGGGCTATGTGTATGTGCAAGAATGTTTGTGGCAGTCCTCTTTGTAGTGGACAGAAACTGGAAACTGAGTGAATATCCATCAATTGGAGAATGGCTGAATAAATTGTGGTATATGAATGTTATGGAATATTATTGTTCTGTAAGAAATGACCAGCAGGAGGAATACAGAGAGGCTTGGAGAGACTTACATGAACTGATGCTGAGTGAAATGAGCAAGAACAGGAGATCATTATATACTTCAACAACAATACTATATGATGATCAATTCTGATGTACCTGGCCATCTTCAGCAATGAGATGAATCAAATCATTTCCAATAGAACAATAATGAACTGAACCAGCTACATCCAGCGAAAGAACTCTGGGAGGTGACCATGAAGCACACTACATAGAATTCCCAGTCCTCTATTTTTGTCCACCTGCATTTTTGATTTTCTTCACAGGCTAATTGTATACTATTTCAAAGTCCAACTCTTTTTATAGAGCAAAATAACTGTTTGGACATGTATATCTATATTGTATTTAACTTATACTTTAACATGTTTAACATGTATTGGTCAACTTGCCATCTGGGGGAAGAGGTGGGGGGAAGGAGGGGAAAAGTTGGAACAAAAGATTTTGCAACTGTCATTGCTGAAAAATTACCCATGCATATATCTTGTAAAGAAAAAGCTATAATAAAAATAAATAAAGAAAGAAAGACTGGGCTGGAAGTGCAGGTGCTACTATGAACTCATAAACAATTAATCTAGTAACTTTTTTCCTTTTACTTTCCTTAGGCAATCTATTGGCTCCTCATTCCCAAGGGTCATCATTTGGATTCTGGACTTACCATGAACAATTAATCAGCATAACTCATTAAAATTCAGAATTCCCCAGCTCAAGAAATCCACCAGTCTCAGCCTCCTAATTAGATCTGCCATGATAACTTATCCTGTCACATAGTGTTGCTTAGAATTTGTCCTGCTAGACTTTCATAGAAGGATAAATATGAAGGGTGCTTAGCCTTGTTCTCTCAATTCATTTTTCTCCACCCTAATTGACAAGTGGCCAATTAGAAGTAGAAAATAATTCTTTCCATCCTCTAGTTTTTAGCCAGATACATTGGAGGGGCAAAAAATCATGGCTCTGGCTAAAGGCCTGCATAAAAGGCCCTTAATGAATCTGGGAGTATAGATATTATTGGACTTCTCAAACCTCCAGCCCTTCACTTCTCCCATCTAATGAAATCAGCAGAAGAAAAATAATGAATTCAGTCATTTAGATTCTCCTGCAGAGAATGATTAAAATGTCCATCCTCTTTGACTCAGAGATCACACTGGTAGGTATACCCAATGAACATTAATGAGAAGAAGAAACACTCAATGTATCAAAATATTTATAACAGCACTTTTTTCAGTGAAAAAGAACTAGAAAAAAATAGATTTTTGGGAATAGTTGAATAAATTGTGATATGTGAGTGTAATGAAAGATGACTCTGGGTGAATTAAATAAATGCAGAGAAGCATAGAAAGACTTACATGAACTGACACACAAAGTGAATTAAGCAGAACCAGGAAAATCACATATACAATAACTACAACAATAATCCATCCAACAATGGAAACTTAATGCTACAAAATTATAATGACCAAACTTGCCCTTAAAGAAGGCTCTTCTCCCTAGTCTAGCTTTTTTACACAAGTGAGAGGATTCTGAATGTGAAGCACTAAATATAATAGCAACCTTTTGATATGATTAGTTTTGCTGAATTTTTTTCTTCCTCTTTAAAAATTTATTGTTAGAGATAGTTTCCTGAACTGAGTGGACTACCATCAATTGGAGAACGGCTGAATAAATTGTAGTATATGAATGTTATAGAATATTATTGTTCTGTAAGAAATGACCAGCAGGGCGATTTCAGAAAGGCCTGGAGAGACTTACATGAACTGATGCTGAGTGAAATGAGCAGGAACAGGAGATCATTATATACTTCAACAATAATATTATATGATGATCAATTCTGATGGATGTGGCCCTCTTCAACAATGAGATGAACCAAATCAGTTCCATTTGTTCAATAATGAAGAGATTCAGCTACACCCAGTGAAAGAATTCTGGGAAATGAGTATGAACCATTACATAGAATTCCCGATCCCTCTATTTTTGTCCACCTGCATTTTTTATTTCCTTCATAGGTTAATTGTACACTATTTCAAAATCTGATTCTTCTTGTGCAGCAAAATAACTGTATGGACATGTATACATATATTGTATTTAACATATACTTTAACATATTTAACATGTATTGATCTACCTGCCATCTAGGGGAGGGGGTGGGAAGAAGAAAGGGAAAAAATGGAACAAAAGGTTTTGCGATTGTCAATGCTGAAAAATTATCCATGCATATATCTTGTAAATAAAAGGCCATAATAAAAAAGATTTTTTAAAATAAAGAGATGGTTTCCTGGAAGGATGTGGAGGGAGGGACACAACATTTCCTAATTAAAGAAAACCTACAGTCCCATGTTCACTGTAACATAACATCAAGGTCTCCATATCCAGTCTTCAAGATTCTTTTGATGGGTACTAAGATAAGTGATAAATATTTGTTTACATTGAAAGTACCAGCAAATTAAAAAAAAAAAAAAAGAAAAAGAAAGTACCAGCAAAAAATTTCTCCATTGGTCCTGACCACTAAGGGAAGCATCTTTGATTGCCCAGTTCTGTTCTAAGCCCCAGATGATTCAGTAAGACCCATGTACTCCATTCAGAGAGATGAAGATCATATTAGTTGCTGTTAAGTCTAATTCTAATTGACTATGAATGGGTCCCAGGGGTTGGCCCCATTTGGTCATTCTTGGGTCCTGGTTGACTCCGATTAAATATAAATAGCAATTACTTCTGTTTTGATCAGAAACCCTAAGTCTTCCTCTCCCAGATTTATTAATTTACTTATTTGGATTTTGTTTTTGGACTAAGTGCCTCAATTGCTGTTACCTTAATCACTGAATGAGTGTGGCCTTGGTCAAACTGAGACCTATTGAAGACTTTAGTTTAAAAACTCCAAGATCTCCCACTGATCCAGGGCCGTCTCCAATCATCCTGATCTGCATCTGGCCACTGGACCCAGATGGCTCCAGAGGGAAAAGTGAAGCAGATGACCTGGCACAGAGCTCCCTCACCTAAATCCAATTCACTTGAGTGTCATAGCATTACCTCTCTGAAGTCATGGTCAACTTTGAGAACCAAGGACAACAACAATAACAACAAGTTGTTTTCCAGTCGTGTTCAGCTCTCTGTGACCCTATGTGGAGTTTTCTTTCTTGGCAAAGGCAAACAGGGCTAAGTGACTTGCTCAGGGTCATGCAGCTAGTAAACATCTGAGACTGAATTTAAACCAGGAAGATGAGTCTTCCTGGCTCCAGACCCAGCACTCTATTGTTTGCACCACCAAGCTACCCTCATGATCATTTCTGCTCTTTCCTTTAAATTCTAATACATGTCAGTCATTCAACTGGCAGATCATTCCACTGATCCCTCACCATAGCCTGTTATGGGCTCAGTGGTCCCTCAAGTCCAGTCCCATATATCTCTTAAGAAGCAGGCAGAGATGTCCGTTAACATGCTGGAAAGCTTTCCTCCTGATCCATGTCTTTATAAATGGGCACACTGAGTGAGCACAAAAGCTGAAGGCTGAGTCTGTTAGTCTCAGCGTCTGGCCAAGTCACGCCCTCTTCACCAGGACCACTCAGTAGCCTGGACAGTCGCCATCATGACATGAATATACTATTTCAGTTTAATTATGGGATCTCCTGTGCATTATCCATCTCATAACAAATGATATTCCATCACCTGACTCCTAATAGACAAGGATAAAGAATAGTAGCATCACCCTGAATTACCTGTTCTGTAGCAACAAGGGCCCAATCAGACCAGAAACAGTCTTTTACTATGCTGAGAAAGACTACTGGGCTTACCAGTAACTTGATAAATGGGGCCTTTAAAATACTGTGGTGATGAATGTGGACTTTAGGACTTGAAGATTTTTTTTAAGCTTTCTTTTTAGACTAATGGGGAACAAACATCAATCATTTATCATGGAATACATACTATTCAGAAGGGGCTCCTCCCAGAAGGCAGAATTTAATTGTTCCCAAAATAGGCTGGTCATGGATGGGGGGAGTGGATAAAAGGGGAGGAAGGAAAAGGGAAGAAAAGGGGAGAATGGAAAGGAGATAATGGAAAGGAGAAAGGAGGAAAAGGAGGGGAGGAAAAAGGGAGGAAAAGGGGGAGGAGAGAGAAGGAGAGGAGAAGAGAAAAAGGGGGGAAAGGGAAAAAAAGGGAGGAATTCACCTATCTCAATTCACCTAACCTATTGGTAAACTAATAAGAGAAAAATTCATCTCTGTGGGGACAGTTATAGGGAACCATCTCAGCCACCTAAAAAGGAACAAAGTATACTTTCCATTAGGATGACTAAGCGATTTAACAGGTTTTTCTAAAGTAAATATCATCTCTGACCTCTCTAAGGTTCCAGAACTAATGAGTCCAGAAATAGCTGATGGTAAACTTCTTCTGCAGCCTTTCCAACTCCTTGATGAGGGAAGTCTGAAAGCCCAACTACTAGGCAAGCTCCCTTTGGAGGAAATCCCCTGGGTGTGGGAGGGAAAAGGGAGTTGGATAGTAAGATAAGTCCAAGACTTTTTACCAGTAGCACTTCTTACTTTCATTCTTTTCCCTTATAACCTTGATACAGATGGTTTTCAACACATTCTCTAATGAGTACTTAAAGAGGGGGAAACCCTAAGACCATGCTTCCCACCTGTCACCTACAGTCACTTCTCACACTCCTGTTGCCTTTTTCTCTTGTGCTGTTACCACATCCCAAAACTATTCTTCTGCCTTCAAGGAACAGTGTATAAATATCAAAAGCATATTAGTATCTCTTTTTATTACTGAATGCACAAAGTAATTTACTTCCATTTTCTATCTGTTAGAGATACACCTTTTCTAAGATATTTATCAAGACTAAAATAATCTCAGTTTTTGCAGTCATTTTTATTCTCCTTATTAAGGACCATGGTGTGTAGAGGAGGAGAAATGGCAGAGAGGCAAATGAGTAGATAAAGAATGGAGAGGCGATATCAATAGCTATGTAGTGCTTTAGAAACCTTGAAGCAACATATACATTCTATTTATCATAATTCATATTTTATGTCTCTCTTTAACTTTTCTAATCACATTATGTCTGTAAATATTTCCCTTAAGTTTCTTAAAGACTGTAGAGTTTATTCAATGGGTGGGAGCAATCCCTTTTTATCTTATTGAGAGATATCCTCCTATGCAGCTTAAAGTTCCACAAACACACAGTACTAGACCCCTATATCTGTTCATACCATCACCTAAGATTACCTTTCTTCCCACACTGCCTATGCTCCACATCAACCATGATATTATATACATATATGTGTGTGTGTGTGTGTGTGTGTGTGTGTGTGTATGTTATATATAACTACAAAGTTATTATGATCCAATTCTGCCAACTAATGGCAAATATTCTAGCTCAGTCACATCTAGTTTAGGCCAGCCTAATTATTTAGGTTCAGGAATGGAATTCAATGAAAATCTTGTGATAATGACAATGAGTTTACTTCACCGAGCACTGACTAAACATATAAAACTAAAATAGATACTACTTTGCTTAGGCAGTAATACTGGGTCAGAAAAATGTCCTGCAGGTTGGTAGAAATTCTGCCATGAGTCAAGAACAACAATCTCACCCAGACCACATTTTTTATATTCTTGAGCCTTCCAGAAAAACCAAATCCTTAAAGAGAAAGTTTCTTAGACCACCTAAAACAGACATCATCCTGCCAGAGCAAGTAAGACCTAATCTTCATCGCATGCTATTCATCCAAAGTCCCCCATGTCATTTGACCTAATCTTGTGATCCCCCCTCTAATGAATCTCCTCACTTAATTAATAGGCTGCAATAAGGGCCAGTAGTTGTAGCTTAGGGAGGCTAGCTAACACAGAACATAGAGTGTCAATCCTGGTGTCCAAAAGATTTAATTCTTCCCAAGTTCTAATCTGAATTTAGATACTTATTAGCAGTGTGACCCTGAACAAATCACTTAATTCTGTTTGCCTCAGTTTCTTCATCTGTAAAATGAGCTGGAAAAAAATGACAAAACACTTCATTGTCGTTGCCAAGAAAACCCCAAATGAGGTCACAAAGAGTTGGATACAATTAAATAACAAGCTGTAAATTGAATCTCCATGTAGAAATAACCCCATGCTACTGCTTAAACATTTGAAAAGAACAAAAGAATTACCTCCTTCATCTGGGGCGGGGGGGGGGGGGGGAGGGGGGGGAGGTCATAGGGACTATTGTGTTAATTGGATGGCAAGCTAATTTGATATATTTTATTTAACTTAATGAATTTCCACATGGAGCTAATCAGCTGTTATTGAATTTGGATAGAAACAGCATAATGTTTAAAAAAAATGAATGAATGAATGGCTTAGAACTCAGTGGGGAATTCAGAGCTGGAAATTTCCCAGTCACTTCAGACAGAAAGGAGGGCCTTCGTGAAAGTTCATCTCTCTAGGAGATGTCTGAGGATTAATTAGCCTGAGAATCATCAGGGCCTTCTTCTTTTGAAAGTAGAAAAACAACATTTTGATATAACGGAAAGAACAATGACAGACAGAAAAACAATAAATGTACTTTATCAATAACTGTGTTACTTATTAATGTGTTATGTAGATTTAAAGATCATCTTAAATGTTTTGTTATTTAGTTACTTATCAGTTATGTTCTACTCTTCATGATCCCATTTGGGGTTTCCTTGGCAAAGGTACTGGAGTAGTTTGCTATTTCCTTTTTCAGCTCATTTGACACATCAGTAAACTGAGGCAAACAGGCTAACATCTGAAGCCAGATTCTGAACTCACAAAGATGAATCTTCCTGACTCTGGGCTGGATTATTTACCACTATACCATGTAGCTGCCTAGGAGATAAATGTTATCCTCCTCCATAATGCCTTCCCAGTCATCCCTATTTCCTTGAGACTTGCACCATTTTATTTTGTACATCTGCTTATTATGCAATATTGTTTTGTAATTATTTGTTTTTGTCTATTGTCCCTGACTATATGTCCCTGACTATCAGGTGATAGACACTATGTGTGAGCCAAATTTTATTCCTTTGGAAGGGCCTACCATAGTGCTCTGTACACGAAAGATAATTTAAAAAAAAATTTATTCTGAACTTAACCATAACAGAGGGGAAAAAAACACATTTCTATATACAAAGCAGTAATAATAATAATAACAATAATAACTAGCACTTATATAGCATTTTAAAATTTACAAAGTGCTTTACAAATGTTAAATTTTATCCTCACGAGAACGCTAAGAGGTAGGTGCTACTGTTGTCCCTCAGGAAATTGAAGCAGACAGAGATTACATGACAATCAAGGTCACACTGCTATTAAATGTAGAAGGCTGGACTTGAACTCAAAATTTCCTAACTTTAAGCCTAATGCTCTAGACGCTTCACCACCTAGCTGCCTCAATCAGAAAACAAAAAGAATATGTAGAAATGTATCTGTTCCATATTGCTTGCTTTTTTGAAAAAAAGTAATAAATTCAACCTGTTATTTTCAATATTATTCCACTTATCTGTGCTTCCTTGTATTTCTATATGCACTTGAAAAATGTTTCAGAGACTCCTTTTTTATTTTCTTCTTTTTTAGGGTAAGAGGTACTGCTGTCATTTCATCATGGGTTCTCTGGAGACATGGCTGGTCATCACTTTAATCAGAGTTCTTGAGTCTTTCAAATTTGTTTTTTCTTGATACTGTTGTTAATGTATAAAGTGTTCTGGTTCTACTCACTTCACTCTGCATTTGTTCATATTTGCCAGGATTCTTTAATTAATTTTTTTTGCTAGTTCTTGGGCAAAATAACATTACTATTCCACATTTTATTAAGCTATTCCCTCAACTGACAAGCATCACTGCACTTAATCTCGTTTTTATTATATATACATATACACATATATCCATATATCTATATATCTATATATTTTTTCTTTTTTTCCCCCCTTTTAGTCCCCTCCTCAGAACAGGAAGTTCGCTATGCTTGCAATTATACTCCCATTATATTTCCTCCAACTCGCCTCCTTCCAAAACTCCACAGCATTTCATGTCAGATTTTATGTAGTTCTATATCAAATGCTTAATGTTCTTATGTTCACCATCACTCTTGTCTGGTTCAGAACAGAATGAGGTTCATCTAATATCTTCTTCCTCTATCCCTTCATCTGTATTTGTATATGCTTCTTTTAATGAACTCCAATTATAAGAAATAATCAATTAAATCCTTTCTTCCTCCTTTTTATACTAACATATTCTTTTATACGCTTGGCTTTCCCCTCTTAAAATCCTCAGAACAGAAGTAATCTACCTCCCAGGTGCTTTGATTTTCTTATATAATTATCTCAATAAACTTGGAAGATGTTAAAATTCTTAAGGAACACGTTTCTTTTCTTCCTAATAGAATGAATATTAGTCTTCATGATCATTTAGATCTTTTAAATTGCTGAAATGTATTTATGTTTCTAGATTTCTCTTGACTGGTGTGTTTGTATTTCAAAGTTCCTATTTAGCACTAATCTTTTTATCAGGAATGTTTAAAAGTGATCTGTTCCATTTAAAGATCGTTTTCCTGCTTTAGGACCACACTTAGCTTTTGCAAGATCAGTTTTCTTGTTATTAAATCTGTATTTTTTTTATTCCTCTCTCTTTCTGAATGTTTGTAATATTTTTTTCTTTGTTGTGGAAGCTCTGGATTTTGGCTCTGATATTTCTGGAAATTTTCTTATTTTTTTTCAATAGATGATTGGTGGATCCTTTCTACTTTCACTTCACCTTCTATTATATCATGGAGATATTCACTTATGATTTATTAAGACATGAATCATAGTTTCTAGAGAATTCTGTGATTATCTTTCTTTGAATTTTTTCCAGTTAATTTGTTTATTATGGCATTTTAAAAAAGCTTTTGCTTTTCTTCTAATTTTACGTGAAGTCTCGCAAAGCCATTGATTTCTGTTTGGTCTATTCTAATGTGCAAGGAATTCATCACTTGATAAGAATTGATGACTTTTTGTTCTAAGCTATTTATTTCCCTTCAAATTCTTTCCTACAGGAGCATTTAGTACATTTTCTCATTTCATTTCTACTAGATATTAATGTCCTTGTTGAAAATACTTTTTTCCCAGTGAGTATTTACTAGCAGTTGTTATAGTTACTCTTTCCTTCTAGGTTAGACTTTTAGGTATCTTTGGATTTATTATAATTCTTTATAATAATTGGTATCTTCTTTGGTTTACATCTATCTATCTTTAATTCCTGAATTGGGGCTTTTGCCCTGCTTGGACTGGCTGGATCTGGAAACTTGGGTTTCTATATTGACTGCTACCTGCCATATTTACACCCTTTCCCCAGCATCTTCAAGGTTTAAAAGGCTAAATCTTTTGAGTCCCTGAAGGTATCTCAAAAAGAGTTCTAGGAAAAGGGTTCAGATGTCTTTGTCTAAATGCTACTGAGACTGGAATGGTTATTACTACTCTTGATTGTATCCATTACTACTCTATGGGTATCTGACCACTTCTGTTATCTGCTTTTCTTCCTCTGGATGTAGAGCTTTACAGGTAAGGTGTCCCTGGCTAGTGTCTTGTCACAGTGGAAGGTCACCTTTTTCTTTGTCTTAGGTCTGGGGCTGGTTTTGATAGAGGCCTCCTCTCCTATTGCCTCTGGCTAAATTTTTGTGTGGTTTTGTAATGGGTGAAGCCACTTACTATAGTTTTTCACTGGATTTCTTGTTCATCAGTCAGTCTGATGTTAAGTTTTTTATTAAAGTAGGAGTGGAGGTGTCTGCTTTCAATTGTGCACACATCTTGGCCAGAAATCAACATAGCTGTTTAATAAATACGATGAGATTTTATTTGATTGAATCTCAGCTTGCTGTATGACTCTGGTCAGGCCATTTCAACTCCTAATGGCACAGTTTACTTATCTATAAAATGGAGATAATATTGCTTGTACTTCCAATCTCATGAGGCTATTGTGGGGGAAAGTTTTGTAAATTGAACAATGGTATAGAAATGTTAGTGATTATGATAATGATGATGATAGAGGTGTTTTGGACTAGTTAAGTTCAGCAAACACTAATTAAATTCAGTAAACATTAAGCACTTACTATAGGAAATGAAGATGATGGTAAAAATGAAAAGACAACAAATATCACTATTCCTGCCCTAAAAGAACTTATCATCTAATAGGAAAATAAATAAAATAAAATAAAATAAAATAAGTATAACACAAGATATAATGTCCTAGAATAGGGATTCTTAACCTGGGTTCAGGAATAGAAGGTCTATGAATTTGGATATGAAGAGAATTACATCTTTATTTTCACTAACCTCTAACTGAAATTTAGAATTTCCTCCAATTATTCTGAGAAGAAACTTAAAGGCTTCACCAGACTACCAATGGAGTCCATTTTATACATATTCACAGAGAGAGTAGAAAGATGGCAAGGTGGGGGAAGGATTATCCTCTTTTGGATATCTCTAATTGTTAAGAAGTTTTCTGTTGCCCTCCATCAACTTTTTTAAAATTAGCTTTGTAAACCTGCCCACTGTACATGATACTGTCCTTGGAAGTCAAACAAAGCATATCTATTACATCTTTTAAACAAAAGAATTTTAAGTTCATGAAGATTGTTAATATATCCTCTCCTATCTCCTCTTCTTCAAGCTAAAAATCCTATTGCTTTAATTCACAAATAGAGGATCTTGACCATCTTGGTCACTCTCCACTGAATGCTCTTTAACTTATTATCATCCTTGCTAGAATGCAGCCCAAAGAAATGAACACCAAGCTTGGTATATGATCTGATCAGGGTACAGAATACTGAGAATTTCTAACACAACTTCTCAAGTCTTGGTCACTATGTCTCTTGTTCTATTAAATAATCTCTTATAACAAAGAATGAAAAAGAGGAGGAAATTCAGCAAAACTAACCAACATATCAAAAAATTCTGACTTTACATGTAATCCCATTATTTACAATCTTTGCAAAGACGTGAGAAAGGTTTTTCATATCTTTGGTGTTAGGCTTGATCTTTCTAGTTTCATAGCATTCAGTTTCCATTACCTTATTGTTCTATTCACCTTGCTGTAGTTATTGTATATATTATTTTCTTCATTCTGCTTACTTCATTTTGCTTCACTTCACAGACATTTTCTCATTGCTCTTTTTATTCATCACATCCATTGTTTTTTATGGCACAGAAATTAACTCATTGCATTCATGTACCACCACTGGCTAGCTATTACACAGCTGACAGGCATTTTATTTTGTTTTTAATTCTTTGCTACTGTAAAAAAAAATGTAGCTAAATATTTTGGCATCAGTGGAATCCTTCATGATATCATTGACTTACTTCTGAGAAATGCCTAACAATGGGATCTCTGAGTCAAATGATATAGACATTTTAGTCATACAGTTCACATAGATTATTTGGCTAGGTAATATTAAAAAAATAATTCCAGAATGGTGGGACCCATTCACAGCTCCTACCAGATAGTGCAATAGTGAACCTATCTTTCTACAGATCCTCCAACATTAATTATTCTCATCTTCTGCTATATTTGTCATTTCCTGGATTAGAATTCTTATAATTTGCATTTCTCATGTATTTTGCTTCTCTCACTGCAACTTAAGTTAGCTTTTTTTTTTTTTTCAAGGGGAGAGGGGAGGGACTGCCAGAGCACACCATTTAAAACTAAAACCTCTAGATCTTAAGATGAATGGCTGTGTACTAATTTTTCTCCCATCTCATACTTGTTAATAAAAAGGTAAATCTTTATACTTATAACTATTAGATTTCATTTTATTCAATTCAATAAAATATTCTAAACCAGTCAAGAACTTTTAGGTCTCTTTCCTAGCTTTGTATAATCTACAAATTTGATAGATTTTCCTAAGTAAGTAATAAAAATGTTAAAATATCCCAAGGCCAAGGACAGAAGCCTGAGATACTCCACTGAAAACAATTCAAGATCGCATTGAACCATTGGTGATTACTATTACTAGCGATTACTGATCAGTGTACAGAATACTGAGACTCTCTAAACACAATTTCTCAAGTCTTGGTCACTATGTCTCTTGTTCTATTAAATAATCTCTTATAACAAAGAATGAAAAAGAGGAGCAAAACTAACCAACATATCAAAAAATTTTGACTTTATATATAATCCCATTATTTACAACCTTTGCAAAGACATGAGAAAGGTACTTTTTCATATCTCTGGGGTTAGGCTGGATCTTTCTAGTTTCATAGCTTTCAGTTTCCATTACCTTATTGTTCTATTCACCTTGCTGCACTTAATGTATATATTGCAATTCAACATGTTTAAGTGTCACAAAACATTACTAGTATTGAAACTCACATCTCTTCATTTTTTCCATAAGAATAACATGTTACTTTGCCAAATGTTGTCTAACAATCTAAGTGAATTATATCTGTACATTCCTCAAATCTTCCTAATGAAGTCAGTAGATTTTTTGCATTAGCTATTTCATTTTCTAGATATTTGCTAAGTATACCTTCAAAATAACTCCAGAATTATTTTTTCCAAAGAATCAAAGCTAACTCACCATCCTATAATTTTTAGACTCCATTCTCTTTTTTTCTTTAATAATAGAAAAGCTTTTGCCATTCTCTAATCTAATAATCTAATCTCCCACCTGGTCTACTTTTTCACAGTTCAGTGACAAGGTCAACAATCATATTTGCCAATTCTTTCAATATCCTGGGATAGTGTTCATCTAGGTCTACTGATTAATTAGTTAGAGGCTATCTCAATATTTCCCTATTTATCTTTTTTGTTCTGTCTCTTGTAGTCCCAAAATTTTTCTCTTTGGTAAAGAAGGTAGAAGCAAAATAAAGAGTTATGACCATTATCTCTTTTTGCCTTTTGGAGGAAGTTATACCTGAGCTGGGTTTAGAATGAAGGAAAGATTATCAGTGGACAGAAATGAAGAAGAATATAGTCTGGTTTAAGGGAAAGAGAAAAATCATGAAAAAAAAATGTAGTAGTATAATTTGACTAGAGCACCGAGTATGTGAAGAAGAGTAGAATAAAACTGAACAGTAGATAGCAGATAGCTAGGGGGAAGCTTTGGATGTCCAGCTAAGGTATTTGTATTTTATACTAAAAGCAATATAGAGTCACTGAAGGGTTTTGACGCCTGTCTTCTGAACAAAAGGTTGAAGAGTGTAGAGAATGGAGTCAGGGAAAGTAATTAAGAAGCTATTGTAATAATTCAGTTAAAATATGATAAGGGCTTCAACCAAAAGGTTGACTGTGAAAAGAAAAGACAAGATCTGAATCTTGGGCCTTTTTTATTTTTTAATATTACCTAGCCAAACGATCACCTTCTTCTCAACTACTGCCTTCTAGCCATAAGATGTGGAATCCAAGATTGTGGAAATAGCTGTAAGAATTTGTTAATTTCGTTTAAGATAATTTTAGAAATTTGAGTCAGAAAGTTTAAAGTTAAGCCCTGACATTGATATTTGGTAACTTTGTGACTCTCAGGGGCCCTGGCATTGTGGACTCTCAAGACCTAGGTGAGGAGAATGCTCACGCCATTTTTAACCACTGATTAATAGCAATTATCAGACTTTGATACTGACAACTTGAGGAAAGGATTTAGAATGGGTTTGAGGATTTTAAAAAAAATCTCTATTATTCTAAAAGTATGTTTTTGTAAAAACATCTGGCTTGATAGGCAAAAGTATTTAGCATCACTTATAGAACTTCCTATGATCTGACCATGCTCTTTACTATTTTTGTGCAATGAATGTAAGAATATTTGGAAATAACATTTGGAAACTGAACCTAAACAATTCTCAACAACAGTCACAGGATAGTCTGCCACATCAAATTGTAGAGAACAAGTACAAACTATCCACAATCTACCATCACTAAAGGATCAGGATGAGGGGGGTTGTCTATGGTCTCTAAGGTTTCTTCCATCTCTAAATCCATTGGCCTAAAAATGGATAGGACCTGAAACTGTTATTTCACTGGTTAGGCAACTCTCTCTACTAATGTAGATTGGTACCCTCACTATCTTTCTTAGTCCTGTGAGAGTAACTTGTGAGAGTACCAAGAGGTTAAGTGATTTGCTTAAAGTTACATAGCCAATATGTACCAGAATCAGAATTTGAACTCAATTCTTCTGGCTCTAAGAGCAATTTTCTATCCAGTGGCCCAAGATTTTTTCAACTTTGTCCATTCCTGATCCCTTTTTGCTCAGAAAATTTTTATGTGATTGCAGATATATATATATATATGTGTGTGTATATATATATATATATGTGTGTGTGTGTGTATATATGTATATATATATATATACATATATATATATATGTGTATATATATATATATATATATATATATATATATATATATATATATAATATATATATATATATATATATATATATATACCTTGTCTGAAGCCTTAGTAAATGAGATTTCTTTTCCACAAAGTAACTGCCATCTGTATCTTTTGATTAAGAGGTAATTTGTACAGTGATTTGGAAAAGTGGAAAATACTGTCTGATCCTGGACAAATTATTAAACTTTCTGGACTATATTTTTCTCTTTTGTAAACAAGATACCTTTTTAGGTCTCTAGTTCTAAATTTATTATCCTAAACTATTGATGGGAAGATGCAGAACCCAGCTTTGCCTCTTGTCCAATCTACCCAGACTTTTGTGATATTTTGAGTTCTTTAGGGTCCAATCAGGTATCATTGTATAATAGAAAGAATGCTAGACTTAATTGTTCAGAGCTGGGTTGTAATCTGTTTCACTTCTAATTAGTTATGTGGCTTTGAACAAATTTCTTCACTTTTCTAGGCTTCCTTTTCACACAAGAAAAATGAAAGCTCTAGTATTCTGTTCAAAGTTCTCTCCAATATCTCTGGTCTATGGTCTCTTCTATGTTCTGACATTATATTCTTAAGCTCTTTCCAAATTAACATCCTATGTTCTCAGGACTCATCCAGCTGTAACCTTCAATGGTTCCATGCCTATGATTAAAGGTCTCATCCAGCTAGGACTATTTATGAGTGAATATTAGTTACTTGTGATCTTCAGGAAATGTTTCAAAAGCCATGGGAACCTACATGCTCTTGGTTGTTGGGATATGAATGGCTCTTATTTTGAAAATAACTTATTCAGTGGTAGACCTCATCTATTTAATACCTAGATATAATTGCTTCCTTTCAGGTAATTCACCTTCATAGTGTATAGAGTCTATGAAGCCCAAATTTTCAGGACTGGTTCAGCTGGATTAGTTCATCTAACCTCAGCAATGATCATGCCATTGTGAGTGTCCTCCAATAATGATAATAATGTGAATGATGCCATAAGCTTTACAAAACACTTTCTCCACAAGTCTGTGAGGTAGGTAATAAGGGTTATCATCGCCACTTTACAGATAATTCTAATTTATGGAATTATTGGCTTATGGAAGTTTTTTGACTTTTCCAGGATCACACTATTAGCAAGTATTGGTCTCAATACTCAAACTCAGGCCTTCTGATTCAAAGACCACTGATCCTTCTAACATACTAGGTCACTCCAAGCAAATGATTCCGACTTGTTTGCCAGAACAGAATAAAAAAAGCTTTGCACTTGCAGCTTGGAGACCTCAGTTTGAGCGAGTTCTAACTCCGTTTCTAATGATCTGTGACACTTCATCTAACTCCTTTGATATAACAATGCCTTTGCTCTCTACCTCGTTAGTTGTAAGAATTGAAGGATACAAGGTATTAAGAGGTTTGTAATAATAATAACAGCTGAAATTTATGTAGTACTTTAAAATTGACAAAGTAATCTCCATAAATTGTCTCATTTGAGTTTCACTGCTTTCCTGTGAGGAGGGTATTAGCATTCCATTTAAGAGATGAGCATACTTAAATCAAAGAGTTTGTATGACTTGTCCACAGCCATACAGTTAGTGTCAGAGGCAGAATTTGAACCCAGGTTTCTGAACTCCAGATCCAATATTATAGCTATGACACCATGCTTTATCATGACAAATTGCTCCATAAACATGAGCTATTATGATTATTGACGCAAATAACATAGCTAGAAAGGTTAAGGAGAGACATAGACATGGGTTATAATGGTAAGCATTTATCCTTCAAGGTTTGTCAAAGCCCGTTATAGCACAGTGCCTGGAGTGTAGGAAATGATACGTGTTGTCTTACTATGACTTATGCTATCTTATTTGATCTTCACAACAACCCTGTGAGGTAGGTGCTATTATTGCCCAAATTTTACTGGTGAGGAAACAAATTTGGAGAGAATAAATGATTTGATTTGCTGAGGATGACTCATCAATAACTGTATGAAGCAAAACTGCAGCAAAAGTTTCCCTAGTTCCAAGTCCAGGTTTCATCCATTACGTCAGAGGTGTCAAACACTTGGGAGAACAGAAGCCTTAAATAATAGGAATTGTTTAACAAAATAAATAAAAATACAATAGAACATAGCTAATATGTGTTTTTCTAAGTCAATAGACTTTTCACACAGATCTTTATGCGTGCATTTGGTGGTTCTAGTTTCTATATGAACTTGACACCATATATATACCATTGGCATTTTACCACTTGCTTGCCTAAAACAGGTGCATGTCTAATAGACTAATGGGACTTTTAGAACTTCTGTGCAAGGATGATTTGGAGCTGTCCTATCTGGATAAGATCAATTCTAGGACTCCAGAAGGATGCTAATGTCCAACTCTGACACACAGAAAGAATCTCAAACTTAGAGAAACATATCTTGGGTTTGAATCTTATTTCTGCCACTTCTTTGCACACTGTAAAATCTTGGGAAAATGTCTCTCCCATATGATTCTCAATTTTTAAAATGAAATTAGATTAGGAGATCTTTAATGGAGACCCTCCTAATTCTAATATTTAGTGGAGAGATTTCCTTCTTCCTTCCTGGACTCATGCTTAGAACAGAATCACTCAGTTTCTTGTGTTTACTGCAATAGGCAAAGAGCACTTGCTATGCTGTCAGATTACCTGGTTCAAATGCAGGCTGTTGCTCCTTATGACTATGTACAAAACACTTGACCTCTGTTGACCTTTTCTTTCTTCTTCTAAATGAAGATTAGACTAGATCAAAAAGGTCTCTTCCCCCTCAAAATCCTATGACGCTATGAACGATCAATTTCACCTAGTCAAACATTATAGCTTCATAGATTGCTAAAGCTGGGATTTGAACTGAATTTTTTACTTCAAATCTTTCTGAAGTCATATCCATCATTTGGGATTGGAGTAGGTGCCTAATGGGAGTTCAGAAATTATCTTTTGCTTAATTGATCTATCATATTATTTTCTTCAAGTTAAATATATATCAGCTAACACATTAAGAATGATGAATAACTTTTCTACTCTAAAAACACAACATAGCTCTCAGGAAACTTTAGAGTAGTACATGTCTGCCTCTTTATCTTTAGAATCAAAACTTTGGAGCTGAAAGGGACTTAGGAGGTCATCATAAAATCACAGAATTTGAGTAGCAATGGACTTCACAATCAATATAGTACAGAGGTTCTTAATCTTTTTTGCATCATAGATTTCCTTTGGCAGTTGTCTGACACCTATGGACTCCTCAGGATATTGTTTTTAAATGCAAAATAAAATAAAATAAAATATATAGGATTACAAAGGAAACCAATTATATTGAAATACAATTGTCAAAATACTTTTAAAAAATACATACCAAGTTCAAGGACCAAAGGTTAAGAATCCCTGATCTGGTTCAAGTTATACAGTATCTGACCAAGAATTTTTCTACAACATCATTTAGTCCTCACAACAACCCTGTGAGGTAGGTAGGACCCATGTTAGTATCTCCATTTTACAGTTGAGGAATTTTTGCTCAAAGACCTGAATTTGCTCCAAATCACAAGGCTAGTCCAAATCCTCTACCAAATGCAAAAATTTCCTGTACACCATTCCCCAAAACTGACCTTTTGATCACTGCTTGCAGACCATTAGGGGTGAAAAAATCAAATTCCTCCCTCCTCCCATCCCCTCCAGGCAGCTCATTCTATTTTTGGAGAGTTTTAATTGTTAGGACTCGAGTCAACATTCTTAGCACTGGAGGTATTACTCATCTCTATAAAGTATTAAAACATTTGACCCCCTACAAGAAAAGTGGAACCTCTTAAATAATTAATGAAGCAATGAATTATCTCAGGCCCTGTAGGTTGTGGGGGTATCCTGCTTGGAGTATATATTCCAAATTCATTCTTGTTTCCAACAAAATAACCAAGTATAATCTGCTCCTTGTCGCAAGCAATTTTGGTTGTAATGGCTGTTAGAAAGTTTAAAATTCAATAGTTTAGCAAATATCAATTAATTATTAATATAATTACCTACTGTGTACTATGCTAGGCACTGGGAATTTAAAAAATGAAAGGTTATTTATTCCTTTGTTCTCACATACTAGGACTGGACTTGGAATCAGAGTTTGAACTAGTTTCAAATCCTGTTCCTGTAACTTTCTGTGTGACCTTGGGCAAGTAGTTTAATTTCTTCTCATCTAGAACTTCCCATTTGCAACCTCTTTTCATGCAAGAAATTTTTATGCAACCCTGGTTATATAAGTATATAAAACAGGTATAAAATAAAATATTTACTAATCATGAATCATAATTTCATGACTTCCACATTCAGTTATGAGTCCCTTTTGGGGATCTTAAACCACAGTTTAAGAAGTTGGGTTCTCACCTATAAAGTGAGGGGATTGAATAAAATAACTCTCTAAAGTCTTTTCCAGCTCTTCATCTATGATCTATAATCTCAGTCTCATGAAGAATGATGGCATGGAAACATGTATGATAAAAAATAGCATTTTTTTTAAGAATAAAGGAAAAGCTTCCTAACTGTAAAAGCTATCCCAGAATAGAATGGGCTGCCTCAGGAAGTAGTAAGTTCATTATAAGAACTGAATTGAATGCCTGATTACTTGTAATGTGGTAGAAGGGATTCCTGTTCAGGTTAAGGTTGGACTAGATGTTCTCTGAGTTAGCCTCACAGTTCTGAGATTTTGTGTTACAAATTGCTCTAGGAAAATTGAAAAATATGTAATTCAAGAATTTTCATCAAGACCCAGCCCATTCATAGGAATCAGTTCAACTCTATCCCATTAAAAAATTAAGTATCTAATCATGTACAAAACTATACTAGGCACCCAAGGGGCTACTATTATTACTAAGAATTATTATTATATTTGCCCTCAAGGAGCTTACATAGAACCTCAGAGTTGAAAGGGATGTATCAATCTATCCCTCGATGTCCTCCAAGTATCTGTAGTGGGCCCTTTTTTCTCTATGTATTTTTTGGTCTACCTCTCTGTCTCTTTCTCTGTCTCTCTCCCGCTGATCTCTTCCATCCTCATGGTTTCAATAATCATTTCTTGTAAATGATTCCCAAATCTATCTATCTGGTCCTGCTTTTACTTCTGAACTCCAATCTTACATCCCCCACTACTTGTTGGTCATATTCACCTAGATTATTAACATCTCAAACTAAATAAGAGCAAAACTAAATACATTATAGTAGCCCCTCAAAATCTACCCTTTTTCTGGCGCCATTGTTCTCTTAGTTAAATAGGATTATAATCTCAGACTTATCTTTGAGTTTTCCACTACCTTGATTTACCCTACCCCCATAGTCAAATAACAAAATCCCTTCATGAAATCATAGAATTATAGATTTAGATCTACTCAGACCCTTAGAAGTCATTCAATTTAAACCTTTCATTCTAGAGAAGGAAACAGAAGTTTAGAGATATTAAGTGCTCTGTTCAAGGTTACAAGTGACAAGCAAGTAACAGAGAATGGAACACAGGTCCTCTGAGAACACATTAGACCATCCTTTTCTGATCCTATCAATTGTCACAGAAACATCTCTCAAACCTATTTAATTCTATTGACATGGCTAATATCCTCACTGAGGTCTCTGTTACTACTAACACTACTGACCATTGTTATAATAGCTTCCCTATACTCACCTTATATTTGTCCTGCCACTTGTTCTTTCCTCTGGCCCTTGCTTCACTTTATTTTTGTTTTATCCTATGGACCTTCTCATAGAGTAGGAGCTTTAGTAATATTTGTTGGTTTTTTGACCTCAGAAGGTATATAGTCCAAACACTGCTTGAAGCAGGAATCCCCTCTATAATATCCCTAAGGAATATTCATCCCTTTTGACCTATAAATTAGTTTTTTAAAAAGAAAACCCTCAGGCTCTCAAAGATAATAAAGAATATGCATTTAATAGCATGTTAATATACAGCTTAAACGTGTATTAATTCTTCTTTTTGTCAGTGCATTACAGGAATAAAAGAAGAGAAGTACCATTTGTGAATGCACAGTCAAATGCTGATCATAAGTGCCATCGCATCTCAGTGCTCTTGCACTATTAAAATTCAGCTTTAGGAATGTAATTCCATATGCAGTGTTACGTGCCAGTGCTAGGATTCCATTAGGTTGGTATGCAATCTACAGTTTGTTTTTTATCCCAATGGAATTGTATACAAGTATTACGAAAAGAATAAAATTTCTTATTCATAAAACTAAAAGGGTTATCCTAAAGCTTACAAGAAGAAAGTACAGCCTCAAACTAAGGAGTCAAAAAATCTAGTTTTTGTTGTTTGTTGCAATTGTTTTAAAAATAAGCCACCATACTGGACAGTTTTGGAAAACGATATTATAAAAAGGGAAAGAAAGGAAAAAAAGAAAGGGAGGAAGAATTGGCACAGTTAAACCCCCTAATTTCTAAGTGCACTTTGTAATGCTCCTTGCAAGCTGCCGCTTTTTCCCATGATCATGACCCCAAGCCTCCGTAGGGTGTCACCGGCGCACGGTGAGGAGTTTTATTGCATTGCCAAGAGTCGGTTTTAAGAAAAAACACTAAAAGGCTTCAAAAACCCTATTTATTCTCTGTCATCAAAAATAGCAACAGGGGGACTTATACAACTTTTCTGTGAGTGCCCACCAGTCTATTTTTTTTTCTTCTTAAAAAAAATAGAAGTCAGTTAAAGAGAAATGATTTGGTTCTTAAAAAAGAATGTAAGGAAACACTTAATCGGCTAGCCCAAGGAGACGTCAGAAACAGGTGAAGCAGGAAGGCTTCGACACGGCCATCGGCAGGCTCCGCATGTCTGTATCTAAACTACAGAGGGGGTGCAGAGGTCCCCAATGCCTTCTCAAACCTGCGTGGATCCTAGTATTTGTCTGGAATCCCGTTATTGCTGAACCAGAGTGTTCACGCTAGAAGCAACACGCCCTGTTCATAGAGGGTAGAACTGGGAGGCAGCTTCTGAGGATTGGATTTCCACCTGGGCCATTTTGAACTGGGTGCACTGGAGCCACTTCCGGAGTGCGGATGAGCTCGTGCTTGTCTGTCCTGAGCCCTGCAGCATCCTTAGGCTGTGGTGGTTCACATTGTTCTGAATTGCTTGAAGTCGTAGTTGTAGTCCAGCTGATAAATGCTGTGGAAACATAAGAGATTCAGAATCATAGATCGGCAGAGTCACCAAGGCTCAGAGTTGGCAGGGACTCAGTCCTGAACAGGAAGTTTCTCCTAGCACCCCTGCTAAGTCATCATCTAGGATCCACTTAATGTGATGGGAATGTACCACGTCCCAAGTCAGCCCCTTCCACTCTGAGAGAGTTCTAATTGGTAAGAGATTGATTTTGCCTTTTGTCAAGCTAAAATCTGTCTCTGTCGACTGTTACACCAATTCACAGCATGCTATCCATGGCCACAGCAAAGCTGTTACCATAGTTCAGAAATCAGAGGGAGACTGCATATAGCTCTTGGATCTGTTATTCTCTGTCATGATTTGACATGGAAAAGAGAATACCAGTGCATACCTGCAACTTACAATTTGCCCCAGTTGATCTAGCTGATCTCCTCCCCCAGTGCTATCTCTCTGTTCTTTCTGTCCTTAAGAATGGACACAAGAAAGGATGCCTCCTGAATTCCTACTAATACCACCACTGTCAGGCAAGTGACAAGAGCTAAGGCAAAATGGAAACTTAATTCCTGCTGCCAAACTTGTAGATGCATCTGGTGACTAACTTCTCTGTACCTCTGCCAAGACCAAACATCTATGTTTAGTAGAAGTAAAACATGTTTGCCCCTCATAAGACAAACCTTCCCTAGGAGCCGGGTAGTGGGATGGAAAGAGTACCACATTGGGAATTAGGAGGTCTGATTCTGCCACTTATTAGTTCTGTGTCTTTGAGAAAATTACTTCATTTCCCAGGCCTTCAGTTTCTTTATCTGTAAAATGGAAGGGACGCTGGTAGAACAAAGGGTTAAAAAATGTCTAAAGTTTAAGGTCATTTGTATAATTCTAATATCTGAGTTTTGGCTACCTATTAATTATGTGATCTTGGACAAGTCAGTTCTCTCTAGGTCCAGATTTCCTATATATCAAATGAAGGAATTGTACCTAATGATTTCTGATGAGCCTCATATCTCTGATATTACATAAGTTAATAAATATCGTTCAAAAATTTCTCCCCTGCCTAGAAGACTGATGATAGGGAGTTAGGACATTTATTTGTACAGAATTTGGATCAAGTCACCCTAGTATGCTCTTTTAAAATGGTTATACTTCTGTAGCTAATCAGCAACTAGGATTAGCTGAAGATATCAAACTACTTCATCTTGATCCTCAATATAAATCTGCATTCAGAATGTATAATCAGTGAGATAGGTCCTTAGAAATAGTTCCTTTGACTTTCAATTGGAAGCTTATTGCTGAAATTCTGATGTCTAAATACCTTACATGTCTCTGAGAATTCTCTTAACTAGCTTTTAAGCTACTGCAGCAGGAATAGTCCCTACATAATTTTCTTTGAAGTGCAGAATGGTATCTGATAAATGCTATAGAAATACAGGTTAAGATTGGAAGGGACCTGAAAATCATTTAATCCTCCTACCACAATCCTTTTTACAGATGAGGGAAATGAGGTTCAATTAAATTCAGTGACTTACCCTGAAGTAACATGGGTAGTAATTGGCAGAGTTGGGATTCAAACCCAGATTCTCTGATCTCAAATATAGCTAGCAATCCTTCCGTGGTACCACTTTCTAATAATGATTCTACATGGCTAGGAAGATAGAACACAGGACTTCCCTGTTCTGGACCTGACACTTTTAACATGCAATTGTGCGGGATACCCCATCTGAAACATGAGATCTATAAAATCCTTGTACATTTTGCAGTAATATGTTCAAAGGATAAAATGACATAACAATCCAGGTAAGATAGCCTAGTGGAAAAAACACTCCTGGGTTTGAATCCTGAATGCTATTTAGTGGTTCTGTGACTTTAGTCACATCATTTAACCTTTCAGGGTCTCAGTTTTCCAATCTATAAAGTAGAGGATAATATCAACTTCAAGGGGTAGTTGTATTGCTTTTTGTAAATAATTTATAAATTGGAAGTATTGTTATTATAATGTAGAAGAAGCATACTATGGTAGATAGAATGTAAGACCTGTAATGAGGATGATCTGGACTCAATTACCTCTCACACTTAGCTGGGCTTAAACTCTCTGCCTTCTCCTCAGATGGGGTAGGATCTGCATTTAGAAAGAGGTATGTTCCCACATCAACAAAATCATAGATGCTTGATGTATTATGATAACCAAACACAAATAGTGCTTTGAAAAAAAAATTATAGTAGACAAAGGTTTGGAGTCAATATCCTGGGTTTGAATCCCAGCCCTGATGTAAGCCTGGACAAGACACATAAATCTGGGCCTTAATCTCTCTATATATAACATGAAAGAATTGGACTAAATTTGTAAGATCCTTTCTAATTCTAAATTCTATGCTCCCATACTTACTTGGAAAGAGACAGTAGAACTATAAGGCAATTTGCAATGACCATGTGTAAGCATGACAATTCTTGTATTAAAAATACCTATGGTCTTTATGATGGATTCATGAGGGACCCAGGTTCAAACTAAAAACTTGCCCTAAAGTAGCCCCTGGAATAACTTACCTTCAAGTTTGACTGAATCATTGGCAGCCACATAGGTATAAGCTGTGAGGAAGAAACAAAGATGTTTGCTATTATTGTACTACTTGGCCACATCAGATGCAATTACAGTGAGTGAAAGCAGGGCATCATTAATCCTTCTAACTTTGCAAGGATGAGGGCACATGCTGAGGCATTGCCCATAATCAGAAAAATGTCTTTTTGAGTCCAGGCCCTGCTGAGCTGGTGGCATTTGGAGGTTAATAAGCACCCCATGATTGCTTGGAATATACACTTTACAGCAAGTGACTGATTATCTCTTGAAAGCCACTCAATGAGGGGAAAGTTAGTGTATATTTTAAAAATACCTTCACTTCCTTAAATAGAATCTTCCTCCCTAGAATCTTCAGAAATGATTCTTCAGGTATAGTCATGATTGTATTAGCTCTTGATTGTTAAGGAAAGGTTCATGAACAGCAGCTAGAATTCCACACTGTCAGAAAAAGATAGACTTCTATTTCCTATCTATATTATATGGAAGGTAAAATAGAATCAAAACAGGTAAGTAAGGACTTTGTACAGTCTGTGTATGCATAAAGATGACTAGTACAAGCTAGGGGCCAACTGATGCTTTAAAAGTCAAGGGCTCTATATACTAAAGCTTAAACATCTATTGCGATATATGATTTCTTTTACAGCTTGCTGTCTTTTGGCAGGTTATACTTTATAGTGTAGGAATAGTGTCTCTCATGCCTGATGTAATACCAGCAGTTTCTACTCTCTTCAATGGCTCTGCTCCCTCAGAGCACTAGGAAAGTTCAATTCAACAATGTAGTAGAATATGACATAGCTCATCTGAGCTATCAGAAGACAAGTTATAATTGTGATCTTTTGAGTCTGAGGCACAGTTTCAAAAAAGTCTGAATAGAAATTCTCAGTAAAGTCTAGAAAAGTTTGTAGATAGAAGTATACATATTAATCCTTTAATTCTCAAACCAACAGTTTGTTTACCTCACTCCAAGTTACTGCCCTCTTTGGAGAATAACACACCAAAATTGCATTGTTAAGTCTATGAAAGTGATTATTTTTATTTCTGCTTATTCTTTTGTTCATAGTTAATTGGCATGTATACATGTTTTAAAACCTTATTAACACTATGTCCAATTTACTAATTTCTTAATAAACATAGTGATCTTGGCCAACACATTGGATATAACATAATTATAGTTTTTAGGGAAGAAGTATCACTGGGTGAAGTTTTATCTTCTGAAAATGATTCCTGTAACTTATTCGTATTATTAGACTTACAATCCTATTCCGACATTAAGAGTCAGTGCCTTTAGAAGTCTTTGCCACAAATTATCTGATCCTAATCCTTGCCTAAACATTTTAAATCACAAAATAAGCTACTCCAGGGTATCTTGATGGCCTCTGAAGTCTTTTAAGCTCTGAGATTCTTTCATTTTACCAAATACCAAAGAGAAGCAAAGATAAACTATTGGGACTGACTTCCCATAGCAGTTTTAGGAATTTACTCACTTAATATGGTGTCAATAATTCAGGTAAATAGATTCAAATGGTGGCTGGGCTATCCAATGCTGACACACACACACGCACACACACACACACACACACACACACACACACACACACCTCTGTAGAAGGAAACAAATATTCAGAAGAAAAGGAAATTCTAACCAGCAGTCTGCAGCCTGGAGTTAAATATCTCTAATTAGAGTTTATGAGTAGTAATTGTGGGTAACCATATAGTGAGTGATTATTAGATTAGGAGAACATATTAATTTACATCAGGATGCTGTTCAGAAATATCATGTTGGAATCAGGTCAAGGGACTTATAATATCCATATTTATAGTTATATCAAGGTCCAGGTCTTTACTTATCTTTTGTGTAAATTTGGATGGCTCCCTGTGGGTTCTGATTCTATAGGATATAACAATCCATAAGAAATCATTGTTTGAGAATAATCCAGAAAAATATCAGTTCTGGGGAAACTCACATGGATCTCTTTTATCTGGGAGTTATGGGAATAAGTAAGAAACACAACCTGAAAAAGTTAACATTACTATGGTAAAGGTTCTTCACTCAGATCTATGGCTTGTCTAAGGGACCAGAATACAAATTTCAGGTTATCTATGAACTCATACAGAGAAAAAAATTACACTGTTATTTTACTAATCTCTAACTCAAATTTAGCATTCAATTTAAAAACATTATTCTGTAAAGGAGTCCATAGGCTTCACTAGACTGCCAGTGAAATCCATGATACACATCAAAAATTAAAGAATCCTACACTTAGGATATTTCTAGGGATGTCTAACTCCAGACTTGGCCTATGAGTGCATATCAGAGTGTTTTCCTAGGTGTTTCCTTTTCTCATAGGAAAGTCTTTGCATTCTTTGGGGAACAGAATTAGTGGCTGACATTTGGGCTAAAATGTCAGCTATCCTTTTAAAGAGCTAGCAAACTGGAAAATGAATGGATGCCCATCAATTGGAGAATGGTTGAGTAAATTGTGGTATATGAACATTATGGAATATTATTGTTCTGTAAGGAATGACCAGCAGGATGAATACAGAGAGGACTGGCGAGACTTACATGAACTGATGCTAAGTGAAATGAGCAGAACCAGGAGATCATTATATACCTCAACAATGATACTGTTTGAGGATATATTCTGATGGAAGTGGATCTCTTCGATAAAGAGAGCTAATTCAGTTTCAATTGATCAAGGAAGGACAGAAGCAGCGACACCCAAAAAAAGAACATTGGGAAATGAATATAAACTGCTTGCATTTTGGTTTTTCTTCCCGGGTTATTTTTACCTTCTGAATCCAATTCTCCCTGTGCAACAAGAAAACTGTTCGGTTCTGCACACATATATTGTATCTAGGATATACTGTAACCTATTCAACATGTAAAGGACTGCTTGCCATCTGGGGGAGGGGGTGGAGGGAAGGAGGGGAAAAATCGGAACAGAAGTGAGTACAAGGGATAATGCTGTAAAAAAATTACCCTGGCATGGGTTCTATCAATAAAAAGTTATTTAAATAAATAAATAAAGAGCTAGCAAACTACAATGTAGAAAGTTTCTTTGGCAAAGGTCTTTACTCAGAATTCAGGAAGAATGGTATTAGCTGGAAACACTAAGAGCCATCACATCTTCAGGTCCCATCAAAGAAAAAAATGTTGCTTTTCTGAGCCAGTAATTTGATTGTTTGTGATAGGCTATTGTTGTTTGAGGGGTCTTACTTTTCCCAACTAGTTTAACATATGATTACCTGATTCTTAATTGTACTCTCCAAAGACATTTAGATTTATAATTTACCAATTATATGACTGAAAGCTTCAAGTTAAACTTCATTATTATTGACAGCCTCATATAACTAAGCAATCATTCTACTTAGAGAATACTAATTTGATTTATTGTATAACTTTCATTTTGGTTCCTTTTTGTTAGTGGCTCATACAAAGCTATCAGTAAGAATTAAGCATAATTTACTTTGGCTGCAGTAATGATATAATATAGAGTGATTTGGGTGGTGATGTTTTTTTTTTTTTCCTTCCTTGGAAAATTGAAAAACAG
Source organism: Antechinus flavipes (assembly GCF_016432865.1). Classification (NCBI taxonomy): domain Eukaryota; kingdom Metazoa; phylum Chordata; class Mammalia; order Dasyuromorphia; family Dasyuridae; genus Antechinus; species Antechinus flavipes. The sequence continues at coordinate 295,246,531 of NC_067399.1, read as the reverse complement.
AGGTTATTTTAGCTAAAATAAAAGCAATATTCTTAGAATTAAAGGAATTGAGTTCTATTCCTGGCTTTTCCACATCTGTGTGACCTGTGCTCTACCTGTTTGACTTTGGTCAAGCTACTTAATTTCTCCAGACTTCAATTTTCTCATGTGTAGAAAATAGGTATATTGAATTATCTGACCTATAAGACCACTTTTCTAACCAATTCTATGATATGATCATTTGATGATTATATTATATTATTCTCCAACAGTTGAAGACTTGTTTTTTTGTTCAAAGAAAAGCATTTCACTGGATGGTCCCTCCTATTAGCAAGATGAACTGGGTTATACAAGACAATTACCCAGCACATTGATGATATTATGAATGATCATTAGTACCAATACTATAAAATGTTCAGATGTTAGTCTAATTGTACTTCCTTACCCCCATAAGCCTTTTTAAGATAAAAAGAGGCAATGCGAAACAGTAGGTAGGAAACCAGAGAAATTGAGTTCAAGCCTGAAAAATATTGACTTTGTGACCCTAAATAAGTCATTGTCAATACTCTAGGTAATTCTCTAAGGCTCTTAAGTTTCAGGAAGGTGCTAACTTATATTGATAGAGAGAAGTTTCCTTGCCTGAGGAATTCCCCATATCAATTAAATGAGTCTAGGACTTATCCCATCTAGGGCCTTAGCACAGCACTAGGAAATTCGGCTCTTATTCTTTTTCTAAAGAACAGAATCAAAAAAATGAAAAATAGTTACACTATTGAGGATACAAATGGATTAATATAGTCTTTCTCAAGTTCAGTTATCAATAAGTTTTCTCCAATTCTTTGACTTTTCCATATCACTAGTTATCTGGGGAATGATCCTGGGTAATCAATAACTATTAAATTTGCTTACATAATCTCCAGGATACTTTCTTGAACAAAGTTTACAATCATATTACATTGACCTCAAAGGATCATCCAGAGAGTGACAATGAGTTAAATGCCTATAGCTTTGGGAAGAGTAAAAATGTACTATCCAATTTACTAAATTATGGCACCACTATTAAGACAAATTTCTCCCACAATCATATCTTTAATTAGCAACTTTCAAGTTATATTTGTTTGAAATACTTAGTGAGGTAATTTTTTTCATGTTTTCTCATATATTTAATAGAAATATGTATTCTCCAGCTGTGGCTCCTGAAGCTGTTTTTTTTAAGTGTCTCACTCAAAAAGTATATTTATGAGCCCTAGATCCTGAAGTCTGAGGGAAGTTCTCCCAAAAAACCATTATGATTTCCATACCTTGACAAAAATGGTTGAATTGCATTCTTGCAGTGCTTCCATCAAGCTGATCACATGGAGACACACCATTTCTACCATCTGAAACAAAAAAGGAAAAACAAATGCTTCTTTCAAAGTAATAAGAACTGTAAAAACCACTGTGTACCAGCCAAGAGCCACTGACATCTGTTTATACTTTTGCCTAATGATCAGGTTGAACCATTCCAAGTATATTTGCTTCTAAAACTCCGGAATAAAAAAAAAAAGAAGCTAGAACAGTTTTCTATTTGCGAAATTTTCCTTGTCTAACACCACTTCCGTACATAGTACCACCAATGACTAGTTGACTATTAATTTTTTCTAGAAGCCCTTAGCTTCCTTCATTACAAGTCATGTATTTCTTCAGAAGCATTTCCCTTCTTCCATCTTGAACAACTCTTATCCATACTTATTCAGGAAGAAGTTGAGAGATTTGCAGGAGACTTTACTTGCCTTAAAATCTAAGTCTCATTAGGATGAATACAGTAAGAATAATTTTCCTAAATTAGTGCTGCCAACCACTGGTTTTGTGACATTATTAATTACACTTGTCTCAAATATTGTCAAAAAAATTATCAGAATTAAAAATTAAACTTCATTATTATCAACAACCTCATATAACCAAGCAATCATTCTACTTAGGGAACACTAATTTGATTTATTGCATAACTTTCATTTTGGTTCCTTTTTGTTAGTGGCTCATACAAAGCTATCAGTAAGAATTAAGCATAATTTACTTTGGCTGCAGTAATGATATAATAAAATACAATTAAAATGATAAAAAGATATAATGAAATAAAAATAAAAAAATTAATCAGAATTAAAATAATTTAATTCACTTTAATTTTTAAAGAAATATATGCTATATAGTATCCTTTTAAGGAGAAAAGAGGAATTGTAAAATCAATCAGTGACACAAAACAAAAATCTCTGTGCTGCATTTATATTGTACTATTAGTAATTTAGACCTCAATAATGAATATTTATATAAGCACAAAATTTTCTGTAGAAGTTTGTTTGAAATGACACTAATATCTGGGTTAATAGTTACAATGTTGTAGACTGGCTTCAGGATTTAAAAAGATTTTTAACAGACTAGAAAGAATTTAACAAGATCAAATTTATATCATAAGTCAAGGACCTGAGACTTCCTTGGAACTCTCACCAAAGCAACCTGTCTATATTTTATAGTCTTTGAGAAATATTCAGCTATTGTTGAGGTTAAGTTCATTACACCACTGAACAAGCAAAGCATTTTGCTAGGTATTAGAATAAAAACAGAACAGTCCCTACCCTTCAAGAGCTTCCATATTATTGGGACAAAACAACATGTACATAAGTAAATCAAAATACAAAGTTATATTACAAGACATTTTAGACAGAGAGCAATAATAACTATGGTAATATCAAAGACCTTGTGAAAGAGATAGTGTTTGAGTTGAGTCTTGATGGAAGAAAGGGATTTGGAGAAGTGGAAGTGGGGATTTCATGCTTGGGGGATAGCCCCATGCAGAGGCATATAGATAGAAAATGGAATATTATGACCAGAGAAAAGCAGTTTGGCTAAACTGTAACAAAACAAAACAAAATACTCATAACAACTATGCAGAATCAAGCAAAAAAAAAAAAAAACAATTTTCCACATTATACGAATATCATTTTGATGACTCTCAAATGACTTGCCCAATAGTCAAAAAGCTAATTAAAGTCAGAGGTAAGATGCGAACCCACATCTTCCTTTAGAACATAAGCTCTTTGAGGAATGAGAATGTTTCATTTTTGTCTTTTTATAATTTTTGTCTTGCTTAACATGGTTTCAGATACACAGCATTAATACACGTTCATTGTTGTTACTTTTGTGACTGGCTGCAGATCCGGCTTCCTATCTGCTATGTCATAGCAGATTTAATGGAGATAAATTTAAATTTAAATTTAAAAATTAAAATCAGCTACACAAATACAGTTCTGTCTATTTTTCAATTGTGGGCAATTTTTCATGACCAGATTTGGGGTTTTCTTGGCAAAGTTACTGGAGTGGTTTGGCAATTTCTTTTCCAGCTCATTTTACAGATGAGGAAACTAAGTGATTTGTCCAGGGTCACAGAGTTAGTAAATGTTCAAGGTCAGATTTAATAATATGAAGTGTCATATATGAAAAGTGAGGGATTACCATTATTATTACAGTTACCATCAATTACCATCGAAAGTGATACAAAGAAAAGAAGACGGAGTTTGCAAACTACAGGCTGGGGAATTTTATTTCAATTCCTGACAAATTCTGGCCTACATGAGTAATATTTCTAAATAAACAGCAAACATCTAGAAAAGGAAGTGGTGATCCCAGAAACTCTCCAAGGCTTCATCAATAACAAATCATGGTAAATATCTGACACACACCAAAATATTTATTACTTTCAGTGATAGCAAAGATTAGAAAGTGAACACCCATTAAATGGAGATTGGCTAATCAAACTGTGGTACATGAAATTAATATAACACTATTATACACTAAGAAAGGATTATGAAAAATTAAGAGAAGTATTAAAATGTTTTTCAATGCATACAGAATGACATAAGCACAGTGAAGACAATATATTCAAAAATAACAATAATGTAAATGAAAAAAACTAAATTATATATAATTTATAATGGCCCAGCCAAACCAGGGAAAATTGAGAAAATTTGAGAAATTGAGAAAAAGAAGCAACATTTTTTCTTGCACAAGTGGGAACTTTGCATATGGAATGTTGCACATAGTATTAAACAGAACTATTAATTGGTTTTGCTCAGCTAAATTTTTTTTCATTTTCCTTTAAAATCTTTCTTACAAGGAATGTAAGAATATGTAAACAAAGGATATGTAAAAATAAAAGAAATCAATAAAAAATGACGTAAAATAAAAGAAAGGTCTAGTCAAATTAACTTCAGTCTTTTTTTTAGAGAGGAGGTAAGAAAGGATAAGCTTACTAAAACAGCTAAGTAAGGGAATATTCAAGAGGCTTCAGTAAAAAATCTGACAAACTCTATATCAAGATACTTTTGTATGTAAATTGGAGAGACACAGACTAGATAATAGCACAATTAGATTGATTATAAATTAGTTAAATAATCAGACTCAAAACATTATTATTAATAGGTTAAAGTCAATTTAGAAAGTTTCTACTGGAGTACTGCAGGGATCGGGTGATGGTATGATTCTAATTAACATTTTTATAAAGATTTGGAGAAAAGAATGGATGGCATGCTTATCAGATTTATCAATGACACAAAGTGAAAGAGACAGAAAACATGTGAGATGACATTCAAGATCAAAAAGCTCTCAACAGGTAAGATGATGGAGCCAAATCAAACAAGAAATATTTCATAAAGATAAATGTAAAGTCCTATAATTAGTTAAGAAAAATTGACTTCCTAATTTCAAAATGAGAAAGGTTTAGTTAAACAATGGGGGGGGGGAATTAAAGGAATTTAAAAGGCTATAATGTTATGATGTCAACAGTTCAATGTATCATCCAAAAACCCCTTCAAATTAATGTAATCCATTAAAAGAGGCCTACTATCTAGATGGATGGAGGTAATAGTTCCATTATACCTTCCACTACACAGATCGCATCTGGAATATTATGTTCAATTCTGGGTAACACAATTAGATAAAATATTAACAAACTAGAAAAGTAACAAGTACAGAGGAGGATGGTCAGACTATCTAAGAACTTTGAGATCACATACCTAAAAAACTGGAGAGGTTCTGCCTATAGAAAGAAAGACATATAGGACATAATAGTTATTTTCAAATATTTTAATGAATATTATTAAGGACTGATAGGTGACAGAACAGCAAATAATGGGTAGAATTTACAGCACTACAAGGAATACAATACAAGGAAAAATTTTCCATTAATCAGAGCTCCCAAAAGTGCAATGAACTATGCTAGCAGATAATGAGATCTCTCTCACTATGATGGAAACTCCATTTTAAGTCAAAACTGGATAGGGATGGTTAAACAAATTGTGGTAGGCATGGTTCACCAATCAATCAATTACTAGATAAACATTTAAATGGTACTATGACCCAGGCACTGCACTAAATGCAACATAAGATGATTTCTACCCTAAACAAGCTCATAATCTACCTGAAGAGACAACATGCAAACAAATATATACAAAGCAAGCTATATACAGAATAAATAGGGAATAATTAACATAGAGAAGTGTTATAAGCCAGAACTTGAAACAAGGTAATAACTCAATGGAATTGATAAAAACAATACTTAAGTTAACACATTAGCTCACACATTAGTTCACACGTTTGGGAGATTTCAGGGTTCAGTATGAGAAATCCAAATTCACACCTCTCATAATCCCACTCTCAGAGGAGGAGTCAATCTTTGAGTTTATACCTCTAAAAGTGCATAAAAACAGCAGTCAGGAGAGTTCAGTTGAAAAGATTGAGTGGAGAGTGTCAGTGGGAGATTGAGAAGCCACGAGTCAGAGTTGAGCTAGAGGCAGAAGCTGGAAGAGCTAAAAGACAAGCTGCAAGAGCTCTTGGAACCAAGGAGGGACACAGGGCTCTAAGAAAGCTAACCGGGCCCAAGGAAAGAGACAAGACTTGGAAGGAGAAAATAAACGTTTGGATTTTTAACACCTGGCTGCATTTGGGGTGATTATTATGTTGAACTAAAACTAAGGCTGCCTCCAGAAAACTCCCCAGGAAACCTGCTCACAGAGAACGATCATATATTATTAAAAAAGAAGAGAACACCACAGGGAAGGCATTGGAATTAGGAGGGATTCCTATAGAAATTGGGACTTTAGTTGGTAATTAAAGGAAGCCTAGAAGGTCAGTAGTTGAGAGTGGAGGAGAGAGTTTTCCAAACATGGGAGGACAGCCAAAGAAAATGCCCAGAGCTAAGAGATGGAGTTCATTGAACAGCCAAGAAGTCACTGTCACTAAAATAGAAGATTATATGTCAAGATGTAAGGTGTAAGAAGATTGAAAAGGTAAGAAGGGGCTAGGTTATGAAGAGCTTTGAATGCCAAACAGAGCATTTTATGTTTGTTCCTGGAGACAGCAGGAAGCCCCTAGCGTTTATTGAATAGAGCTGTTTATATGATTAGACATTAATTTTAGGAAAATCTCTTTAATAGTTGAATGGAAGATGATTTGGAGGGAAGATGAGGCAGGCAGACCTACCAGCAGGCTAATGCAGAAGCAAAACCAAACCAAACCATGAAGTGATAAGAGCCAGTGCCAGAGTGGTGATAATGTCAAAGAAGCAAAGGGGACTTACTCAAGAAGTTTTGCAAAGGTGAAATTGACAGGCCTTGAGAACAGATTGGCAGGGAGGGCAAGAGTGTGTGTGAAAATGAGGAGTCTGGGATGAATCCTAAATTAAATGACAAACCTCCAAAGTAGTCTTTAATGGGCTGACATCAAGAAAGGTCCGATCTGATTTTGGCACTATACTCTTTATTCTGAGGAGAGTAAGTATTTTAAACAAACATCTCTAAATTTCTTTCTGAGTAGGTAATTCATAAAAACAACTCAAAATGGAAGAAAGGAAATCTATGTGAAAACATGTAAGGCCTTTTATTCCTTTCAAATAATTAATTAATTAATTTTGAACAAAGACAAAACAGGAAAAGAAAATAAAAACATACTGTGATGTGCACAGCAGAGCATGAAAGAAGATTCAATATATAAAGCAAAAAAAAAAAAAAATGAGGCTTTCAAGAACGCCTCTATAATAAATACTACACATTATGTTCAGATTTGTCCATCTTTTCTTTGTTTCCTTATAGATTTTTTTTGCTCTTTGACATACTTTATTCTTTTTTTTCCTTTTCCTCCTGTCTATCTCCCCAAGAAGGCTACATTTAAGTACGGACATATGGACACACATAACACACATGACTATAGACATACACACATATACACAGATATCTAAAATCATAGACATATATACATTCATATACATCTATGTAAGATCATACTATCCTTGTTTGTCCTCTGCTTTTCTGAAAGTGGAAGATATCTGCTTTTACAAGTCCATATCTTTGTATATTTTTCTAACTGCACCAACTCATCATTTCCTACACCACAGCAACATCTAGTTATTTTAAAGTCTAAAACAATATTAATATGGCTAACATAGTAGTTTCCCTATTTTTCTTTTGATTAAATCTATTTTAGTTTTAACTTTGTCTGAGATCAGTGATTACTATTAATGCTTTTTGTACATAATAAATGTATTACTTATTTCCTATTCCTCCTGACTCCTCTGCTTAAATGCAATTGCTATCTCATCTCATAATTTACTCCCCCTTCAATGATTCCTCTCTTTATCCTCTCTCCTCATCCTGTCACTGTGCCCTCTTGTTCTATTGAAATTTAGATTTTTATAGCCTTCCAAATATGTCTTGTTCCCTCTTTATATCATTCCCATTAATCTACACACCTCATTTCAGTCTTGTTAATGCACACATTCTTCTATACACACCTTATCCTATTTCCTCACCTTCTTATTGTTTTATAAATTTAGAAGACTTTTATTCCCTTGTAAATGTTTATGTTGATCTCTCTTTAACTCAAATCTGATGTTAGTAGGGTTCCCTCTAAAAATCCCTCCCTTATCTTCTCCTTTCTCCTTCATTCCTTATCCTCTTATTTCTTTCTGAATTTAGAAGACTTTTATACACTTCTGGATGTGTGTGTGTGTGTGTGTGTGTGTGTGTGTGTGTGTGTGTGTGTGTATTGTTGTATGTATATGTATTGTTTCCTCTTTAACTCATTCCCAATGGAAGTAGAATTCCAGGACTACCTGTTTCAGCAGAACTGGTCTGGAAGTGTTTATACTTCATATGGGCCAAACCTCCCTCCTGGTATCTTTCTTCCTATCTTTTCCAATTGTCTTAGAAGAACCAGTGTAATGCCCCAACTCTTGTTTATTTTTACCATTCTAGGCTTGCCCTGAGGTGCTATTTTATCTTGTTTGTAAGGAATATCTGAAGAGCTTAGAATTTTCTGACCTACTCTGTATTTTCCCCAAAATCTTCTCTCTATATGACCTTTTTTATAGGACCTTTTCAAAACTATGATCAATGCAATAACCAATCACAATTTCATGGTAAAGCATGTTATCCATCTCCTGATGGAGAAGTGATGAACTCAGGGTACAGAATGAGGGATAAAATCTTGGGATATGGCTAATGTAGGAATTTGTTTTGCTTGACTATGCATGTTCTTTGCAAGAATTTTGCTTTCTTCTTTTTTGTCCCAATGTTTGGGGAAGGAGGAGATAGGAGAGAGAAGAAATTTACTTTTGTTAATTGAAAAAAGTTTTAACATGTCTTGAATGAATATGGCTTGAAATGAAAATATCAGAAGTCATTCAAATCCCATCATAATAAAACCAAGTTATCTGGTAATGTTATATAGGAATGACTGTATTAGAAGAGGTATATCTGTTTCTTCCTTTACTTTTGCTTCTAGTGTATTAGAAACAAGTAAAACTCCCTTCATTAAGTTTTTGGATTAATTTGGCAAATATGACAATATGGTATAACCAAAATAACACTGCAGTGAGTCAGAAGATCTGGATTCTGGCCCTTACTCTACCATAGTGATGACTCCACTGCATAAGCTACCTAACATCTCTGAATTTGTTTTCTTCTTTGTTAAATGGGAATAACAATGGCCATTCAAACATTGTTGTGAGATTAAGACTTCCCAGCCAGTATAAAATGCTATTAAATATAAGTTGTTATTTATTATTATCACAATGCAATCACATCTTAGGCTAGGGTGTTTTATGAGCAGGTACTGAACTCACCACTTTGTTATGTGCCATTAGCTGTAGGATGCTTGGTGTGACGCGACTCCAGAACTCCAGTGCAGTGAGGATGGCTGTAAAGCTAAATTCATTCTGATTTTGGACAGAGGGCGCAACAGCAGTTTGTTCACAGTAGACCGTCCATAGTTGAGCGAAGATAAATGCATGGAAGAGGGAACACATATGCAACACAGATGTCTGCAAAGGAGAATGAAGGAGAGGAAGATGCTATGCCCAACTACCATACTGCCTCCCAAGGTAGCCCCAACAAGTAGCTTGCATGATGTGTTAAAACTACAGGCATTATGCATCTGATTCAAGGCATCAGTGGATAAAGATGCTATTCCATTCCTATGAATTTATGATTCATTCTTGTCTGATCCTCACTAAGTCAGTGGGAGTGTGTGATCAAAGAACAAAGCAGCTCTTCAGAGATAAAGCATGCTACCTCAGCCCCTTTAATTGGCGGATTAAATTCTTTCTCCTTGAAAAGCTGAAATTTCCATCCCTGAATAATTTAGGGGAAAGACAGGAATAATATCAAAATACTTCTAAAACACTTTAAGTGTTTTAGTAAAGTACTTTTCTCAAGGTAGATAGAACAAGAATTATTATACCCATTTTAGAAATGAGAAAACCGAAACACTGAGGAGTTAGATGGATTACTCAGAGACATTTATTAAACAAGAAGAAATATCTGCTTCCAAATTCAGCAGCCATATCCTCTATAAAATTTACCTGATATATCGATGGGATATTAAGCTACTAAGTAAATCTTCATGCCTCTTCTCAAGAACAATTTGTCCTAGCTTAGAAATACCTTTGCCTACCAAAATCTACTTGTCAACCTAGCCCCTATGTCTTTCCTCAGTTTCTGAGGAGGCAATTGCTTGACTCTAATTTATAACAACTTGGCAGTCATATATAGTAAACTCTATGAGAATAGAACCTGCATCATCATTTCTTTGTATTTTCTCTGGCATCTGGCAAGTACTTAAGACTTGCTGAATGAATAAATGAATGACTATTAAAGACAGATACAATCTTTTGGTTCTCTGTGGATAGCATGGAAAAAGTACTGGAGTTGAAAGCAGGAAAAACAAAAATAAAAACAGACTGACATTGTTTCCCTCATTTCTTGCCTGTGTAATTTTGGACAAGTCACTTCACCTATATAAGCCTTATTTCCCTCATTAAGTCAATGGCAATCTACCCTGTTGCCTCCTAGGACCAAATAATGTCATGTTTGCAAAATCACTTTGGAAATTATAAAATACCACAGAAATATAACCAATTGTTATGCATTTTGTTTTTGACTAAGTGATTTCAAGGCAGCCTTAGTGAGTTCCCAACTGAGCCTTATTTTCTTTTTTATCTCTGCAAATCATCAAAGTCTATATGAATGTAATTGTTATTCCTGTTATCCTCCTCAAATGCCTCTAGGCAGCATGTAAACACTATTGGAGGCCATACCAATGATATGCAGACTTTATGAGGTCTTCTCAATCTAAAAAGATTTGAAGGCAGTCCTAAGGACATTTCAGAGAAATACATTTCAGCAGGTCAATCACTAGATAATGATTTTTTTAACTATATAAAACTAGAAACTAAAGTTTTTGAAATTTATGCTAATGAAGAAAGAACCTAAAATCAATGAAATTATAGATGATAGTTATTATACAATCCAACAAGTAGTCTTGTAACTAATGTGTTCAAGACACTGTTCTGCATGCTGAAGATAACACACATATACACATTCTTGTCTGCAAAAAGTTTATATTCTATTGGGAAGAAATAACTTGCTACATTACATAGAAAGCAAATATCAAAGCCAGAATTTGAAATCAGATCTTTTTGCATCAAGCTTTCTAACTATGTCATGTATCTCTCAAGGTTTACAAAGGATTTTATAATCATTATCCCATTTAATTCTCACAAAAATCCTATGGATATGTACCATCTCCACTTTAGAGAGGAAGACACTGAAACCCAGGAAGGATAAGTGACTTTGCATTGCATATATAGTAGGTCTCCACAGCAAGATTTGAACTCAAACATTCCTAGCTCCAATCCCAGCATTCAATCCATGAGACCACACTGCTGATAAACAATTAAATATATACCTGATAATCTAAGGGCAACATTAACTGGGGATATCAAGAAATCTTCCTATAGCAGTTGGCACATAAGCTGAACCTAAACAGTAAACTAGGGATTGAAAGAGTGGATGAAGTGATGAGCAGAGCTGCAGGTATCTGAAGCTTGCTGATTAACCACAATTCAGTTAAGAATAAGTCTGTGCAATGGCACAAAGGTGAGAAACCAAGTGTGGAGGTTAAGGAAGAACATCTAGGTCAAATTTTATGTGCCTCTGAAAGGTTGTACTCATAAAATAGCCCATGAGGTTTGGATCAGACATGGATTTCTTCCTTATTAAAGTACTGTAGGAGTATTATTATATTTTAGATAATTACTCCTTTTTTGTAATCGAGACATTAGCATATCTAGGAAGCCAACTCTTGCTTGCCTTCATAGATAAAGACACTTTGAGAAATGGAAACTGAATAAAAACTTAAGGGGAAAAAAGAAGTCTGGAAATTTAAACAGCTTGAAATAAGGCATCAGTTGTTTTCAGAACATACAAAAGAAGGGAAATGATAAGATGCATTTTCTTTCCCAGAAGAAACATAATTGGCTGATAAGAGTTTCCATTAGCAATTTTGATGCATATGGTCTTAATCCTGTGGAAATTGCTTACCTTTGATTGCTCAGGAAATCCAATCAGAATAACGATAAGATGATCTGCAATGTGGGACCCTGCATCCAGAGGAATTGGCATACAGGGAGATGAGGGATTTAAACACACAGAGTTATGTGTGAGTGAACCCAAAAGCAGCCAGGACAGCAAGCGGATATGAGAAACACACTCAATGAATTCTTTAGGTCTACAAGAGAAGAAGGAAATGTGTGATATATGCAAGGATTCCATTCTCTAGAAGCAGAAGAATATATGTTAAATGAGTGAACGAATTTGAATGGTCATAAAATCAGCACACAAAACAGGAAAGGAAGAAAGGTATACTGACAAATGATTTATATATGTTCTATTCTAGTTCTCTTTACTAATCCCAAATCTCAATTTCAGGTCTAGATTATCTATTACACTCTTCTGCATACAATGAACTCAATAAATTATTCTGGCTTAATTTCTGTAGAGTTAAAGTTCATTAGAGCTGAGCGGAACCTAAGGAACTGTGGATGAATGAAATGAAGCTCTGAGAGGTGGTATAATTTAGACCATGTCACACAGATCTGGGAATTGTACTGTCAGATATCTAGTGACTCTTCCCCATTCCTTTCAGCCATGATGAAATGTGATCTATGACAAAGGAGAAGTCACTCGGAGAGATGGCAGTAGGACCAAGGTTGTTTGACATTTGGACCTTTGGGCTTTCCAGATTCAATAACTCCTCCTCTCATAAATTGTGAGAACAAAATCCTCTCTATTGATGAACAACCTCAAGAGTTAAGGTAGGCCCCCTTTTACTCCTCCACTATAAAAAGAAGGGGAAATTCAAATTCAACTACTTTGTTACTCACTAGCACAATATCTCTTCCAAAAATTAAGGAAAGGTCTCTTTCTTACCTCTTATTCCTCAAAACACAATTTCCAAAAATGCTCCCTGAAAGTGGCATATTTATTTCTGTTCTCTACACCTCTACTCATACATGAAATAATTTCCACCATGTTATTTTCCATCTCCTCCATGAAAGTGAGCCTTCCATACCTTTGCCTGTTTTACTTCTTGTACTGTATAGTTTAGTCAGAATTGTTCTCTTACATTAATTCTGTCTTCCCAGTTAGCTAGCTAGACCTTTGGAGAAAAACTAGATTCTGGGCCCCCCACCATATAACAAGTATTTAATCAGTATGTTAGATCAAAAGATGAAGTGAAATTCTATCTATTACCTGTGATTTTCAAATTAACAAATATGATCTGGATTTGATTACATGTGAAATAAAACAGAACAAGAATATACCTAATTATATGGATATAGGATTGCAATAAGAAAAAGGGAAGATTATTAACTGAATTTTGCCACTAGATAAGCTAAATAGTCAAAAGCATATATAAGAATCATCAGTTTTTTAAGGCCTATTTTCATAGACTACAATAGAAAAAAAGCATATGCAATTTTTCCCTGACAGCAATATTATAAAGCATTTCACATTCTGAATTCAGGAATGCTGCTGAATCATGAAGCTCATAAGAGACATTGCTTCATGGTATATCTTATTTTATACTTCATACTAATCACAGAATATTTCTACATATCCCAAGCACATTTAGTTACTCCAGCAAGTACCAGAATATTTTCCCTAGAGTTTCTATGTCACCCTTTTTGAAAATAAATTTTTAAAAAAACACAAAAGTTTTGGGGAAGAAAAAAAACAAACAAAACTTACCCTTGTTGCATTGCAGAAGGAGGATGGTAGAGCCAGGGGAGGTAGCGAATAACAGCTTTATTATCCCTATGGTTGCCTCTTGTGATTTCCATGGCTGCAATCTGAGCCAACCCAACTTTAAGATGTCCACCAAAGGTATCTTCATGTAAAGGCTGAGAGCATGTCTTCATGTGACTCTATAAAGCCAAAATTGGGATCATATAACTTTTCACATTAATATTCAAAAGATTTGATCTTGTTTTTCCTTTTTTTTGTTAGAAAAATTCAATAATCTGAACCACGAAATGCAACAGCTTAACAGTGGGGTTGCCTGCCTCAAGTCTCTCCCCACTCTAATCTATCTTCCATTCAGCAACTAAAGTGATTTTAGTAAACCAAAGTCTGAATATACCATGCTTCCTACTCAATAAACTCTAGTGGCTCCCTATTGACTCCAAGATCAAATATAAAATCCTTTATTAAGCATTCAAAGCTTTTCATAACCTAGCCCTCTCCTACCTTTTCTATCTTCTTATACCTTACTTATTTATATATCCCTCATTCAGTGACACTATCTTCCTTGTTCTTCCTTGAACAAGATTATCCTCTTGCAGCTTTGAAGATTATTTTCTGACTGTCCTCCATTCCTGAAATTTTCTTCTTCCTTATTTCTGCTTACTTACTTCCCTGGCTTCCTTCAAATCCCAAATGAAATCCCATCTTCTTCTGGATGGCTTTTTCAACTTCATAATTATTGTACCTTCCTTTTGTTAATTATTTTTAATTTCTCCTATATATAACATGCTTGTGCATATTGGTTGGTTTGTTGTCTCTCCCATTAGAGTGTGAGCTTCTTCAGAGCAGGAACTATGTCTTTCCCTATATCTGTATTCCTAGTGATTAACACAATTCCTAGTGAAAAACTGACACATAGTAAGGCCTTAATAAATGCTTATTAATTTGACTTGACAAGCTTCTAAATTTACAAGAAGAGAAATAAGTCTAGAGAGCAGAAGTGCTTTCAGTATCATTAAAGAACACCATTCAATCATTCACTAATTAAGTTCTACCATGGAAAAAAAAGGACTACCTACTGAGAAATCTGTCCCTACATGTCTTATGAAAAGTTATATCTGAAAACAAAAACTTAGATTATTTAAGCAGAATTTAGAAATTATGTCCAGTGACAGAGGAATCTCCTTTTTTTCTCTGATGTATCCATTCTTAGATCACTAGGTTCTTGTGATCAAAGAAAAATTGTTTGCTGCCAGATTTTGAATCTGGCTATTTTTTGTGTTTGGATTTTTTTTTTTCTGCATTTGAGTCTAGACTTTTCCTAAGTGATTTCAGATCTACTGGCTCCTTAGTTGAAGAATGATGACAAGAAGGCTGATTTATATTGGTAACTCATTCCACCTCAATGAACAATAAAAAAAGATCAACAACTTCATGGGGGTATTGTCCATATGCAAAGAATATTTTAAATCATTCTCCTGGAACAGATCATTCCCTTCTGAAGTTTTCTTACAGAACTGTCTAGAAGTTGATTTTTTTATCATTACATTCTATATTTTACTATACTTATTTTTCAGGCTCATATAGGATTTATAGGAAAGGGATTTTAAAGATCATTTTTTCCAAATCCCTCATTTTACAGATTAAGAAATTAATACCTGCAGAGGTAAAGTGACTTGCCCAAAGTCACAAAGATAGAAAGTTGAATTTAAACCCAAATTCTCTGACTCTAAATCCAAGATTCCTTCAAGTAGACTGCACTGTCCTTTTTTTTTTAATATATATATGTATGTATATATATATATATATCTTCCAACATAATATAAGCTTGTTTGGTGCAGAAACTAGTGATCTTTCCTATTAGAATTCCCAGTAGGAGTCTGCCTCATAGTAGGTTCTCAGTAAATGAATAAACAAATGAATAAAAAAAAAAAAATCACGATATAGTGGAAAGAATAATGGATCTGGAGCATGAAAACCTCCATTTAAGCCCCAGCTCCTCTGCTTAGAGAAATTCCTTTCTAAGCCTCAATTTCCTTGTCTATAAAATATGGAGCTCTGAATCTACAGTATCTTAAGAGATCCTCCAGTAATTTCATTCTATATAATGTTATCAGTATTTGCCAAACCAATTTGGTCATTCTGTCTAGAGTTTCAAGTAGCCAAATCCAATAATGTTGGTCTAAAAAACTTTTACATATATTTTCATACCAAAATGCATATTTTGCATTCATATTTTGACATAGATAACTTATTGTTATCTTAGGATAACATAAATATCAACATTTTCATACAGAACCTCCTACTCATATCACATAGAGCTTCTTAATTCCACAGAATATAGCTTAGGGAAGCAGCTAGATGGCACAGTGGATTGAGCACTGGCCTTGAAATCAGGAGGACCTGAGTTCAAATTTGACCTCAGACACTTGACACTTCCTAAGCTGTGTGACTCTGGGCAAGTCACTTAACCCCAATTGCCTCAGCAAAAAAAAAAAAAAAAAAAAGACTATAGTTAGGAAATATCACCACATTGTACTATGCAGATATAAGGCACTGACGTTTGTTAAACATTTGTTGAAGGAACAGAAATAAATGAAGAGACTCCAACTGTTATCACAAACTGGAAAGCAAGGCAGCTAATCTTTGGGGCAAGAAGGCAACAGCTGTTGACAAAAATTCAAACAAGTTTTTGATATCTTCCCCATTCTATAGTTGATTAGAGATAGCAAATCAAAAACAAGAAGAACCCCAGCCTCCAAAATGATATTAAGTTGAACCATTATATCAGAGTCGTTGAATTATGTGCTTTGGAAGGAGACACAGCAAGATAACCAGATAAGATCTCTACATGGAAGAACATTATAGTTCTGGTGAGCCTCTATACCTGGTTAACTTTCTCTATGCATTTGTATTTTCCTGTATTATGTGTCCCAAGGAAAAGTCTTATATGATTAGTAGTCCAGCCACAGACTATACCAAAAGAATGAGCAATGATAATTCTGTCACCAGTTCCATGATCAGGTCCATGAAAGCAGCATCCATCACTTTACCTTCTAAGTCCTTTCTTGTTCTCTTGGATATGGATATTTTTTCATTTTAACAATTCTTTTTTTATAACTTTTTATTTACAAGATATATGCATGAGTAATTTTTCAGCATTGATCCTTGCAAAGCCTTCTGTTCCAAATTTTCTCCTTCTTCCCCCCATTCCCTCCCCTAGACAGCAGGTACACCCATACATGTTAAATATGTTAAAGTATATGTTAAATACAATATATGTATACATATTTATACAGTTACCTTGCTGCATAAAGAAAATCAGATCTATAAAGAAAGAAAAAAGCCTGAGAAGTAAAAAAATGCAAGCAAACAATAGCAAAAAGAGTAGAAATGCTATGTTATGATCTACATTCATTTCCCATAGTTCTCTTGCTGGGTGTAGTTGATTCTCTTCTTTACTGAACAACTGGAACTGGTGTGAATTATCTCATTGTTGAAGAGAGCCACATCCATAGAGTTGATCATTGTATAATCTTATTGTCACCGTGTATAATGATCTCCTGGTTCTGTTTATTTCACTTAGAATCAATTCATATAAGTCTCTACAGGCTTCCCTGAACTCATCCTCCTGATCATTTCTTACAGAACAATAATATTCCATAACATTCATATACTACAATTTATTCAGCCATTCTCCAATTGATTGGCATCTACTCAATTTTGGACATGGATATTAAATATCACGAGTCCCTGACATCATATAAATATATATCTTCATCCAAATTAACCATATACAATATAAAACATTTAAAAATATTTCCCTTAAGTTGAGAAAACTCAAAAGCTAGGGCTATACAAGTCATACATGTGTGTTGACCCTACCTTAAGTTTGGTTAATGTATGCATGTCAGCAATAAAGTCCAGTACTTCATTAACGTATTGTCTCATGCATTCCATAGCTGCTGTTCCACACTAAAATAGAAGGAGACCCATTGATTAGTTTGATTCTAGAGCCCCACTTTTTCCTTTCCTTTTATTGTGAGAATAGTTGACTTCTCTCTTATTCTGTATTGTTGCTTAGGGAGTTCTCTTTTTGGCTTTTAACTGATTCTGCTATGCAAAATCAGAGTTTGTGTTTGTACGTACATACTGGTTTGAAAAGAAAACTGATTTAGATAGTACTCAGAGGAAGGAGTAATAAGAATTTATTAAGTACTTGCTCTGGACCAGTTACTGGAGAGACAAAAACAAAAGTGAAACAGTCCCTCCTCTCAGCTCTCCTACATTCCATCAGGGAGACAAAATATACATTTGTAGTAGTCATATACAAAATAAATACAGAATTATGTTCAGAGAACAAGCTAGGAGAGCATCAGCAGCTGTGAGGGGAAGTTCAGAAAAAAAGTTTTACATAAGTGACACTTGAACTGAATCTTAAAAAAAAACCACCAATTCCAAGAGACCTATGTTAAAGAGAATCACTGGCAACTGGTTGTTGTTTTTAAGATTCTAAAGTATATAATTTAGACCTGAAAGTAACTTATGAGTTGATTTAATTAATTTATTTCACAGATGAGAAAAAAGATGCCCTGAGAAGTGAAATAAGTAGCCCAAGATCATACAGATCACATATGGCACTGACCAATTCAAAATCATATTTTAAATTCAAATATGGTGTTTTTTCTACTATTCCACACTTTAATATTTCAAAAAGTGGTTATTTCAGTGGTTGTTACATTTCCTCCACCAACATGGACCATAACCCTTCCCTGCTTTTGCATAAGGTTTCATGAGCCATTTCATATGAAGACCAACCTTCTGATGGATTTAGTCATGATAGTTCTTGGATGACAGATGCAGCCTATTCCAGATAATCTAGCCCACCAGTCAAGGTAAGCACAAAAGCAATGACTTTAAAATTTCACTATGATAAGGCACTGGAGGATTACTTTAGTGGAGAAAATGATTGTTATTTAGAAAAGACCGTTGTTGTTGTTGTTGTTGTTGTTGTTGTTGTTGTTGTTGTTGTTGAATTCAATTGGATTTTTCCAAATGTTGTATAACATTAGACTATCTCTGGTCATCTTAGTATGGACCACTCAGTAAAAGTAATTTATTATTACAATTGTGAATCTCCCACACAAAGGCTAAAAAGCACCAAGGAGATACATCAATAGGCTCTTGTATAGACTTCTGTTAAAAGTATTTTTTCCAAAAAAGTCATCTATTCTCAAAAGGCACCATATTTACATTGACAATGATCTTTTCTTTTCATAAAAGAAAGACATCTTTAATACTTGTTCCTCAGGGTAAGCAATGGATAAAATAATAATTAGATGGGAAAAGAGATGGCTACAACTACTTTTCTTTGATATTTGAAGCTAACTATAGTGATAAAAAAAAAATCACTATAACTTAGTTATATAAAGATATAAAACTACTGCCTCTCCAAACAAATGCAAAGAACATGTCAGGAACAGAGAGAAAATGCTCATATAGACTAATTGATCAAAGGTATGCAAAGAAGGTCTCTCTGTTGAATTAAGTATAATAGTTCAAAAGTGACTATTATCTGAAGCTTAATTAACACTCCTGTGGAGACCTATGTTTCCTTAGAAAAATCTGAAATGTTATATACTTAATCCACTCACCAAGTGACTCTCATTTCCCTATTCATTTAAGTCTGAATTATGCTGAACAATATTACCTTCTAGCTTTTTCTCCAATGTTATGCCTATCAGTTTCTATGGCAGGATATCAAATAGTAAAATAAGGTCACTTGAAGTGCCTGCCTATCAAGGTGTCCTCCCAACTATTCAATGGAAGCAATGGTTTTCTTTTTGTTTTTTAAGCCAAGGGACAGAAATATAAGAGGTAATTGAGGTTATTGCCCCTAATGCAGAAGGGATTTCCCTTCCCCCAATTTGTGCCATCATTTAAAGTTTTTGCACATGCCAATATGCAAATCTGTTCTGTAGATTTTCTGAAAATGATTTTCCTTCATCAGCAACATGTTTTACTATACTGATCAGGTTTCTATAATCCCAAAAATTATGAGAGGATATATAGTTAGGATTTACCATATAATCAAAGCTATAGAAAAGAGACTTTGAGAATTGACCACTACCCAATTACTTTAAGGGTCAGAAGTGTCCATTCTAGAGAATTCAAGCCCCCCAAATCCAATTTGCATCTCATTTATTTGCCTGAGTTGGCTACTTCTATAAAACAAATCAGAAAACTGCCAACACTTTCATTTTCTGCTTTGTAAGCACACCCATGGCTATAGATTGGAAAATATAAAGGATTCAACCTCATTTGTCTTTGCAAGTTTATCAACTGACTGATTACACTAGAAAAATGATGTTAGAAATCTAGTTCTTTGATTTATGCTCCCAAACTGCAACTTTAAAAGATTCACATTTAATTTCCTCCAAACTAATTTTGTAAGAATCAAATAATTAAAATCTATAAGGAATTCAAAATACTTCAGGAAAAAGGTACTAGACCAATGATTCTCTTTTTTGCTTTCTTCAAAGATAATGTGAGCACTTTCACTTAACTTGAGACTTCAAAAGATTTATGATTTCACTGATGTGGATATTCTCTCCATTGATAAAGATAATAATTTCTCAACACCTTAGTAAACAGGAAGTTTGGAGAAGCAAATAGTGCTGGATTTGTAGTAGAGATCTGGATTCAAATCCTGTATGGACATGGGCAAATCAGTTAACCTTTCTGAACCTCCATTTATTTCCTCATCTGTAAAATGAGGATAATAATATCTATCATACCTTCCTCACAGGTCTGTGGTGATGTTCAGAAGAAATGATATACCTAAAGTGATTTGCAATACTAAAGTGATCTATAAATGTCTATTATTCTAAGGTAGCTAGGAGACATAATAGATAGAATGCCAAAGCTGGAAACAAAAAAAACCTGAGTTCAAATTCTGCTTTAGATATTTCTAGCTATGTTACTTGGGCAAGTCACTTACCCCTCTATTTCTCGGTTTCCTTATCTATAAAACCAGGTTAATAATAATACCTTCTTGAGGATGTTGTGAGGATTAGAGCAGATATGGTATAGGGAAATAGATACACATACAGACAGAGATATAAATATATATTTATATTTAAAGTGCTTTGCAAACTTTCAAGGGCTAGCTTCATGAATCTTTTTAAAATTAATTTATTTATTTTTAATACATATCACTTTGTGAATCATGTTGGAAGAGAAACATCAGAACAAAAGGAAAAAATCATGGGAGAGAAAAAAAAAAACAGAAAAAAGAAGTGAACATAGTATTTGTTGATTTACATTCAATCTCTATAATTCTTTTTCTGGATGCAAATGGCACTCTCCATCCAAAGTCCATTAGGATTGCCCTGGATCACTGAACCACTGAGAAGAACCAAGTTGAGTTTTATCATCACACAGTCTTGCTGTTACTGTGTACAATGTATTCCTGGTTCTTCTTGTTTCACTCAGCCATCAGTTCATGTTCCAGACCTTTCTAAAATCAGTTTGTTCATGATTTTTTATAGAACAACAATATTCCATATTCATAGACTTCTATCACAAAACAAAACCCAGAACAAAACACCTAATGGCTAACCTTTTGGTAATTAGTCTATTTTTATTAGACAAGCTAGTCTATCACTGGGGCTCTATATAAAACCTTTCCCTTTTACTAGGCTCAGACAGAGCTTATGGCCCAAGTTTACTTCAACACCATAAAAAGGCATCACATAAAGTGTTGTTGTTGTTGTTCAGTTATTTTAATCATGTCTGACTCTATGACCCTACCTGGGGTTTTCTTGGCAAAGATCTTGGAATGATTTGCATTTCCTTCTTCAGTTAATTTTACAGATGAGAACCTAGGCAAATAAGGTTAAATGACTTGCCTAAAGTCACAGAAGCTAGTAAAAGTCTGAGGCCAGATTTGAACTCATGAAGTTGAGTCTTCTTCATTCTAAGCCCAGTGCTCTATCCACTGAACCACTTTACAGAAGAATATTTTTATTTGTCAAAATTTTAAATTTTTTGTTATCAACAAATATACGTAACAATTCATTTCAAATCAAATCAATTCACTAGGCACTTATGAAGTACTAATCTAGGCAGTACAAAGACAAAAAGGAAAATAGTACCAAACCTCATGCACTTACATTCTACTTGACATTTATCTATGTGAAAAAGTACACATAGATAAACAAATATACTATACAATTACATTGAGAAAAGGGGGAAAGTACTATATGGAAATCAGTAAATATTTCACAAAGGAGGATTCTACCTGAGCTAAGTTCCTAAGCAGGCTAACAAATAAGTATTTATTATTATAGCAGAAATCACTATTGTAGATATACTACGCTATAGAAAGTTTAGAGATTTATATACAGCAAAAATTCCCACTATACTTGTTCTGACAGAATTTATTGATAATGGAAAAAACTGAATTCTAAGATGGAAGGTTACATTAATCAAGGTATTGCTACATAAATGAATTTTTCTGGCATTTTTGTTTAATTGAATGACTCAAGTGGTGTTATGAAAATAGAAGTTTTTTTAAAAAAATTTAGTTAGATATTTCCAAAGTTGGATAACAGGTGATTTTTTATAACAACTCTAACAACTGAATTTTAGTTAGATATTTCCAAAGTTGATGACAGGTGATTTTCTATAACAACTAAATTGGTTTCAACATTCTAAATGATCTCTTTTTAAAATGCTAGTGTGCTACATCCACTTAAATTTTCACTAATAAATATTCTTTTAAAAACGAAAGAGGGCTATTTTTGGTGTTTTACAAAAACAAGCTAAAAATCCTTCTGGGCTAAAATATGTTTATGACCATGGAAGTCAGACCTAAGGTGAAATGATGTACTTGATTTAGGTTTCAAACTTACTCCAGGCATGGATGCGATCATCTGCTTGTGCAGGATTGTCGACTCAGCTAGTTTGGTTCCAGCATCTGCACAAACAAACTAATAAGAAAATGAAAGATGAATTATTCTTCTAAGAGTCTTTCAACATTAATAAGTAATTCATGATTTTATTAGCTCAATTTGAATTCATTAGTATTTATAGTCAGAGCTATTTGTCCTAGATACATTCAATCTTTTAGTCACTACAAACTCATTTCTATTGAAAATTCAGCAACATAAATTAATATAAGAAATCTCGTAACAAAAGTACTATGTGAAATAAGACTGAGATGCTCCATCAGAAAGAAAAAGCATATAATGTTAAAGCTGAAAGTGAATTTAGAATTATAAGTTGAAAGCTTGAAGAGATCTTTAGAGGTCCCCTCATCTTATCCTTCCTATATGATTTGCTGAAATTTAGATATGTCCTGAGTGGAAGAACTGGGATTCAAATCTTTGTTTTCTGATTTCAAATCCAGTATTCTTTTCATTCTACTATCCTGCATCCCTACATGTCAGAATGGTAGAATGTAGAATATTAAAACTTAAAGGTACTTTTGATAATATTTAGTATATAGTATTAGGCAAATGAGAAAACTGAGATACAGAGTGGAAGGCATGTGTGTGCAATCATACAGTGGCAAAGTCTAGGATTTTCAGTCCATTGTCCTTTCTAATATACCATGTGTTTCCAGAGGTTATTGGTTTATTATTCTTTTGCTCCTCCAGCTTAAATTTATGGTCAAGACTTCTATTATTAGGCTGTAATTTCATGAGGAAAAAAATAAAAAGCAGTCAGTCTTGACATTTTTTTTATCCCTATTCTCTAACCTTATGCCCTTTCCTCAAACACTCTACAAAGAAAATCAGTTGTGGCCTGAGTCAGTGTTCATGAAGAAGTCACTAGATTATAATCAAAATTCAGCAAGTAGCCTTCTTTCACTTCATCCAGAATGTTGTAGGGCCTTGTTGCTACTTGAAACAAATGCAGAGCCTTCAAATGTTGACATTTTTTGAATAACCACTCAATTACACACAAACAATAAATGACAAAATCTGCAGAGCTTGGCTGGGGCAAATAACTTCATTTAACATCATTACTATCACCATCTGTTCTCTAGCTACAAAAATTATGGAGTTCTTCTCTACTGTACTGCAGGAAGTTTAGAAATATATATTTTTTAAATCACAACTCATCCTTACAATGTTAAAAGGTTTGCATATCACATGCCTCACAAAAACCTTGTGAGACATCTTGAGGCAGGTGTGTGTCTAACTATGGAGCAAGTGGCAGCCTATTCTGTAACAGAAGACTGTCAGATTTCATATCTAATCGACCCTGTCTAGGGGTAAGTGAGACAGGATATTTGCATTCTACCAAAAAAAGTACTTTCTATTTTTTCATCATCATTATCATCAGATTGATTGGTCTATTTAGTGGGTTGGACCTGTGATTTCTTTGCAATATGAAAGTTACTTTTATAAGTATAGAAGAAGTTCCTACCACAGATGTGGATTAGCAATTCCTCTAAAATTAATGGTGTTAGAAAGTTACCTGGAGAATAGAGGTTAAGCAACTTGCTTGGGGTTGCTTACAGATGATAATGGGATAAAAGCAGTACTTGATCCAAAGCCCACCAGACTTAAAAGTTGACCTATCTATTAAATTACACTACATTAATTATTTTCTGGCTAATTCTTCTTGAGTCCTATCACTCTGACAATCTCTACAAGTTTCTGAACAACCATCGACTTTCCTAATGCTTTCCATTTCAACATTTGATAGTGTTGAAGACAGTCATAGGTATGTTCCTATAATTTGTGTTCATATTCATTAATTAATGTTTTATATATTTCCTCCTTACACATTAGCTCCTTGAGGATAGTCACATTCCACTCTAAGTTTCTTATAGTACCTTCTTTGATAAATATCAATGGATATTCAATACAGACCAAATCTTTATTATAAAGCTGTGTTCTACAAAAAGGGGTATCTGGGTTAAATGATGCCATTTTGAAGCAATCCTAAAATCATTGTATGCAATTTTAAAATCATGTTTTGTTACAATAGAATAAAATATTTTGACTACTAATTTATAATATTTATTTTATAGATGAAGAAACTAAAGCTCAAGGAGTCTAAGTTTAAGGACTATGAAGCTTGCAAACATCAGAGTCTAGAATGGAACTCAGGTATTCTGACTCAAAGGTCATCACTTTTTCTACTATACCATTTCACTTCTCTATAAAAAACAAATTAGTTTATACTTATTCCTGATTCTACAGAACAGGACATACTTATGAGGATTAATGTCCACATTGGGAACTGACCACATTGTATCCCAGGAGTTGCACTAGTTGGTACCTGAAGGTGAAGTAAGATGTTAGATTGTGTGCACAGGTATCTGAGATTGGTTATCTAGAATTGGGTTGGGATCAAGAAAAAGGGTATCAATTCTGAGAAATATAGTGTTAGGGACGCTGGTAGGCTAAAAGGTGATAAATAAATGAGGAATTCTTCCTCAGAGTAGATAAGCTATATTAGATAAGAGAAAAAGGAGGAAGGGAATAAAAAAAATTTTGTGTGCCTACTATGTGCCATACACTGGGCTAGTAAGCACTTTACAAATATTACTTCATTTGATCCTTACAACAATTCTGCAAGGCAGGTACTATTATTGTCCCCATTTTACAGTGGAGAAAAGATGAGTAGAGAGAAGTTAGGTCAGATCACACAAGGCTACATTTGAAGATAAGTCTTCCTGCCTTGAGGCCCAGTGCTAACCACTGCAACACCCAGGCAAGCCCAACTCCACCACAGCAGTATATTCATCTTTTTTTTTCCCCAGAAGAACTTTGAGTGGGTTGAGAAAGACAGTACTGTATTCTTGAGTTCTGGATAGGTAAGACCTCTATACCAAGTACTCAAGGCTGTCACCTTTTTATTCATCTCAAGTGATCGAGACTGGAGAGTCTTAGAACGAGGTATTTTAGGGTCCTAAAATGACTGTTGGCATAATTAGGAAATGGGAGTATTTGAGATGCAGTAGCAGAAAGACACCCACTCCTACCAAAAGTAAACACTGGCTCCACTCTACTCTGAAGCTTTCTGCAGCCAACACAGACAAACAGAAGCTTGCCTAACAGAGCTATCTCTGAGGAGAGAACAAAGAGAGACCCATGCTAAATCGTGGGGTTTTCTACTTGATTTTTCTTGCTGTGGTCCTTCCTGTTGTATATATGCATGAGGCAGTTTTGTGTACTGGGGCCATGGTACTAGCTTGATGTCAAGCCAAATGTCCTTGGAAGGTGAGCTTGTCGTACTTCTAGCCCAAGTCTACAAGTTGTCTCAGAGTCTGAACTGGCCTGTACCATCTAATGAAAAAAAAGTAAGACACATGGCTAGAAAAGAAGGGACATGTTGAGGAACAAAGAAATTCCTGACCACAGCTTGATACAAATATCATAATACCAATAGTCATAATAAAACTGAAGTATTTCGCAGCAGAAGGGAATGATCTTTTGTCAGTCATAGACAGGAACCATGCTTAAAGCAATTTAAGCCAGGGAGTTTTTAGCCTTTTACTTACCGTGGGGCCTCTTTGGCAGTCTGGTTCAGCCTATAGACTATAATGGGCAGGAACTCAGTATGATTGATTTAATCCTACAACAAGATGTTAACTCAGTGGAATTGATAAGACGATGGTTATCTGGTTTAGCATGTGAGTTCTCTAGCTCAGTATGATTGATTTAATCTTACAACAAATAATGGTTCCCTAGTGATATAATGATTGGTTTATACTCATTTACTATAATGATGTAATTTTAATAGAGTATATAAACTGAGACAAATTCAACCAGAGAGAGACTTCAAGACAGAGACCATCGTGGTGGTTCTCCTGCTTCCTGCAACTGAAACCAAGACCCATTCCAGAGGTCCTCCAGAAAGCTAGCCCAGCCCCAGGTGAAGGAGACAGACTGTGAAGGAGACAATAACGACTTTGGACTTTATCCCTGGCTATTCTTGTGGTGACTATTCTACTGAAATGAAGGCTAGTCCTGAGACCTCCAGAAAGCTAACCAGAACCTTACAGACTCCTTAGAATAATATCTTTGATCAGAAAAACCGTGGTTATAACTAATTCCTTTTATCACAAAAGAAAGAACTGAATTAAGATATGCCCCATTTAAAAGGCCAGCCTCGGCATTATGTCAATTCAACTGTATGAATAATTACTAATCAGAATGGAAAAATGATAGCTAACAATTTAGTTAACATGTATAGAGCACTTTAAGGTTTGAGGAGCATTCTACATGTATTATCTCATTAATCTTTAAAACAACCCTATGAGATAGATGCTATTATTATTCCCATTTTAGATGAAGAAATTGAGGCTAAGGGAGGTTAAGTGACTTGCTCAGACATAGCTACACTGTGTCAAGGACTTGGCCTCAAAATCAGGAAAGCCCAGCTTCTAGTCCTACCCCCGTCGGGGACCCTGGGCAAGTCATGGAATCTCTGGGTGGCCCAGGACATTCTGTAAGACTAAACTGCAGGGCAGACTCCTCTTCGAATCAGCAGATGGTGATTCCTCTCCAGGTCTGCCCTAAGAGGGCAGGACCCTCTGCTGCTACTTGTGGAACTGTAAGCTCTCAAAGAGCTTACACCAGTCACAGGAAGCATACCTACATAAATCAGTCAAATCTTGCCTGAAAAATAAGAGGACTGGACTCAACATATTTCTACGGCCCTAGAAAGCTCCAAATCTAAACATCTATGGATAGTATGATGAACTAGACATAAATGTGGACAAGATATGTATGTACAGTAAGGACAAAAGAAGGAAGAGGCTTTTACCAAGATTAGCCACGAATTGCTAAAGGCGGAGGAAAGCTCAAGGAGAAAGAAAGCATTGATGAGGGAAAAAAGGGCCCCAGGGGAGAACACCAACTCTAAGAAGCTTCAATGTTCTGGATTTGTTATATGACTGCATTTCCACAAATCCAGAACACTGAAGCTTCTTAGAGTTGGTGTTCTCCCCGGGGCCCTTTTTTCCCTCATCAATGCTTTTAACATCTGCCATTCTTTTGCATTATACTAGCTGCAAAATGGCACTAAACATATGGAGCTGTCAAACCATCAGACATGATGATTTACTGCCTTAGATACAAAGTTCCAATCCTATCCTAATTAACACTGAGCAAGTTAGTTTAAAAGGTTGATTTCAAAATAATGGTGTGACCTTGAGAGGGTTATGGGTCATCTAAGAATTGCTGGTCTTTTCAAAAAAAAATTTTAAACACCTAAATCTCTAAAATCATGTAAGAAATGTGAGTTATTATCTGTATGTTATTATTATTATTCCTCAATATAGATCAATACAGACTATGTAATTCATAAAACTAAAAGAGCAACTAGATGTAATAGAAACAATATAAGATTTAAAGAACCAGATTCACAAAGAGTGATGGCTCACTAGTTTCAAAAGCAAGCCATTCCATATGTGAATAATTAAAATTGCAAAGAAGTTTTTCTTAAGATCAAGCTTAAATTTGCCTCTGCTGCCTTCAACTATAGCTCCAGGTTCTGCTTTCTAGGGCCAAACAAAATAATTCTAATCCTCCTCTTATAAAATCTTTCAAATGTTTCAAAAAAGCTAACAGGTCTTTTAGCAGGTCTTTTCTTTTTTCAAGTTAAAGATCACATTTCTTTCATCCAATTTCCATATTACATGCTCTTGAGACATAGTCCTAGTTGCCTTTCTCTGGACATTCCAGTAGTACTTCCTAATATGTGGCAGAAATGAAGATACTAGAGTTTTAATCTAGCTCTGACATAAACTGGCTATACATATTCAAGGACAACTCTCGGATAATAGTGCTTTGAGCAATTGGTCTCCAAAGGTTCTTGGAGGGAAAAGCTTTTTAAACCTTGTAATATGTATATGTGTGACTTGTTAATGTTAACTAAAACCTTTTCAGAGAACCTCAAAATGACCAAACGGTTCAAATTTGATTGTTTTTTGAGACAGTGAGTTCCTTTTTTGAGCAGACTCAATGAATTGCTGATTGTCAAGGAAGGATACTATTGAGAAAATGCCTCCCTCAGATAAGAGGTCAATTAGATGGCTCCTAATGGCCCATCCAACACTGACATTTTATGAGTTCAAGATTCTAAACCTTTTTCTGCTCATTTACCAACCATGGATTGAACATTTTTTCTCAGCTACACAGAATTTTCCCCACAACAAAGATAAAATTAAAAGTAGAGAGGGAAAATGATGACTACCATAGAAGAAGAAAAAAAAAACCTTTACTTCCAAATAAAATATAGTAATGTCACTGTAATACTGCACACCCCCATGAAGATTACAAAAGAAACAGACATCCATTATGTGCCATTATCAAATGCATTCATTATAAAAATGTACCAAAAATAGCATTTCCACCTCTCCTCTGAATATAGTGATCAGTTTATTACTAACTCATCTAATATTAATAACCTCATGTCAATAGTAAGCACTAGAAATGCCTGCAGAGTGAGTTAATGGAGCTGCCACATGCAATACTGTGGAATTCCTTTGTCATTCAGCCCACAGCAGATCTATCATTAAAAGAAAGCCTTTCTTCCACAGCATATCTAAACTTGTGAGTGAAGTCAGAGTTATGTGCTACAATGTGGGAGTTTTAGGTAAAAATTAACAGAATTTTTTTTTGTTAGGCACATAGCAGGACTTCAATAAATATAGATGCATTGAAGTCAACAAGCATTTATTAAATGTCTACTAAATGCCATGCTGAGCACTTGGGATATAGAGAAAGACAGAGAACAGTCCCTTAGGTGCTCACAGTAAAGGGGGAGACAACTATACATAAGCAAAATATTTAGAGGATAAATTTGAGATAATCTCACAGAGAAGGCAGTATATTTTTAAAAATTGGAAAAGATTTCTTGCAGAAAGTAGGACTTTAGATGAGACTGGAAGCAAGCCAGGGAAACCAGAAGATAGAGATTAGGAAAAAGAGAGTTTCAGGAAGGTTATGAAGAACTTTGAAATTCTTATTTAAATTGAGATGAAGTCTGCCTACTTCAAATTCATTCCCTATCCCCAAATACATAAAGGTCCTCTGGACCTATGGAGAATAATGAATTTAATCTCTTTTCTACATAACAAACTTTAAAATAGCCAATGACAATGATCATACCTCCCTCAAAAATATTTTCAACTCTAGTTTATATAAGCTTATATGACAAAGTTTTGAGTCCAATCACTCTCTGTCATCCGATTTTTGAAGTCATCAATGTCCCTCCAAAAAAAAAAAAAAAAAATCTGATACCCGGAACCAAATACAGCACTTCTAATATGGTCTAAAGAGAACTAGTAAATAGAAAGCTAGATCTGTAGTCAAGATGAAATGCAGACTTATTTACTTATTAGATGCAAAACTTTTAGCAAATCATTTGAGTTTTCTCCTCAGTTCCCTCCATTGTAAAATGATGATAATACTAACAGCTATCTCTCATGGTTGTTATGAGAATTGACTGAGATAATATTTAAGGAGATACAAAAATTTAAAAACTATATAAATGAGGGTACTTAACTAGCACAAAGTGGAGTGCAACTATTGCCTCTCATTCTGAATATTTCTTCAACATTTCAATAGTTAAAACTTCTATAATATCATCAGTGTAAGTATTCTTTCCAGAAATGTGAATAAAAATGCTTCCAGAATTCAGCAGATGGATTTAAGAGTTATTGTGAAGCAAACATTCATCACCTTACTGCCAATTTGGTGACAAGCCCCTCTGAATAGCAAGACTGTAATTAGTTCAACACTAGTCTTGTGTATACAATACTTCTGTCACTTCAGTCTAAACCCACCAACCCTCTGTGGCTTGACAAAAGGTTTTTTGAATTGTAGTGGCAAAACAAAACAAACAAACAAAATCCCTCCATTTAGTTGTTAACCTTATGATGGCAAAACTCTGTCTACACTTTGTTAAACTGGTCATAAGTTAACAAAATCTGTTGCCACAGTCTATACTTGAAAGCTATTCAATTTGGTAGAACTTGATATTGGCATATCCTTTTTTAAAAATCCAGAGCTACCTCTTACCATGATTAAGTATCAGGGAAGGACTTTAGCTGAGGAGCTTAAGATCACATTGTTCTTGGCTCCTATGTTACTTTAACTTGACTTAAAAACTTTTCTCAGAAGATTTACTTTTTAGTCATGTTCTCCTCCACTAATCCTATACCTGAGCAGCTAAATTTTTAACCTAAATGCATCATTTTACATTTATTTAATAATTTGATCTTTGTAAACTATAAAACTTTATAAATGTGAACTTTTAAAAATTAAAGTCAGCCCATCATTTGAGCCTTTTGAGAATTTTGATTAAAGAATGTCTACTCCTTTATTTGGGGAATGAGTCCTTACTTAACAAGAACTGTTGGGAAAACTAGAAAGCAGTTACTCAGAAATTGGTTTAGACTAGCAGCTTATATCAAATACTTTTATAAGTTCAAAACAGAGATGCAACCTAAATAGTAAAGGTCACTTCATATAAAAAAATTAGAAAAGAATTCACTCAGATTCTTTTCACAGCTATGGCTGGGGTAAGAGTTCTTAACAAACAAGACAATTATGAAAGTGTTTTAATTGCCTGAAATTATAAAGAATAACATAAATAAAATTAATGCAGCTAGGATACAAAGGGAAGAAGATACAAAAATCTTTGTATAAATTATCTCAAAAAGATATGATATCCAAGTTGTATAGGCACAGAAATAAGTAAAATCAAAAAATTCCCAATAGATAAGTGGTCAAAGGATATGAACAGAGTTCTCAAAAGAACTCTTCACTATTAACAACAATATGAAGGAATGCTCCAAAGTACACAAGAGAAATACAAATAAAAAAATTCTGAGGTTTCACCTCATATTTGATAAATTTACTAAAATAACAAAAAAGGGAACTGTCAATGTTGGGGATGTGACACTTTTGATAGAACTATAAGAGATATCTGACCGTTCTGGAAAACAATTTGGGATTACACTTAGAAAGTTATTAAAATTGTTCTTAACCTCTGAGATCCCATTACGAGGCTTATATAGTACAAGGAAGGCAGATAGTAATAAAAGTCAAATATCAATATCAAAACAATATTTTGTAGTAGCAAAGACCTGAAAAGAAAGTAAATGTCTTTGGGGGCAGAAACTATTTTACTTTTTCCTCTTTGTGTAACTAATGCCTAGTACTGGACCTAGTTGGTGGTTAACAAATGCTCATTAATCAATTAATCCTGTCATTCAACTTCTTAGCTCTTCCTCCATCAGCATAGGTAACAGCTCCTAAATGGTTATATGACTTTACCAGATAGTCTTCACAAGTTGCAATGGCTGACAAATATATTACCTTGTGTCCAACCTAGTAATAAACCCCTTAGTAGTTAAATTGATCCTCAGATAATAGAAAAGAAATTTGGCACTAGTTTCATCCTTGAAGCCTTTACAATTAGACAGCATCTAACTTTTTTTGGACTTTCTTTTATTATTCATGATTTGATTTCTTTATTAACTTAAATAGGTACACAAATCAAACATTTACAGATAGTCAGTTGTAATTTTAAGACTCCCATAAAATAGGTATACCTATATATATAATATATATATAATAGGTATACAAATCAAACATTTACAGATAGTCAATTGTAATTTTAAGACTCCCATATTCGATTATAAAATCCTTACATTTTAAGAAGCTGGGAAATAGATCATTTTTAATGTCCTTTTCACATCTAAAACTGATTCTATAATCATTCTGTGATTAGATTTATATTTTTAGAAATATAATTTAGTAATTGTGTGGAGGACTGATTAGAGAAGGAAGAGACTGGTTGAAGGGAAACCAATGGTGGCTATTAGAATAGTTCATATGAGAAGACCCTTAATATCTTTCCTCTAGATGAACAATTCCACAATATATTCTGCTTCCAGAAAATTACTAGTGAGCCAGAAAATCTAGAAAAACAAGGAAAAGAGCAATATAACCACTTAGAGAGGCCTAATTCCCAGAGAGAACTTGAAAGTACTATTTTCACCTGTTCTTAGTAAACTCATTGAGGGCTTCCATCCCTTATAGAATCCTGATCTCCAAGGTGTGATTCAGAAAAATGGTTAAAGAGATATTTTCAAGGATCCTTTTTATTCCTCCTCATGAATCCATTTTACTGTGAATTTATAAGAGCATAAGAACCTATCTTTTACTTAAAAACTATTAGGACAAGACCTGAGTTTTGAGTGAATGCTGCTCTCTGTTCAGCTAGCCCTTCCTCTAAATGAAGAAGGCTGAAATAAGATTAAAATGCATTATTCATAGAGTTGTCCTTAATGGGCCTATTCTCCAAATGGCTGACACAACGGCCTCACAGTCCAAGTGATTTTACCTTTTGATTTCTCTGTATCGGTTCATGGTTCAGTGACAAATGCAAATTCATCCAAGAAAAGAGGAAGTACATGTCTCTTCCAAAACTGCATGCATGAATATATCAAGAAATATTATTTTTCTTTTCTGAAGCTAATTTGTTTTTTGTTATTTATTCATCTAGCCTTGATGCTATAATCATTGTTTTCAGGATTCTCTTAACCACTGAGTAATTTAGACTGTCAGTGTTTCATTGCTGTCTCCTGACAAGGGCTTATTAGAACTGACTAATGGACCTTATAGTCAAGCAACCACAGCACAGGGCTCTGGAGAGCCAGAAGATTCACTATACATACCTGCCCTCTTCAAGTCACAGAAGCTTTCACAGGTCTGAAGGACAGAAACTTCAGAGCCTGTATTTTCTGTGAGGGACCCCCCCCCCAAATCAGACTCATGTAGAATGACCAGAATTCTGAAGCTAAAAGGGACATCCAGGATTGCCAGCCTCTTTACCCCTAAATCCTTCTAGGCTACTCTGCAAAATAAAAAGTTCTTCTTTTCCCTTTGCTGGTCATATGTTTCTCCTGTTTAACTTTTAGGAAATCCTGATATTAAAAGTTATTTCTACTCAAAGATAACACTGATTGTGGTGCTAGTCCCCACAAAATTATATTAAGAATATCCACAATAATATTTCAAATGTATGTAGTACTTCAGAATTATGGTATAAAGAGAAGAGTATTGAGTTTAGAGTGAGAAGACCTATGTTTAAATCTCTGTTCTTTCACAATCAAGATATAATCTTGGGCAAATCATTAACTCGCTGAGCCATTGTTTCCTTGTTATTTAAAATAAAGGGCTTGGGGCTCGAAGTTTTCCCATGTTCCTCCCAAGTCTATATTCCTGTGATTTTAAAGATAAACATTTCCACTAGTACTCATTAGAACCCTAAAGTGTATACTGTGAGTTTATATAAATATCATTATTTCCATTTTATAAAAGAGGAATCTGAACGTCAGAGAAGTCAGTTCCCAGGGTCACATAGTTGTATGGGACACAAACAGGAATGGAATCCCATATTCCTGAGCCTATATCCAGTTATTCACTACACAATTTTGGTTAACATAGGACAGAAAAGGCCAATGATTATCTATTCAAGACTAATAAAAATTATTTTTCTAGTAGGCACTGTATCCAGTTCTGGCAACATATGTGAATGTTTGGGGACTTTTCCATCTTTCCCTGGGTCATCTAACCCTCTCCTTGATAATTAGAAAACTGAGACCCAGGGAGATTGGGGAAAAAGTCACACAATGAGTTATGAGAAAAGAGATGATTGCAATTCAGGTCTCTTGACTCACAAGCCAATGCTCTTTCTTCTGCACCAAATATTTTGCCTTTTTGTTATTAAACTCTACCCTTTAAGAAAAATCTAAAATCTCATCCTTTTGAAATATTTTAGGGATTACAGAACATGTGACAAGACATCTGGAAACCTTGCCATCACATTGTCCTTATACTCACATATTCTTCATTAATTTATAAGCAGAGATCAGTTTATTACCACAAAGGGAAAACATTGGCGGATGGTAGGAACTAATACCAGGTTGAAACAAGATAAAAGATGACCTTGAATGTCAGACTGATGAGTTTAGATTTTTTTTATGGTAGAAATCATCAAAAGCAACTAAAAACTAAAACAAAATTTTAAAAATTCACTATCATGCTCCTTTGAAGGAACTAGAGATATCTGACTTGGAAAAGACCTGGGGACTTGATTGTTACCTTTAAATATTTTCAGGACTGTTATATGGAAAAAAAAATAAGACTTATTTGACTTGACTCCAGAGGGAAGAACTAGGAAGAAAGGGAGCAGTTATATGGAGATAGAGTTCAGTTCAACATAAAAAAAACCTACCCAACAATAAGAATTATCCATGAATGGAATGATCTGCTTTGGGAGATAGTGAGTTCCCTATTACTGAAGAACTTCAAGCAGAAGCTGGATAACATCTTGTAAAGGATGTTGTAGACAGGATTTTTGCTTTGGTTGGGGATTGAGACCAGATGATATCTAAATTCTCTTTTGAACCTGTGATTCCATAAAATAATCAATCTTAAGAAAAACTATTCTTATAGCAGCACACAAGATAGATTGGAAAGGAGAGAGAGTGGAGTTTGAAAGAAAGACCAGTTAGGAGACTGCTTTAATAATCTAGGCATCAAGCCCTTGACCAGCTAGTGCTGGTGGTAGTGAGGATGGAGAGGCAGGAACAAATGTGATAGATGACTTTTACACTCCTTTCCAACCCTAAAATCCTATGACCCATTTGAGGATGAGAAAGAAAAATCAATCTGGCCAAACATTTGGCAGGATAGGAATGTCCTGGTTATTAAGCCAAGTGGAAGAATGAACATCAGTGCAGAGTAATAGTCAGAGTATAGTCTTTATAAGACATTTTATTTTCTATCACTGAGAAGACAGGGACTATGGTATTTAACCCTACAGTCCTGCTATCTTCATTCTTACAAACATGCATGGGCATCATGAAAAGGATTAGAAGCGAGTTAGTACTCTACCTGGACCAGCAGTAGTAGATTTGTATCTGGCAAAGGAGACTTTAACTTCAGAGCTTGGAGTAGCTCTAAGACAACACTACGAGACAAGTAGAATTTATCCCGTTCCTAAACAAAAACAAAATAAGGGAGAACAAGGTTTCTAAAAATTCACTTAGCATAGACCAATGTCATAGAGTGCTTCAGCAAGATGCATAGGTCAGGAATGAAAAACATGACTACAGGATGTATTAAGAATTGCTTATTGAGTTGAATGGAAAAATGAAATTGTAAAAGAATATGCCCATCCAAAAAAGTTAATTCAATTAGTCTTTTAAGCACTAAGAACATGTAATTTGATCAACCCAGGAAAAGTAGAAGAACTATCTCCTAAATATTTTTAGTATAGAAAGCCATCCCCATTTGTAGAGAATGTTTCTACAGATCCTTGAGAAGAAATGAAAATTCCAGTTATTCCTGCCCTTATAGAATGAGTCTACCATAACTCTCTTATTTTAGAAATGAGGAAACTAAGGAGGCAGAGAGATTCTCAGGCTTCTGATTCCAATTCTGTGCTTCTCTTCTACCCCAATGCCTTATTTACATAGATTCTTTCCAAATCTTTTCTTTTGATTCTTCGGTTCAATTCAACAAACATTTACTACAGTGGCTCCTCCTAGATATAAGGCTTTATGACTATAGTCAAAATACAAAAAAGAAAAGAAAAGAAAAAGAAAGAAAGAAATATCACAGTCCCTGACCAGTTCTCTATGGAAGATCAGAGGGAATAGGAGATATAATATGTTCATAAATAAATACAAAGAAATTTCGAAAGAAACAAGGAATTAAGAAGTAGGGGGACTGAGGAAAGGTTGTTCTTTGAAAAAAGTCATAGATTCTACAAGGTAGAGATCAAATGGAATGCCTTACAGACATTGGGATAGAGGAGGGTGCTTATGCAAAAGTAGAGTGTTAGAAGATAGAATATTATATGTGAAAAATAGCTATTAGGCCAACTTGCCTGAAATATAGAGTATTGAAGAGAGATAATAAGGAAAGGTAAGTGGGAGCAATTTAAATTATTTAAATAATGAGATATGTTTTATACCACGGATAATAAGGAGCCAACAAAGATTTCTGAGTGAGTGATATGATCAGATAAACATTTGTGGAATATTGTTTTGGAAGCTAGCTATGTGAATTAGACAAAAGAAGGGATTGAAAGAAGACCAATTAGGAAGTAAGTACAATAGCCCAAGAAGGGAAGGAAAGGGAAAGGAGAGGAGAGGAAAGGAGAAGAGGGGGAGAGAAGGGAGGGAAGGAGGAGAGAACGGAGGAGAAGGAAGAGGAAGGGAAAAGGGGAGAGGAAAGGAAGGGAGGGGGAAAAGAAAAAGGAGGTAAGAAGGCAGGGAGGGAAGGGGAAAAGGAAGGGAAAAACAAAAAAAAGAGAAAGGGAAGGAGGGAGCAAAGGAAGAAGAGAGGGAAGGAAGAAGAAAAGGAGGGAGGAAGGGAGGAAAGGAGAAAGAGAAAGAGGAAGGGAGGGAAAGGAAATTTTTAGAAGGGATTAAAAAGAAGATAAGAATGAGCCTAGTGTATAACTTTGTATTACTACTGGTAGCATGAGAAATAAATTACAGAAATGATTCATGAGGCAGAATGAATACCTTGACAAAATGGAAAGAACACTTGGACCTGGATGATGGAAAGCCTGACTTTAATCAAATCCTAGCTCTGCTAATTATTATCTTTGTGGACTTAGGCAAGGTACTTCCCTCTCTGGACTCGTTTCCTAATCTGTAAGGGATTTATAAAAATTACTCCTATGAACCCTTCCAAATGCCATAGTTCCTGTAATATGAATACATTCACAAAGACCATAATGTGGAGAAGAAGAAAAAAAAAAGGCAGAGAAGAGATAAATAGGAAATACAGAAGGGTTAAACAGAAACCCTTGGCAAGAACTCTTAGCATTTGTTGAGGTTAACAAGGTTCCCTTGTGAAGGAGCATTTTGCATGGTCTATAGATGAGGGCAGAAACAAAGACCCTACTAAGAAAACTTGGAAAACTTTAGAACCAGAAACAGCAAATTTCATATGTTATTTTCACAAACATAAAAGCTCTTCTTTCTGCCCTGCCTTCTTTTTTTTATTAGAATAATATTAAAGCACCCCAAAAATGTTTCTGCATCTATTTTCCATGCAAGCAGTAGTTTTCCATTTTCTCAGGGGAAAGCAAACACTCTTCTGAGCTTAAGATAATGAAATTGAGAGACCATTAAGGCAAGATAACAAAAGATGAGATTGTAATCTTAGAGCCCAAAAGCCAGAGTTGGGGAGATGAAATTAATGATGTGAATTAAGAAGCTTTATCCATAGGCTTTTATAAATGACAAGCCAGTATTTTTCTACTTTAGAATAAAAGAATTATATGTGGAGTAGATGTGTGAATTATTCATGGGATCATAAGTATCTGATGGGACAAGAAGAGATCATTTTGTCTAGACTTTTGGTATTGAGAAAAACAGAATCCTAAATCCTAACTTTGAATTTCTGCTTGTGAGCTATGTGACCTTGGGCAGGTTACTTAAACCTCTACAAAACAAAAATGGAGAAATCATAGAATCTCAAAGTTGAAATGGAAATGACTTCCCACACTCCCCTGAAATTGTTCTCTTCTTCATTTATCATAGTTAAAATCTTCTCATCATCTTTGGTCATCCTTCTCTAGATATACTATAGCTTTTCAATGTCCTCCCTAAAATTTGGAGCCTAAAACAAACATAATATTCCACAGAAGGTCTGACTAGGACAGAATACAATAGGCAAAACATTATCTCAAATGGCATACTGTGATTCTATTTGTGCCACCTTAAAGAACATTCATTTTTTTTTTTGGTTGCCATTTCAGAGTTGATCCTTTCCAAACCAACTGCTTTTCTATCCATTCTTCTATTTTTATTATAATTGGACAGCTGATTTTTAAACCTAAAAAAGAGAACTTTTACGTACTACTATATTTTTCTTTTTTTAAACTAAGATCATAAGATCCTAGATTTGGAAGTAGGAGAAACTCAGAGATCACCAGATACTAGTCAAGAAGTAGCATAGGAAAATATAAAGAACACAGGACTTAGTTTAAGAGACTTGGGCTAAAATCTTTCCACTAACACCAACTACCTGGGTGATTATGGCAATGATTCTTAACCTCTCTGAACCTCAGTTTCTTCATCCAAAAAATGGAGATAATAATATCAATATGACCTTTCTCATAGGGTTGTTGTGGGAATCAAATGCAATAATTTTTATAATGTACCTTTTAAACCATAAAATTTCAGGAAAAATGTCAGCAGCTATCATTTGGACTATCATTTTAGTCTGCCAATATCTTATTGGATCCCAATTCTGTTATTCAACCTATATATCAGCTATCTTTCCCAAATGTGGACTATTTACAAATGTGATAAGCATGTATCCATGCTTGTTATTATTTTAATCATTCCATCTATTAATAAATACTTCTAATCAAGTTAATAAAATAAATAAAACAGTACAATTAAGTCATACATTTAAAAAGTTATATAGCACAGGGTCAAGGATAGAGTACTGTGGAAATATATTAGAGATCTTCCTCCAGAATGAACTGTTACTTTAACCTCCCCACTCATGTTTAGGCTAGAACAATAACCTGTGGTCTCTCTGCCACAAGTCTTCCCCTTCCAATCCAATCAAAGTGGTCTTCTTTAAGCCCATGTCATCCTCCCTTCCCCATTCAATAAAATTCAATGGCTTCTTATCGCCCGCAGGTTTAAATATAAACATCAAACAATCAAACCCCTTATTATCACCCATTGTTCCAGTTTTCTTATATTTAATACCATACACTGCCTAACTCACACAACCATACATACTCTATAGCACAGGGACACTGTCTAGTCTTTTTACTGTTTTTTTGAACCAGACATTCTTCTCAATTCTGGGCATTTTCACTGACTGTCTTCTATATCTAGAATGTTATCATTCTTCATTACCTCCTGAATTCTATGATTTCCTTCAAATCTCAGCTAAAATCTCACCTTTCTTAATCTTTCTTAATCTTAGTCCCTTTGCTTGCAGACCATGTCCTCTTTTCCCTTTAGGTATCTTGTTTACATATAGTTACTTTAAAGTTGTTTCCTTCATTAGACTGTGAAGTCTTTGAGATCAGGGACTCTCTTTTACCTTTCCTTGTACCTCCAATTCTTAGCACAAAGCCTGGTGCACAGTAGGCACTTAATAAGTGTTTTCTGACCAAATGACTGACATTGTTTTGGTGTAGTTGTTCATCCAATTCTGAATTCACCTTACTCTACTAGCATCCAAAGATATATAAGAGCCTGTCAAATATATTAGTGAAATCTTCTCTCACACGACTATTAGGGAGAGCAAAACAAGATTAAAAAAACAGAAGAATTCTGCAATTTAAAGTTAGATAATATTATTATTGTTAGGATGATGATGAAGAGGAGGAGGAGGAGGAGGAGGAGGAGGAGGAATAGTGGTATAGTGGATTCCAATCTTATTTTGTAAAAAAAAAAAAAAAAAAAGAGAGATAAAAATACCCACAGTACCTACCTCATAGAGTAATAATGATGAGGCTTAAATGAAATTATGTAGAAAAAAAATCTTGGAAAACTATAAAGGTATATATAAATGACTATTATGTCTAATTCAATTATGTTACTTACCAATCACATAATCTTGGACAAGACCTGATAGTTTCCTGAGTCTTAGTTTCCTCTTCTGTAATGTGAGGATAATAATACTTGAACTACTTAACAATTTCACATGCTATAAAGCAGTCAAATTGTGTATAAGGATAAAAGCTAAGGAGTCATTGGATTTAGTATGAGAATCAAATAAGTGCTATAAATTGGAATATGAATATATCATCATCATCACTTTGCATTCTATTATGCTTTCTTTTCCAGACTGTTCATAACACTTTCTCCTTTCCTATTTACTTACTAAGATATACAAAGAGGGTAGGGATTGTGTCATATTATGTCACAAACACCTAGCACATTGCCAATTCTATAAGATAATAACTCTTGTTAGTTGATCAATATAATCCCCCTTTTCTTGTTTGTGCTGGTTTTGCAAAAGGCCTTTTCTAATTCCCTCATTATTAATGCTTTCCTTATCCCTTTTAGACTACTTTGTATTTACAATGTATATATTTTGTGCTTATCTATCTATATACAAATTGTATTATTAAGGTCCTTGTGGCTAGGAAATCTTCTTTTCTATATATATATTTTTTTATTGTCAGTGTCTCACACATAGTAAGTGTTTAGTAGGTTGGGTTTTTGTTTGTTTGTTTGTTTGCTGAGGCAATTGGGTCACACAGCTAGGAAGTGTTAAGTGTCTGAGGCCACATTTGAACTCAGGTCCTCTTGACTTCAGGGCTGGTGCTCTATCCACTGCCCCACCTAGCTGCCCCTGTATTTAGTAATTTTTAAAGCTAACTGGAGAATATTCAAAACGCAGACTAAGTATAATGTAGGTAAAAGCTTCATTGCAATGATATTTATTATAACAAAAGTCAAAAGACTTAATAATTTCTTAACATTAAAGGGAAAAAAATAACTCAACTAGGATTTGACATTGAGATGAAAGAAGTTTTTCAACAGAGTCTGGCACACTGTGCATTCTTCCTTACCTTAGTAAAAGCTCTATAACATAAGCCACACAATTCCACCAGGTAGGCCAACGTGAAGACAGCATTTTGAATGACAAAGCTGAGAAGTTTTGAAAATGGTTCCAGCAGACTCTGAAATGGGATATGGTTGAAGAAAAATCAATTGTTGATTCCTTCAAAATAAAACAGAATTAAAATCTTACAACAATATAATAAGTCATAATTTTTAGCTTGGAAGACAGCTGGGAAGGCTATCTTTGTAGGCAGAAAGTTGTTCAGGCAAGAGCCTCCATGTTTATAATGCATCCTAGAAACAAAGCATTAGACATCAGAAATGTAGCTTCATGAAAGTACAACAATCTATCATTGCTATTGCTTGGAAGAAATCCAATTATTTTCTATGACATCATTTCCAAACCCAACCTCAGAAGTGACAGGCAACATGGCTCAGCTGGAAAAACTCCGAATCAGAGAACTGAATTGACTAGATAGAATGAAAGAATGAAAAAGAAATGTCTGCCATCTTGTGTTGAATTATGTTTCTTCATAAATACACATGTATATATACAAATATATGGACATATACATCCAACCTATGTGCCTAATATTACATACAAGGTATTATGCTAAACACTGAGGACATAAAATTAAAAACAAAACAGTTCTTGACCTCAAAGAGCTTACTCTCTTGGAGATACAAGAAGATGGAGCACCCAAGATGTAACCAAATCTATAACTACAAAGTATATACAAAATAATATAAAGTCATTTCAAGAGGGAGGATACTAACATTTATTAAATATTTACCCTTTACCAAGCACTGTTCTTGGTGAGGATGAAAAATGACAGCTCTTATGCCAAATTTGAGGGCATATGTATGATGCAAGTTAGAATGTGATAAATGCAAAGGAAGGATTTACACAAAGCCCAAAAAGAAAGAAAACTC
The DNA here is from genome assembly GCF_016432865.1 of Antechinus flavipes. NCBI lineage: Eukaryota > Metazoa > Chordata > Mammalia > Dasyuromorphia > Dasyuridae > Antechinus > Antechinus flavipes. Next base: position 295,204,399 of record NC_067399.1, on the reverse strand, counting down.
AAAATGGAGAGGTCATTTTCAGCGATAGGGCTTAGGGAAAATTTCATGCCTAAAGTAGATCATAAAAACAGAAAAGGATTTCAAAAGATAGAGAAATTAATACATGACAGAAAATAACCTATTTAGAATTCACAAAGGCAGAACAGGGTAATAGCTCAATAAAACATTTATTTATTGTCTAATATGTATAAGACACTATACTAGACCCTAAACCTCCCAAAAGTTTCCTCATCCAGGAATTCCCTGTACCAAGGAAATCAGAGATCCAGTTCTTATCCCTAACCTTAAATACTGCTTGTATTTTGGTTTGGTTTGGTTTGGTTTGGGCGGGGGGAGAGGGAAGGGGGGGTTAGCAATAATCACTGAAGTTTTATGAATAGAGGAGTGAACAGAGAGGTCAGATCTGTGTACTGTGTGACACAGATGTGTGAAGCAAAGATTAGAGAAGGGAGAAATTGAAAGCAGAAAGACTTATTTAGAAGCCTGTTGTATAGCTCAGGCCAGAGGTGATAAAGGCCTGAGTTTAAGCATGAGTTAAAGGAGGGGAGAAACTATTATAGACAAGAAGATAGCAACAAACTGGATATAAAAAGGAGGAAGAGATGAGAATCAAAAATGACTCTGAAGCTTTGACTCTAGGTGACTGGGAATGTGTTGGTACTACCAAGTAGAAATATGAAAATTGGGAGACATATTGATTTACCAAAAGTCCTCCCAAACCATTCTCCATTCGAATCCCATTCATTCATTAAAGTTATGTTCCATTATACTTTCTCTGACCAATCCAGCTATCTATAGCTATAGAGTTATCTAGATATATTTATATCTATAGAATTAATTACAAATGCATATCACTCATTTGGCAGTTATCAACTCCTAACAAGCAGAAGATAGAAACTATGTGGTATAAAGGAAATAACATGAGATTTGTAATCAGAAAACTTAGGTTCTAATCCTGGCTGTTTCATCTACTAGCTAATTACCTGAGAGATAACATAAATCCTCTTTGAGCTTCAGTCTCTCCTTCTATAAAATGAGGATAATAATGTTATCTACCTCAAAAATCTATAGTAAGGGTCAACAGGTTAATCATTTAAAAGAGGTTTAAAAACTGTTTTTACTGTAAAAACTTTATAGCAATATATATACATACATACACACACACACACACATACACAGACATATATATGCATGTATGTATTAGCTCTTGTTTGTTTCTTAATGACTGGAGTTTTAAATATCAATTCCCTAGACAGATAGGAAACTTCTTATACTTCTTTGTATCCTCACATCATATAACGTAGTAGTTTTGGTATGGTAAGTATTGAATAAATATTTATTGATCAAAGGATATACATTCAGTGTTGTCACTTATTCTGAACTAGTTAAAGATTTTATCTTTATGAGTCTGCTCAAAAATTTTAGATTCCAGAACTGTTTTACTCTATATTTGAATTGATCTCAACATATTTCCAAATATGACCTATGCTTATAACAAGCATGCAAAACCTACATAATCAATGAACTTCAGAGAAGATGAGATCTCAGAGATCACATAGCTAAAGTGGACTTAAAACAAGGATCTTCTCTATAATATTCAGTCTCCAAATGAAACTTTTATTAGTGAGGAGCCTATCACCTCCCAAAATAATCTGTTACACTCTTGGATAATTCTAATTATTGGGAAACTCTTTTTTCTTTTAAGTTGGAACTTGTCTCTCTTCAATTTCCATAAATTTGCCATCTTAGATAAACAGAACAATTTCCCTCTTCCAGGTGACAAATCTTCAAATGCTTAAAGATTATTTTTTTATGTTCCTACAAGAAAGTAGTATGGTGGCATGCAAAGAAGATTTGAAGTTTTACATGCTGCCCTTCATAGGAACCAGGTTAAAATGTAACTGGGAAACATTTAATAGAATAAATGAAAATATAGTAGAACAGAAATAATGTTAATTTGTGGTTTTCTAGGTCACTATGAAGCCCACAGGGATCCATCTCTACTTGAGTTTGATATCATGGGTAAAGTGGAAAGAGTTCTGGATTTAGAGACCAAGGCCCTGAAATGAAGATTCTACATACCCCGGCAAAGTCATTTCTCTTTGTTTCCTCATCTGAAAAATAAGTAGGTTGGACTGAGGGGCTTCTAAGAACAGACCTCAATTACATGAAACTTTTGAAAGGAGCAACATGCTGCCTATCCCTCCCACCTTTATGTCTTCCTCAAATCCAAAATAGTCATGGAGACTGAAATAACATTGTAGAGAGATCTAAATAATAACTGAAATACAACAAATCATTTCACAGACTCTGCCATATACCATCATGGTACTACACTCTAAGTTGGGAAGAAACAAGAGGGTATAAAAGAGACATTTAATAAACAGTTACTACTGATCCACAATGGTCCCACATTGGTTTTTAACTTAAAAATAATATTTAGATAAAGTTACATCATACATTTGAGAAAAAAGCACACTGGACTTTCTGTTAGAAAAAAAGTGACTTTGAAGAAGAAGCAGATATGTGACCTTGAATTAACTACTTCAGACTTGTTTCCTTATCTGTGAAATTGAACAATAATGCTAATGTTTGGGGCAATTGCACCTACCCAAACTGACTACTCAGGAGTCACTCCAAATGATGTACAGAAAGAATTTATTACAATCTCGAGAAGTGGACCATCCTGGCCTGTGGGCCCGAAAGGACAGCAAAGATACCCACAGGAGGAGAGTCATTCACTTGAAGATACTTACAACTTTTATACATTTCAGACAAAGAACCCCCAAAATCCCACCCTTTACAAACTGTGATTGGTTATATAAACCTTTATCTCCCTTTTGAGTCAATGAAATGCAGTGAAAAAGGTGATATACAGCTTTGGCCACTTAATTCCTCCTTTGGACAATGGAATGCAGTCCAGGTCTCATCTAAAATCACGTGACTGGGGCCTATAAGCCTGATCTACTTTAGTTAACAGTCTCTGATCAATATGTGCTTAATCTCTAAGTTCTTCACCTTTCCACACACTAACATTGCTTACTCCCACAGAGTGGTTCTGAGGACCATGTGAGATAACTGGAAGCAAAAGTATTTTGTAAATTGAAAAGCATGATATAAATGTGAACAATCATTATTTTTATGATTATTATCATTATTAAGAACATACCCTTGTAGCACTGGTGGTAGGTATCTTCAGGAGGCAGATCATTATTCTCAAACTGGAATCTAAAGAACACTGACCAAAAAATGAAAGAAGAGCAAAATCAATACCCTTTTTGTCCTATTTTGTTTTAGTACTTCCATGAGCATTCATCTTATTTTTTTAATTTAAAGTGTTATTGATATCATTTTTTTTATATCACAGTATTTTCCAACACTTCCCTCATAAAATCCTCCTTTCAAATACTGAAAAAACTGAGCCATACAACATTCCATACCCACAATCTTCTATATCTTTACCAGGCAAAGGGAAACATGCTTTATCCTTTATTCTCTGTGATTAAAATTGGTCCTTTTAAGTATTAATTTTAGCTTAAGAAAATTTTGACCTATAGTTCCTCCATTATTGCCTTCTAACCATCCATTTTAAAAAATAATTTTCTGATTTTAAAAAATAATACAATATCACAGCTCCTGAATAATTTGTTTCTTTTAAGAAATAATAGTTTATACAATAAATTGGTCATTTATCTTTAATATAGTCCAAAGCCAGAAATAAATTTACACATTAAATTTACATTATAGCCTAATAGGTATAAAATGTGCTATATTGAAGAAAATGCTAACCTAATTCAGAGGAGGCTTTCTCCCATAATTAAGAGAACCACTGTGGGCTTAGACATATAAATAGAATAAATAATCCTCAACTTCAAAGAATAGTTCAGTTGCATTTGCTCCCTTTCATAGTCATCAAAGCTAAGTTTAACGGAAGACAGAATGATTTTTACAAGGAAAAATCATGCCTCACTGATTAACCTACTAGTGTATTTGAGGAGACAAAAACATGGACATGGACTAGCCAAAGGACATCAAATAGGAATTCCAAAAGGTTTGAAAGCTTTTTTAAAAAAAACAATAACAACACTGAGTTAACAAGGGATTAGATAAATAGGGAAGTATTTTGTCAAGAATGGGTCAGTATCTTATATGGCATTTATAAAAATAAATTTTTACCTCTATCTATCAACAACATTTTATTATCTTTTAGCTACCAATGTTAAGCTGATGGAGCTAAGGCATGAGAAGATTTTTTTTTTTATGAAGCATCTCTTTGTATGTGGAAATAAAAGATAATATACTGTCAGCAACAATGAGCTGGAAGTTCTTAGTACAGTGCTTTTTATCTTGTTCTGTTTCTACTAAAGTTCAAAAACTCACACAGATCAAAAGTACTTTCTTTTGGGGTTAACTGTTTTGTTTCTTCTCTTTCAATCCAGAGTGAATTTGACATTTGCTTTTTTGTATATCCTTTTTCAAGATCCTAAACTGTCCCCTCAATTAAGAATTATGATAGTGTCTTTCCAACTGGCTGTAATGTTCCTGCAACTACATGAATTTTTGTCTCCCTGAAAACTAGTAGACAGATGGAGTTGAAAATCCATGTTGTCTTGGTGGTGAAGGACAGAAAAAGGCAATTGAACAGCTCATTTGGTCTCGATATTGTTTTTTCTACTTAGCTCTATCCAAACCAGTCTTTAATTGATTTAAATGCTCCTAAATGGCCCCCTAGAACATCATCCATCCATCTATCTAGCAGATGTATTAATAGTACTGTTAGTATTATCTGTATGATTATCATGTAGTACAATTGAAAGAGCACCATATCTACAATCAAAGAAGGGGTTTTATCATCTTAGGTCTAGTTCTTTATACCCAGTATGATCCTGAATAGTCACTTCCCCATCAAGTCTTCAGTATTCTTGTATACAAAAAAAGGACAAGATGATCTTTAAGGTTCCCTCCCTTAAGGTTATGAAATGGAACTAGATATCTATTCAACATAAAGGAAAATCAATAACTGACATGAATTCCAACAGATCTTCAAAATATTTTATTTAACAAACAAAAATATCGCTAATTTTATATTACAGAAACTAAAAAAATTTTACATTCAGAGGAACAAATAAAGATCTACAATAATACATACACTCCTCCACCAAGGAAGAGTGCAACACCTCTATAAAGGAGTCTTTGAAACGTACCTTGACCAACCTAACAATGAACCTCCCCAGAATTACACTAATCCATAAACAAAATAGGCCATGCATCATCAGCTCTGTATTCCTTTGTAGCTTGATAGAGCTTATAAGACCTTGTATTTTACTGACACAATTTTGGAGAACCTAAAGTTACTTCTATAAAGATGGTGAGGTGTTTAAATTCCCTCAACTGTAAAAAGAGGATATTTAAAGCATCTATTTCAAAGGATTACTGTTCTCTCTTCTTTCTTCTTCCTCATCTTATAACATTCAGATGCCTTTGGTCATCATCTCCTCCTTTACCTTTGTCTCACAAAAGGGCCCTCCTCCTTGTCAAGAATAGACACCTCTCTACATGCACATTTAATCCCATTCTATCTGAAGGCAGATATAGTAGATTTCATCTTTCATCATACTAAATCTCTTACTTATCTTCAACCTCTATCTACTGATTCTTTCCCCACTACTTACAAACACACTCATGTTTTCCTCATCCTCAAAAAATCTCCTGAACAATTCATCCCCACTAGCTATCTTCCTACAGTTCTTTCTTTGCTAGATAAACTTGAGAAACCTGTCTACAAAAGGTATCTCTACTTCCTTTTCTCTCATTCTTAACTCCCTGAAGTCTGACTTCCTACCTTGTCATTCCACTGAAACTTCTCTCTCCAAAGTTAAAAATTATTTCTTAAGTGTCATAACTAATGACTTTTTCTCAATTCCCTGTCTTGGACTCTCTCCACAATCTCTGACATAATTGTCTTCTTCCTGATACTCTCTTCTCCAGGATTTTGTGATGCATCTCCTACTTGACAGATTGCACCTTCTTGGTTTCCTCTGCATTACATTCTCATCCAGGTTACCCCTACACTACAGGTATCCCCCAAAGTTCTGCCCTGGCTCTTTACATCTCCATCTGTATTATTTTTGCTGATGTCATCAATTCCCACAGATTTAATTATCATTGCTATGCAAATAATTCTTAGATATATTTTTCCAGCTCTAACATCTTTTCATTATCTCCACTCTCACATTTCCAACTGCCTTTTGGACATCTTCTGATGAGACAACATCTGGTTATCTCATGGACATTTTAAATTCAACATGTCTAAAACTGAATTCATTATCTTTTCCCTCAAACTTTCCCCTCTTCTTATCCTCCTTATAATTGTCAAGGGTACCACCATCCTCCCAATAATTTAGGCTTATAAGGAAAGTGTTATCCTTGATTCCTTACTCTTTCTTGCCCCTTCTATTCAAGCAATTATCAAGTCATATCACTTCATAACATTCACTCTATGTGCTTAGACTTGATCTTTGAAGTTCTTTCCAATTCTCACATTTTATTATGTTTGCATTTCATAAAGGATAAAAAGAACTTTTATGAAAATTTTGTTTGGGAGTTCCAAATTTCTAATCATGCCATCATAGTCTCATGGTCATAGAACAGAAGGGAGCCTTAGACATAACATAATCCAAACTCCTCATTTTACAGATGAGGAAAGTGAGACTCAGACAGGTTAATTGATTTACACAAAGCTACACAAATAGTACTGTGAGAATCAGTATTTGTACCAAGTTTTTCCTGACTTCAAGTTCTGTATGTATCTACTATATTATGCTACCTCTCCTCTTCTCATTGAAGCTCTGAGAGAAGGCAAAGAGAATTGTCAAAAAAAATAATCATTTGTTTTAACTTGATGAATAAGTGATCAAGCACTTTTATGGTCATTATCCTAGTTTCCCCATGCTCACAAGGTCACAAATACAGCACTTGAAAGAAACAAATTATCTAGTACAAGCATTTTGTTTTTGGATGAAGAAACCGAGATTTAGTGTGGCTTGTTCATTTCATACAGGCACAAAGAAAAAGAGTTAGATCTTCTGATTTCAAATTCAACACATTTTCAAATGCAACATGCAGCTTCTTTAGAGAACAATCACTATTCTTTCTAATAACACCTACTACAATAAATCTCTTAACAAGCATAACCTAAAGACTGTGACTTTTAAACTCTTTTCATTCATGACACCCATTCATCTGAGAAATTTTTACATGACCCTAGTATATAGGTATATAATAAGTATACAAATCAAACATTTGCTGATAATAAGTCATAAGGAAACATTTTAAAACAGTAAAGCAAATTTGCATACTAATTAGATAGATGTGCTTGTTTATTTCTACATAAAGAATTAGTGGGCATATTTGATACCTTTTACTGTCACCAAATTTTTCATGACTCCCACATTCAGTTATATGGCTGACCCCATATGGAATTTCAGCCCATGCAGCAGTTTAAGAAGCACTGCGATAGATACTCCTTTGCTTGTTTATTAACTCTAAGAAAAACTGAAATAGATCATTTTCACCTCATAAGCTTGGGGAAAGTGCAAATAATCATTTTCTCTGGTTTTTGCCAAATAAAATTTTTCATTTGGAACTTTCCATGACACTAACATTTTACTAATAAGGTTTCTATTTCTTGATTTTGGGGTATCACAAGATTTGATCAATTCACCCAAGTGGAATGAATGCCTTGGAGAGTCTTAAGGGAATTCTAACTAATAGCAAAATATTAAAAAGAAACTTGATCAATCACTTCATACCTTTAGAGGTAAAACACAAGGCAGTTTGGTAAAGAAAGTCTGAAACTGGTTACTGATGGTAGTCCAGAGGTTGCTTGGAGAATCCATTGGCAAAGCTTCCATAAAAGTGGCAATGTTTTCTAAGCAGCGTAACATGGCACCCCCTGCTGGCAAATTCTTTTTGTTATTCAAACCCTAGAAAATACAAAAGTGTAGGATCTGAGCTTCTGAAAGATTAAAAATGCATACATTGTATCATATACTTTACAACTATTCTTTTAAGTCACCAACAATTACTAACTTACTTCAGTATTTCAAGGACCCATCATTTTATCAGTATGGGTTCTACCACCAACACAAACTAATTCTTCTGCTGCTTGGTAGACTGTTTTTATGAGTTGCTGTGACAAAAATGATTCATTACCTGGTGGTCAATCTTCTGGTGATATCTTCATTCCACTAAGTAAAGCTAACTCCTAGATAATTGACATATAACATTTATCTAAAGGCTTTCCTCTTGGTAAAGAACTTGTGCTTGTGCTCCAATAGCATGATCTTTGAGAATTCAAGATCACTTCCCTATCCTGATGCATCAAAGAACTTTAGTCAAACACAAAATCACCCAAAGTCAGGGAAAGAAAATGAGAGAAAAATAAACAGAAACAAAAAGAGAGAGACCTAAGGTGTATCCATCCATTCAGCAGACACTTATTAAGCACTTAGTCTGAGCAAGGATTTTTGCTAAGCATTTAAAGAATAAAATAAAGTTCTTCCCCCAAAGAATAATGGGGAGGGGATTCAGAGGCAGGAGGAAAATAAGCCTGCTTTGGAAACAAATCTCCACTGATAATCAACAAATCCAAGTTCCCTGTGTTTTAGATCAGCTGTAGAATTAGGGTGTCTCTCTTTGTCTATTCCCTGAGGCTTTTCACCTGTTTCTAAATTAGACTGCAGGCATCTGTTTAGCACTGCCTCTGGACAGAAGTTGTAAAGGCCCAAAGTATCAAGATAGTTGCTGCTAAGTCTTAGGGAGGCTTATGGAAAGAGCAACAAGATCTTGAACGTATATATACTCATTTGGATTTCTAATTTCTATGTTCAAGTGCTCAGAAAACATTTTTAAGGCCTTATGTAGAAGTTATCTAGAAATTATCATAAGTTTTATACTTCCATGGAGATTAAAAAAAAAAAAAAAAGATATAGGAACTTCCAGGTTATATGAGCAACAAGATATAGGATTGGATATTTTCTCTGAACCCCATGACCTCTTAAACCTCTCCAAAACAGAAATTGTATGCCAAAGATAAAGCAACTTTAAATTGTTTAGAACAAATTCAAAATGAAAGTTTAAAAAGAAACCTGAACTGACATTCATTGACCCCGAGATCACTCAGAACCTGTTCCTCATCTCCCACACTGTTGACAATGAGGCTGTCATAGAGGCCCAAGGACCCAACAGAAGCTTACAACAAAATTTATTCTTACACACTAAACTCTCTCTCCCTTTTCTCTAGTACTGTATAGAGCTTCGGTGTCCAGGCGCAGAATTTTACTCACTCAACAGGGAGTTTAGTCATAGCCCTTCAGCAGTAAAAGCCTGCTGAGAACTCTAATCTAGAAGCACCACTGCAGCAAAGCTCCAAACTGCTAATGCCAGAGAAATGAGAAGCAGAGGGAATGGGACAATACCAACATAGGACACTGTGCAGGTGGGAGGTTGTGCAGCATTTGACATAGCCTGAAGAGAAAAATACAGCATTCAATTAGGGCCAGTTCTGAGCATCCAAAAGTCAATTGAAGCAGAGAAAGAAGAAATCCATATAGAAGAGGGATTAGTTGTTGATGGAAAGGTTCTATAGATGCTTCTTTCACTAGATGATTTTGTGTGGATTACATTGAGTCTCAGAACATTAGAAGGCCTGTCCTCAGTGTAATATTCAATCATTCAAACAAAACTGTCCTTCCCATTTATGTAAACAAAACCAAAGGGATGAAGAAAATATTTTTTAATTGATGATCTTGCACTCAATAGACAACTGCTGCATTAGATGCTAATGAGATCATGGATCTATTCAAATAGTATACCTTGAATTAATATGCATAGTAATCTATAGTCATTTAAGTTATTTAGAGCTTAGGGCTAATGAGTTATGGGTTTTAACCCCTTTGTTCCAATTACTGTTGTTCTATTCCATAAGCTCTAACTATTTAAACTGTATTCAGTAGAAGGTGGCAACAATCCAAATAGGTCCAAAGAGAGTATTCTGAACATAAATTTACATCAACTTTTCCCACGTCCCTGCTTTTGGGCTTCCTCTTTTTCAGAGATTCCCTAATCCTTGAACTCTGAGCAACTAACCTACCCACTTGAAACAATTCCTTCAATATCATCATTCCATAGGAAATGGACTGGTAACAATATGACATATTTTTTAAAAGAGGAAAGATAATTTTTTAAAAAAGCAATCAACAAGCCTGGCCTTTAGATTATTCCTTATCTTCTTGTCTCTAGTCTTGGGTCTTTCTGCTGTTGGTAAGGATTAACCTTTCCTCCAGACCAAGGATTTCCTTAATCCCTGAAGGGTGCAGATAATGCTTCAGGCAGTAAAGTTAGTCATCTCATAAATACATATCTTGATCATAAGAGACACTGGCAAGAGAGTGGATGACTCAGTATACTAGTATGAAAAAAGTGGAGGAATATAGACATGTTAGAATATGTATAAATAGTTTCATCTTTGAATATCAAGGGCAACAGTTTGACTATCCTCAACAAAGATTCATACATTACTAGGCAGAGGAAACTTATGAATCCACTCTCCAATATCCCTGAAGACTGGTCACAGTACTAACGTAACTAGTGACATTTCATAAGGTGGTGCAACCCATTCTTACAGAACTCTGATTATTAGAAAATTATTCCGTATATTAGACTAAAATTGCCCACTTCACTCTTGTTCATTTTCCTCAAGTCTTCCCTCTGGAGCCACATTTAATAAATCTCTTCCCTGTTTCTTATGACAGTCCTTCAGATGCTAGAAGGTGGCCAATATGTATTCCCTAAATCAATTAAACAGGAAAAGAGGAAAACTCAATCATTGTAATACTATTCTACTTTTTGGATCTTATTCTGGTTACAGCCTACCTTTCCAAGTCAATAAATAGAATGATGAACTTGAATTCAAGAAGACCTGAATGCAACTCTTGCTTCAGATACTTAATATCTATGTAACCCTAGGCATATCATTTAAATTTCTCTATCTCAGTTACTCTCTATATAAGATGGGGATAAGAATAATCTGGATATGTCTTTTATTGCTTCCATCAGAGAGACCCCTTTAAATTAGAGTCCAAATAGACTTATTCATTAGGAATCTGAGGTAATACTAATCCTGGAACACTAGGAAACCTCATTCCTTTATTAAGGAGATAGGCAACTTCAGAGCAAAGAATTCAAGACAAAATGTTAGGGCAAGTTTAGGATGGTAATAAAGATCACCAGTTTCTATAGCCTCAGCCTACTGACCTCATGAAACTTACTCTGATCCCTCTAGCTAGAAGATAGTCTTCCTTTCTTCATTTGTCCATACCTCTCTGATTTCTCTTTCTACTTTTCTAACTTTAAAATGTGTTACATTAATTAGCACAAATATCAAATATGAATTACAAGAGTACAGGAACAAACTTTGCTTTTGTTTTTTGTTGTTGTTTGTTTTACTATCCAGAATAGAGTCTTAAACATAATAGGTATTTATCAAGTTCTAAGACGCTCTATAAGTGGGCTATACTCTTAACACTATTCTCTAAATCCATCTTCAAGTACCAAATATGAGCCAGAGACTCCAAAAAGCCCCACTATATAAGAGAATACATACATTATCTGTTTTAAGGAAGTTAGGGAGTGAAAACTTTCAAGGAAAAGGAAATTGATTTTTTTTTCATGTACTGGTATTTTTAAATTGCTCCTTTTGGTCTACAATTTAAGTTAAGATTTCAAATGTCTTTCTGGAAAACCTACCTCCAACAGCTGACTGAGAGCAGCAATAGAACTAAGTTCATTGAAGTCCATGAGAGATGTAGCTAAGGTTCTTAAAAAGCTCCCATCTGGAAAGACAGCAATCCAAGTTAGTAGGGTTTCAGATCTGAATGACTGGTCACATATTAAATGTCTGAAAAAAATACCTTTTATACTGCTCTGGAACAGCTGTGGGAATATCCCATTGGGTGCTAACTGATGGAAGATACAGCGAAGAAACTGCTTTGCCACCCCTGCAGCATTACCCGGGATCATCATGCTGGGATAAATGAAGGAGAAAAAGTACAAGATATCAAGAAACTTTTTCTCATTCTTCTAAATTCCAAAAAATGTTTGCATCAGGATTCATATTAATTCTCTTCTTGCAATTCATGCTAGATAAAGTGAATATGGTCATTACCTAACTCCAGTAATAGTGAAAATTTAGAATCACAGAAATATAGAAGCATGCTATGCTTGAGCTAGAAGCAACTTTAAATATTTGAGGCCTAGTTGCCTAATTCTGAGGTGAATAATCCTTCTATTCTATTACATTGTTTCATAACCCAAAGAAAGTCAACAGATATTCTAAGAGACCTACTAACTCTTATCAGTTTTTTCCAGAGCTAACAAATGTTTATGGATCTAAACTAAATCTATTTTGTTCAAATGAAAAAAATCTTGAAAAATACTCTAAAGATGTAAGTTCCCATCTCTTAAAGAAGCAATCAATGCATTTCTCTTCAAAAGGTGCTCTCTTTAGGCATTAAAGAGTAAAAAAAAAAAAAAAAAAATCAAGTATTCCAGATCATGTCAGAAAGAAAAGGAAGAAAAGGAGAGAGGGAGAAAGGAAGAAAAGAAGAGAGAGAAGGAAGGAGGGAGGGAAGGAAAGAAGGAGGGAGGGAAAAAAGGGAGGGAAGGAAGGAGGGAGGGAGGGAAGAACAAAAGGTCAAGAATTTCAAGGGAATTAATGAAAAAAATACTAATAAAGATGACCTAACTGTGCCAGACTTAAAACTATATTATAAAGCAGCAGTCATCAAAATCATTTGGTATTGGCTAAGAAATAGAGAAGTTGATCAGTGAAATAGGTTAGATTCACAGGACAAAATAGTCAATGACTATAGAAATCTAGTGTTTGACAAACCCAAAGACTCCAGCTTTTGGGATAAGAACTCACTATTTGACAAAAACTCCTGGGAAAACTGAAAAGTAGTATGGCAGAAACTAGGCATTGACCTGCACCTAACATCATTTACCAAGATAAGTCAAAATGAGTTTATGATTTAAACATAAAGAATTATATTATAAACAAATTAGTTTATTATTATTATTATTAGGATACTTTACCTCTCAGACCTGTAGAGAAGAAGGGAAAAGAAGGGAAGGAAGGAAGGAGGGAGAGAGGGAATTTTGAACAAAATTCTCCAGACTCGCACTCAAAGCCATTATTAACTTTCTGTTAGAACTGCCAGAGCTTATACTAAATAGCACAGCCTTAACTAAAGGCAAACTTTTAAGGTCACCTCCACACCACAGTTAGAACTTTTCTGAAAACACAACTCAGATAATGGAAGAAAGAGGATTCTCTAAAATGTTATATTCAAAAATTTATACAAACACTAACATCCTGAAAGAATTACTATAATCTTACATGTTTTACATTCTGAATTGTAGTAATAATATACACTATATTACTAAATATCAGTTGAAGGAACTAGCCTAGAAAAGACTTGGAGAGATATCAATTTTGTCTTCAAATATCTGAAGAATTTTCATAGTAATTAGACTTCTTTTTCTTGGTCCTATGATTAATAGTTTAAAATGACAGGGAAGGACCAGCCAAGATAGTGGAGTAGTAGGAAGAATTATAATCATGATTCTCTCACAACTATTCAACAAAGATCTAGAAAATGCACCAAAATAGCTAGTATTTATGATGTATGAGATACTGTACAAAGTGTTTTACAAATATTATTTTATTTGATCCCTTCAACAACTCTGGGAGGTAAATGCTATTATTATCCCCATTTTACAATTAAGGAAATAGAGATAGGCAGAGGTTAAGTGACTTGACCATGGTCACAGAGCTAGTAAATGTCTGAGATTAGATTTGAAACTTGTCTTTCTGACTCCAGGGCAACTAGGTAGCACCAATGGATAAAATGTTAGGCCCTAGATCAAGAAGACTCAAATTCATGAGATCAAATCTGGCCTCAGATACTTACTAGCTGTGTGACTAAGGGTAAGTTACTTAGTCCTGTTTGACTCAAGTTTCCTCATCTGTAAAATGAGCTGGAGAAGGAAACATCAGACCACTTAGGTTGGGATCATAAATAGACACAACTGAAAAATTACTAAAAAAAAAAAATTTAACTTCCTGACTCCAGGACCAGAATTCTATTCACTGTGAATTCTATTCACTAGGGCCTCGTACCACAAGTGCTGATCAGAAAATGTAAGAAAAAATTACAGTAAATCCTAATTATCGCCCAGGTGAACATAAGAAAACAGAGTGAGATTCACATTCACGCAGGACATTCCAACTCAGGGACTGGGCAAGGGAAGACATAGTGCAATGCAACAGATCTGGAACAGAGGGGTCTGATCTTATGCAGAAAACAGGAATAGGGATCAACTAGAAATTATCATTTACTACCCAGTTCTAGGTAATAGATTTAGTACAGATTAGTGAAGGAATCTTCTCCTAGATGTGGTAGTCCAGGATAAGGACCACATCATGATCAAGGGCCTTAGGCTGCATACTAAGTAAGGAACAAGTACAAAAGCAAGCAATGATGTGGTTAACAGAGAAAGCCTAAAGTACTGCTAAGACTTTAATATTCATCACACCTCTCCCATTGGCAGTTCTAACCATTGGCAGTCTTTGTTTAAAATGTTCTCATCATGAAGTTGTCCTCACTCAAACCCATACCAGTGCTCATGTGCAGACAATTGAAAGAATGACCAAGTAAAGAGAGGAATTAATGTCGGTACTAATTGCAATAAACAAGATTTTGTCAGAGATGCAGCAAATGGAATTCAGTACCTATTTGGAAGTGAAACATGCTGTTGTGAATGAAGAAGCCAACTTTGAAAAAAAAAACAAGTTTAATTCAGTGTGAACTGTTAAAGACTGAACTGGAGAGAGAGAAAAGTTGATTTGCAAAGGAACTTGTAGTCAAGCAAGAACAATAATTCAATGAAAAAGAAGTATTGAAACAAGAGATAAAAAAAAAAAAACAGGAAGACCTGGGAACAATGATGCTCAACTTATCTCAGAATATGGCTCAACTAGAAGCTCAAGTGGAGAAAGTTACAAGAGAGAAGCTCTCAATAGCTAATCAGTTAGAAGAAGCTCAAAAGAACTGGAGATCATTATTGAACAAAAAGTAGATAATTTTGATTATATTAAATTAAGAAGTTTTTGTACAAACAAAACTAATGCAGACAAGAATAGAAGGGAAACAATAAACTGGGAAAACATTTTTTACATTCAAGGGTTCTGATAAAGGCCTGATTTCTAAAATACATAGAGAACTGACTCAAATTTATAAGAATTCAAGCCATTCTCCAATTGATAAATGGTAAAATGACGGCTGAATAAACTATAGTATATGAATGTTATGGGATAGTATTGTTCTATAAGAAAGAATCAGCAGGATGATTTCAGAGGTCTGGGGACTCTTGCATGAATTGGTGAAATGAACAGAACCAGGAGATCATTATACACAGC
Organism: Antechinus flavipes; assembly: GCF_016432865.1. Classification (NCBI taxonomy): domain Eukaryota; kingdom Metazoa; phylum Chordata; class Mammalia; order Dasyuromorphia; family Dasyuridae; genus Antechinus; species Antechinus flavipes. Next base: position 295,188,858 of record NC_067399.1, on the reverse strand, counting down.
AACAACAAGACTATACAATGATCAATTCTGATGGATATGGCTCTTTTCAACAATGAGATGATTCAGACCAATTCCAATAGACCTGTGATGGAGAGAGCCATCTACACCCACAAAGAGGACTGTGGGAACTGAGAGTGGATCACAACATAGCATTTTCACTCTGTTTATTGTTGTTTGCTTGAATTTTATTTTCTTTCTCATTTTTTTTTTTACTTTTTGATATGATTTTTCTTCTGCAGCAAGATAATTGTATAAATATGTATACTTATATGGGGCTTAACATATATTTTACTTTGTTTAACATATATTGGATTACATACTATCTAGGGAAGGAAGAAGGGGAAGGAACACAAGATTTTTTCAAGAGTCAGCATTGAATAAAAACTTCAACAAAAAACAATTGACTTATCAGACAATTGACTAGAGTCAATCAGAGCTCGGGAACCGGTGGAAGAATCCAACTTTTAACTGAAAAAAGATGAGAGGGATAGCTGGAAGCTAGAAGGAACTGCACATATATGTGGCAGGATATAAGTCTTCTAAATTTAGAAAGAAATAACAGGGCAAAGGGATAGGTTAGAGGGGGGAAACATAAAAGAGGGTTCCTAATAGGTGAGCAGGTTAAGGTATAGGAGTGCAAGATAGTGGTAGAAGAAAAGAAAAAGAATAAGTAGGGATAGGAATGGGATGAGAAGGATAGTGAGGAAACATAGAAAGAAGAAAAATATACAAGTAACTATAGCTTAGAATATGAATGGGATGAATTTACCCATAAAATGGAGACTGTTAGATTTAAAAATCAAATTCAAAAATATGCTGTTTTTAGGAAATGTTATAAAAATGAGAGATGAACTCAAACATAAAATAAAGGTCAGGAATAGAGTTTATTATATAAAAAAGTAAGAGTAGTAATCATGATTTCAGATAAAGTTAAAGCTAAAAAAGATTTAAATCAAAAGAGAAAAATAGGGAAACTATACTCTGTATAAGCCTTATTATTCAATATTGTTTTAGTCCACTTAAAATTACTAGACAGTATAAAATACCTGAGAGTACACCTGCCAAAACAGACAAAGGTATTATATGAATATAAATTTATATAAACATAAAACACTTTTTATACAAATTAAGTTAGATATAAATAAGTAATATGTATTGTTTGAGGGTAGGTAAAGTCAATATACTTTAATGACAATTCCACCTAACCTATTTATACAGTAACATACCAAATAAATTTCTAAAAAGAAGGGAGGGTCTTATTAAGTTAGAAATTTGGCAGCGTTAAGGTAAAGCTAGTAATCATGGGTAGGGACACAAAAAGTGAGGGAAGAAGACAAGGGAGGGATCCTTGGGTGAAGGGGAAATTAAGTAATAACAAGGGAAGTTATAGAGCAGAATTTAATTAAAGAGTCAGCAGGGAAAGGAAAGATGTATGTATGTGGGGGGATGAGTGTATGTATGTATGCATATATCTACATATGTATACATAAATACATCTTTTCTTAACTTTAGCTTGCATGGGGGAGAGGAGGGAATAAAAGAAGGAAAAATGAATAAAGTTAATAAGGAGTGGCAGCAAGGAAACAAAGAACAATTTACAAGGAAATTAGGAAAAAATGGACATTTATGAATATAATTTCTTCTGTTAATAGAAATACTTTCTTGATCTGGTAATTTGTTGTTATATATTTTGAATCTTCCTTGATGTTCTGGTGGGCATATGATAATGTTCTTTTTTGTTTTGTTTTGTTTTTTTTTTATATTTGTTTTGCAAAATGGGTAATTTTGATCATTTTATATTAAAAATTTCTTGTGTAAATACATTTATTGTGTAAATAAAGCCTATGCAGCCAAGAATAGAAGTAATACAGAAAAATGGAGGAAATCTTTCATAGACAATCTCTCAGATAGAAAGTGATTAGGTTGGAATATTGCTGTGGTGTAAGAAATGATGAGCTGGTTAATACTGGAAAAACTTGGACTTAAGAAAGAAAATATTTTCCACCTTCAGAGATATAGATGACAAGTGGAAATAAACAATATAGTTATATACATATATATGTATGCAAATATACATATATATATACATATTTAATTGTAGCTTTCTGAAAGAGAAAAAAGTAAAGTACACAGCAGAGAAAAAAGAAAACCTCAAAGAACCATAGAATAGCTGGACATCTTTAAAAACAATATGCCATTTATATAGATTCTTTTGAAATGGAAATTTATTGCTTTATATTGAATCCCCTCACATTTTACTGTGTACATAGCAATGATTTTTTTCTTTTCTATTTTTTATTGAAGTTTAAAATAAAATTAAAAACTTTAAAAAGAAAGAAAAAAGAATGACTTCTGAATAATCCAAGAAGACTTATTTAAAGTGACATAAAGTGAATGACATTATAAAAACAAACTACTTTGAAAGATTTAATAACTCTAATCAATGTAATGATCAATCAACAATTCCATAAGAACAATAATAAAGAATGCTACTCTTCTTCTGACAGAAGTAATGGACTCAAGATACTGAGAGAAAGATACATTTTTATATATTAATGTTTGTTTTGTTCAAATATGCATGTTTTCCCAAAGGTTGTGTTTTTAACATTTTTCAAAGAGTAGTAAGGAGAGAAAGTAAATTCTTGTTCATTTAAAAAATACTTTGTAAAAGAAATTCCAAGAAAAGAGATTTCAAGACAATAGAATGAAAAATTTCCTAATAATTAAAACTGCCCAAAAAAAAAAAAAAAGAATGAACTATATTAGTGGATTAGTGGATTCCCTATCACTAGAGAATACAAATATAATATAGACAGGATTAATACTTCAGGTAGAAGTTGAACTAAGTGACCTATGATCCAAAAGAGTCTGTTTTTCTTTTTTCCCTTGAGGAAATTGGGGTTAAGTGACTTGCCCAGGGTCACACAGCTAGGGAGTGTTGTGTCTGAGATTAGATTTGAACTCAGGTCCTCCTGACTTCAGGTCAGCCTTCAGGGCTGGGTGCTTTATCCTCTGTGCTACCTAACTGCCTCAGAGTCTGTTATTCTTTAAAGTGCATTCAAATTTGTATTTCAAATCATGTCTCATCAATTTCAATCTTTGAGACTTTGTGGAATCTTTTTAGTGACTATAATAGACACAGTTTAAAACAAAAGATTACATTTTTTCCTGGAACTAAATTTAAAAAGCCATTTCATTTCAGTTCATGTATAAGTTATATTAAGTTAACATGGTGCATTTCTAATGAGTTTTGGGACCTGGGTAATGTAGCTTACACAAAAAGACAAATCAGCATCTAAAAATACCCAACAATTCAGGAACCTGCATCTATTGAACACATTTCTATGTTACCTACAGCCTTGTTCTTTTTTTTTTTTTTTTTGGGGGGGTGGGGAGAGAGGAACTAAATGACCTTATGTTATCATGCAAAATTAAGTCAAATCTTATTTATATTTTTAACTACAAACACTGTCTGCAATTTCCCGACCTCGCTAGGATCTGATCTTAATACTCACAAACACAAGAAATTCATGTCACAGTTATGAAACTGAGGAAGCCCTATAATAAAACTCATGTATTTTTGAAAATATCAGGGTTCCATTAAAGAAGTGAAAGATGAGAAAATGTTTCAGGAATCAGAAAAAAAAAAAGAATTCCAGAAAAAAATTTAACCTGATGTCATAAGAAAGACAGATAACTTTATAATAAAAGTATTATGCATATCCTAAAATTCATAAATAAAAGCTTTATTATGAGAATTATAGTAACAATAAATATAAGAATGATAATATGAGGGTGCTGTTGAAGTCAGGGATGCTAAGAACCCACAGATTTTAAATCATCTACAAATATTGTTATAATTAAGAACAACAAAAATCATTTCATACTTATATAAGTGCTTTAAAGTTACAAAAGAATTTCATAACCAGCATCTTGTTTGATTTTCATAGGCCCCTTTGAGTTGGGTGATATATATAGATATAGCTATAGATAGATGTGTGTGCATACAGTTCAATAAATCAATGAATTTGTGTTTTCATTGATTTGGGCATTTCATCTACCAATACAAATCTCACCTCATCCTGTGACATTTTTTACATGTTTTTCCACACATGTTCTATAGAATATTTACCCAATGTGATGGAGGCCTTACTCTAATTCATTTTATGTTTTATTGCTATTAGTGAAGCAATTAGTCTGGCTGATTATTACCACTTGTACTCAAAATGATTGGCCTACCTCTGTTTCAGTCATCTGTCTCCTCAATAATATCCTTTACGCCTCTTCTTCCTTAGTGGAAATGGAACTATGTAGCCTACCATACAATCTTGTACTACTCTTTGAGTCACCAGAAATTTTGAGGTAATCAAGTTATCTATTTCCATTTTACATTCTATTCCCAGTTTATAAATGAGAACTTTTATATAATGAGAACTTTTTATAAAAGTTCAAACCTAGTCTCCTATTTCTTGGAAAACATGTACTGTCTATAGTATTTCTTTCCTTCCTAAAAGGACAGCAAGAATGCAAAAAGAAAGGGTAGAGAAAATGTATTTGGCTTACTTTGGGACCTTACCTTTCTGCTTGGTTGGAGAAACTGGTGCTGGATGCCAATCTAAACAAAGTATCAAAAAATAATGTCACAGGAACATCCTGGCCTTAGCCACAGAACATAATATCAGGAAAATTACAAATAGACATGGACCTAGAACCATCATTAAATGATCCATAATCAAACTATGCATTTTAAACCAGAAATAACCTTAAAAGTCATTTAATTCAACACTTCATTTTACAGAAAAGGAAACTAAGTAACACAGGGGGTAAATGCCAGTCAGGGTTAAAGTGCAGGTCTTTTATCTCTAAATTCAGACTTATTTTCACAACATTGTACCATCTCCCATTAGTCCTTTCAGATAGTGCCCCCAAAAGATGGCCTGGTTCCAACCAACCCATCAAAATTATTTCTAGTATCAAGTTATATGACTCCTAGCCAGCATAATTTAGAGTATTTTATGTGAATAGACAAACAATTTAAATAGTACCTAATTTCATCCCATCCAAAGTTCCCCCAGAATACATGCCAATTAATTTTTATGATAGTAACTGGTCATCATATCTACTTAATAAAAATTTTTGTTTCAAGTAATATTCCAAAGGAAAATGTATTCTATGTAATGGAGCAGGGGCAGGGAGAAGGGTAATGTAGAGCAAGAGTTAACTCATTGATTTATTCAGTACCTTGCACATAGTAGGAATTTGATAAATATTTGTTTTCTTTCTGATACCCAAACTAAAATCTAATTAATTCTGACTGGCTAATTGATAGTAAATATAATCATCAGGCAGAGCATTCCAATGGGGACTCACTGGCAACAACATTAGAAAGATATCCTTAACCCTTCACAATTAACACTAGAACCTCAAGGAAGAAATATCTAGGGTCCCCCTGTGGATTCAGCAGTCACAGAAAATAGAGGTTTGGCAGAGACATATCAGAGACTGTGCTACAGAGATACATGACAGAATTCATTTCATTCACTTTAGTCCATTTTAATATAACTTATTATTTCTTGGATTTAGTTATATAATATAGATCAAGTCACTTCTCCTAAAATGCAGCTATCCATAGTAAACAAACAATCAGGATATAATGAAGCCTGTAATAAAGGGCAGCCTTTCTCACATCTCTCATTTGCTGTACCTTAAAGTATTTAGTATAAAGTACCTTTTTACCAAGATGAAAGAAAGATAAAATTTTAATACAGTAAGTTTTGCTTAAGGAAAAACTTTCTTCAGAAGATTCATCTTTAAGTAGGTTTCTCTTTGTTAGTTATCTGTTTCATGGGATGGTACCATTCTAGGTTAATAATTCTGTCTGTTACACACACACACACACACACACACACACACACATATAATTCATTGGTATTGATAATAAAGAATAGTGGAAACTCTCTAAATGAAAATTCATTTCTTGAATCCATCAGATAGATATGAAATAAATATTACCTCCCAATTATTCCAAGCTGGGATGGATGATAATATAGAGAAGTAAGAATTTTAGTATTTAACTTCCTGGTCCTTTACTCTAGAAATTCACATGGAGATAATTTGGACTTTTTAGATACTCCTCTGTCCACATGGCAATATAGCTTCCACTTTTTTGCTTCCACTTACCATATAACCTTGGAAGATAGGGTATAATACAAACAAAGCTTGATAGTAAGGGACTGAAAGTTGTGGCTACTTTTCCCTTGATGTAGTCTCCTTCCCAAAGTGGAAGGAAGAACTTCTAGAGGAGAGGAGAGGAGGCAAGAGAGGAAAAAGCAGGGAGAGGGAGTGGAGAAAAAGGGAGAGGCAGGAATGACAGTGGATCTTAAATCTACTCAAGTCTATTAACCTTTCCTTTTCTTGAAATATGCAAAACCTACCTATCTTTTGAGTCCCAGGTCAGGTCTTAACTTCCTCTGATATTTGTCCTGAACACCTCCCTACCATGGGAATACATCCTTTTCCTGAGCACCTATCACCCTTATTCCTTATTGCTCATTTGGTGTTTATTTGTATATTGCTGTGAAAAGTCTCAACTGTTTTCAGCATTCATTTCACTTCTATCCTCAGCTAAAGCATAAGCTACAAAGGGAATTTGTTTGACATATCTTGCCACAGTATTAAGGGAGGTATTACATAAATTATTCCTGAACTGAATGACATTTTATCCCCTTGCCTAAAAAAACTAATATTACAGCTAGAATTTAACAATTAATTGCATCTAATTTTACTACTTATCTAGTAGAGTTTCTATGGGGGAAGTGATTTGTAAACTCTAAAGTGCTATATAAATATGAGTTATTTTTAATATTACAGTTATAGACTTACTATTATTTAATGTTAATTGTTTCAGCCCTTCTTGGCTATTTATATAATCCAAAATTATCAGCACAACATTGAAATGTATACATTTTCTTTTCTTTTTAGGTTCTTTCCTTACTCTTTAAACAATTTCCCTTCTTTCCTCCTGGAAATGCCATCAATTTCCCTATTTCTGTTGAGGGCACCACCATCCTCCCAGTCATCCAGGTTCGTAACCTTGGAGTCATTTTTGATTCTTCCCTTTCCCCTAACCCCCATATCCAACTAGTTGCCAAGTCCTGTTAATTCCACCATCACATCTCAATCAAACCAGAAAATCACAATATTACATTAGAGATCCTCTAATTTAGAGCTCCTTAAGCTTTTTCTACTTGTGACCCTCTTTCACTTGAGGTATTTAGGTATATACAATAGGTATATAAATTAAACATTAGCTGATTATGAATAATAACAAAATTTATTTTAAAACAATTCTTTGCAATACATATAATTTTACCATTTATTAAACATGAAAGCAAATTTGCATACTAATGAGATGATGTACTTGTTTATTTTTAAAGAAAGAATTAAATCTGGATAGAATAGTTGACACCTTTTATTATTGCCAAATTTTTTGCAATTTCTACAATTCAGTAACCATATGGGGTCACAACCCACAGTTTAAGAAACTTTGCTCTAGCTCAACCTCATCATTTCACAAATGTAAAAGCTGAGAAAGCCACATAACTAATTAATGGCTGTCAGGAGCTTTCATATGTTTAGCTTCTAAAAGATCTATCACATTAGACATGTTTGTCCTTATAAGCAGTCAGAGCTAACTAAACTTAATTCATTTATCATTCAATCAGGGCAAAGCAATGTATTCCTAAAGTTATTTCTTTTCCTTCATTTTTCAGGGCTAGGTTAGTTTTTGAAATCTGCTATATTTATTCCTTGCCCTACTCTATAGATGCTATTACTTCCAAATACACTTCTGTTCGTTCAATAAAACTAGTTCATGGGTTTACCAAGAGAGAGACCACCCAATACTAGCATATGTTGCCTCAGTGCTTACAGAAACAAAGCTTGAAGTTCTTCTCTGAAATTGTGTCACAATATCCAAACAATAGAAAAATTCACTGTGTTCAATAAAAATTAAAGCAAACAAAAGCAAAAATCACATGCAATAAAATCTTGTCAGCCCAGTTATTTGGTATTATTCTTACCAAACAACCTAAATAGGTGAGTAAGGTACATTATTTGGTTTGGTATCATAAATATTCATATAGATATGGGTGGGGAAAATAGGAATGGAGATTCTTCCCATCTAAAAAGACAAAAAATGGCATTCACCTTCCCACAGACTGCATGATATCCAACAACAAAGGAGCTGCAAGATCTGGACTTAGGTGGATGAATGTGGAGAGCACTACAATGGCTAATCCTAATGTTTCTTCATCATATTCTTCAAGGATGGCCCCACAGTCATGGCATCTAAAAAGAAAACAGA